>NW_023270433.1:12356716-12775586 GCF_011800145.1 Mirounga leonina | reverse complement strand
TGGGGCCGAGCCCGAGCCCGCGCCCGCCCTCGGCCGCACGGCCGCCCGAGCCAGGGCGCGGGTCCCGCGCGGGTCCCGGGCCCGCCGCCGCCGCCGCCGCCGCGCTAACCCCGCCTCCCCTTCCCCCTCTTGTCGCCCCGCGCGCAGGGCTTCCTCAGCCGCCGCCTCAAGGGCTCCATCAAGCGCACCAAGAGCCAGCCCAAGCTGGACCGCAACCACAGCTTCCGCCACATCCTGCCGGGGTTCCGGAGCGCCGCCGCCGCCACCGCCGCCGCCGCCGCCGCCGCGGACAATGAGAGGTGAGCCCACCGCCGCCAGCGCCCGGCCCGGCCTCCGCGCGCCCCCGCCCCGGGATGCGCCCCGGAGGGCGCGGGGACAAAGCGAGAGCCGGGGCTGGGGCGCGCTGGAAGCCGGAGGGCACCGCACGCCGCCCTCCGGCAACTTGTGGGGCCGCCTCGGACGGGGGGGGGCACGGCGAGAGGACCTTTCTCTCTTCCCGCGGGGTGAGGAGGGGGTGCCCGCGGCCCGGGGCGAGGCCGGGCGCGAAGTGCCCTCGCCGGGAAGTCCTGCCTCGCCTCGGCTCGCGGAGGTGGGCATTGTTTCCCGGGCGGTGCAGTGCCCGGAGCTGGGGACCGAAGTGGCGCCTCCACCCCTAGGACCCATCCCCCTGCCTCTGGAGCCTCCGGGTGTCCGATACAAAAGGCATTTTCGGCTGGGTTTTGCCGAGACCCAGTGGTGAGGAAAAGGGTGAACATCTGGAGGGGAGGAGCAGGGGGCTGGGCCGCTTAGGGGGCACATCTGCTCTAAGTAGGGCGCGTGCTCCGCTGGGGGCTGGGGCGAGCAGAGGGGGCAGTGCCGGGGCTCTGAGCTCAGGGGCATTGCCTGAGGCTAGGGAAGAAGGGCCTCATCCTCTCCAGCCTGGGCAGCTGCTTCCCTCCCTCACCTCTCCACTCCCAGGGGTGTCTCCTGTTCCCTGTTCCCTTTTCCTGGGCAAGCCAGGAGCAGGTGTGGAAATTCCAGGGGGAGGTGGCTTGTGGGGCAGAGGAGGAGAGGGAGGAGGTGGTTCAGCCTGCTCCCAGTCACCAGCAACAGAGCAGGCTTCAGCTCGCAAGGGCAAGCCATCCTGTCCGGGTGCGGGGGCACTGGGCGGATACAGTCTCTGGGCCGGGTCCCCCTCCTTGAGCCCTACCTGCCACGGCACCTTTCCACTTGGGCACAGGCACCGTGATAGATTCCGGTGCCAGTTAGAACGTGTCCGTGTTCAGCTAGTGGAGGTGAAAGAACAGGCAGGCACCAAGGAGCCTTTTCAGCATTCAGCCCCGACATCTCAGGCCCCTGGCATCTGCCTCCATAGGGCTGTGCCCCTGTGTATGATTGGCAAGTTGGCACTCCCTGTAGGGGAGGCATAGGTAGAATAAAAATGTCTCTCTCCTCCCCGTTGGTTCCATCAGGCAGAGGAGTACAAGTTATCGCCCAACTCCTGCCCAAGGTTGAGTGGCTGTTTAACTGACCCCTAGCATCTTCCTGGAGAGCACCCCTCCCTCCCATCCCCGGGGAGAATTACTAGACCTTTAATTTCCATCAGCCCAGAGCTGCTCTCTCCAATGCATCCCCACCGCTGCCTGCAGCTGGTTTCCTGCCCCAGCTGCCAAGCCCAGCCTGAGGCAGGACCCTCAGCCTTTCTCTGATGGCCGTGGTGCCCCGGGGGACCAGGCGTGCCCTGGCAGGAGCATGCAGCCAGGCCAGAGCTCAGCGCTGGGTGCAGCCACTGCGTCTTTGAAAATCTCGCTTCCCATCTTTGTTATTGTCTGGGCGGCAGGCCACCCGGTTTGCTGCTTTCCTCCCTCCGCCCGGCCCCTGCCTCCGGCTTTCTCTCCCAGGAATATGCCTTTCTCTGCGCTTTCCTTGGCGGGGGTCAGGACCCTCTGCACCCGCATGAGGGGGCTTGTGTACGTACCCCGTTTTGTGTGCATGTGTCGGTTGTCCGGGGAGCAGGAGAGACAGCAGGCGGTCCGGCCTCTGAGTGTGTCTGCCCTCCCGGGAGCAGACAGCATGCATGCCATGTTTACCTCCCTCCAGCGGGAAGCCTGCACCAAGAAGCCGGCAAGTGCTGGCTGGCAACCCAGCCTCCTGGCTGGAGGTCGGGGCATGGCCCAGATGACCTCGAGCAGGTCCTGTCCAGCTTGGTCTCAGGTCAGGTCAGCCTTGCTACAATGCCTAAGGGGCGAGAGGTTGGGGGGGGGGGGGGGGGGGGGGGGGGGGGGAGGGTTGGGGTTCGGGAGTGAAACTATAAGCTCATTTCTAGAAACAGTGCTAACAGTAGCAGTTGGAGCAGAATGTCACTGGCAGTGGTGTGGAATTGTCTTATTAATTTTCTATAAACAAAATCTGGCTTGGTGGCTTCTCTGGCACAGGAAGGGAGCCCAGATTTCTCACGGATAGGCAGAGAGACTGAGTTTGAAATCCCTGGACCCAGCCTTGGAGCTGAAATCGGCTTTGTCAGGAGACTGGGATCTTCTGCTTTACTGCTTGGCTTAGAAATAATAGATTTATCAGCTGCTTCGGGGATGGATGGGCAGATATTTCTCTTGGGTAGCTACTTCTCTGGGGCAGTCCCTGGAGTCGTCCTGTGTGGACTTGGCTGAGTAAAACCAACTATGGTGGAACCCCCCTCCCCAAACCCTCATGGTCAAACCTGGGTGAGTGGAGAGGAGCCTCCCTCTACTCCGCGTGGTGTGGTTGTACTGTTGAAGGCTGGGAGGACAGAATGGGCTGCCTTTGGCTTGGCTTAGCAGTGAGGAGGGGATTGGGTCCTGGTTCCAGGGGACCCCCACCGGGCTGCCATGTTCCTGGCCAGGGAGGGGGTAAGTGCAGCCTCAGTGAAGGGATAGGCATGGGAAGGAGGGCGGAAGCTTCTAGGGTAGCAAGTGTGAGCCCTGGTCCTCGTGGCTTCTCCCTGTCAGTAAAGAGCGTGGGGCACTCTGGGGCGGCCAGTTGGGTTCAGACTTTGGATAACGCTGTCTGCTTTAGGGCCGCTGAAGCGGCTTTGTTGCATGCTGTCTGCTGTGGTCTGCAAACTGCTGTGTTGTGGAGGTTATTTTTTGCGCCGGAATTCTCTCATCTGGAGTCTGGAAACCAGTTGGTTCTGTGCTGGAATCTTTTGGCTCCCTGGGAAAGGAGTCTAGCCAGGTGTGGGGCCGCTGAGCACTGCTGGTTGGGGGAGAGGGCCGATGTCTTGGTTGTGAGGCCAGGGTCAGGCCAGCCAGGGCTTGGTGGGCACAGCTGGGCTCTGGGGGGGCTCGAGGGCCACAGGACAGGTTTGAGCCTTTGTACTTATTCTCCTGAAATGGCTTATGGGAAGTTTCCAGCTGGTCTCCAAAATCCCTGGCCCCCTTAGACACTCATTTCTTCTTTGGAGGTTTTGGAAGTAAGCACCAAGGACAGGTAATCATGCCTCCTGGATAAGGGAAATGAATGCTGCTCAGGGATTTTCCAGGTGAAAGGTGTGCTGGCAGAAGCATTTTTTGTTTTGCAGGCTGGAAGTGTTGCTGCTTCATTTACAAGGCTGTCATAATATTGGTAAAAGCCATCTAGAATGTGGTGGTTCTGTCTTCCCAGAAGATGATTTCCAAGTCACTCATTTATTAATGGTCCTGAGTAGCTAGGAGGGTCAGCCGGCAATATTATACTGCCTCGGTGCTGCTGTTTCTGGGTGACTCTGGCCCTCCGCGGGTGCTGAGAGTATGCCCCCTCTGGGTCTCAGCCTGTTCCCTTACCCCTGTAGTTATTCTGAAGTGGCCATACCCCCTTTGCATTCTTCCCAGTTGGTCTGGTGCAGAGCTGATCCTGTAAACGTGGGCAAGCCAGGTGCAGGCATGCAGGGCTGCTGTGTGCGGAGTTAGAGATTGATGACCCCTTCTCAGGAATATGTGTTTGCCTGGAGTTCCCACACCTGAAAGTTACTAATGGTGGGATTCCAGGCAGAGTAAAGCTAGGGAGGGAGATACTTGGAAGTGGGGTGGGGGCCTTCAAGAACCCCCAAGTGGCCCTGAGTAGGCAGGAATCAGTTCAGCCCCTTTGGGTGAGGCAGTCCCTGGGGAGCGGAGGGGAAGCTTAACGGGAAACAGAAAATAGAAGGTGGGATCCGTTTTCCTGCTCTAGTTGTTGACAGTAGGTGCAGGAGGAGCTGGGCATAAGGACTTGGCCTTTCTTGCCTCTCTCCCTCCCCTGCCATAGATAGGGAGTGTCTGGTCCTCTGCCTTCCCCTGGGTGACGTCGAGATGATTGTGCAATTTAGACAGTCTCTGGGAATAATGGGAAGTGTGTGGCGTTGAAGCCAGGCATTCTTGGGGCAAGTCGCATAAGCTTTCTGAGCCTCAGTTTGCACATCTGCAAAATGGGTCTCATGATGATAATGTCTTTGGAAACGTTAATGTTAATATATTCAGTATGTGTTTAATAGAGAGTGTCCCATTCAGTGCTATTTCCTAGGCAACTAACACCAGGTCTTGCACATTTCTTAAATGTTTCTAAAATGTTATTAAATGCATAATAACACGTGAAAGAGGCTAGACTAGTATGTTGTAGGTTTTCAGTAAGTGAGAGTTACCATAGGTGGGAAGAAGTCACTTCATTTTGATAAGCCTCTGTTTTCTCATCTACAACGTCGGACTAATATCAGGCAATCATGCTATGTTCTTCTGAGGTTCAAGAGAGATACTGGATGTTGCTGTCCCTGGAAAAGTGAAAAGGGTTGTACAGAGAATCATTATTAACTTGAATACAGTAACTAGCAGGGCAGAGTGACCCTTGTTCCTGTCTACATCAGGGGGCGTGGGGGGGCGGGATGGGATGATGACAAACTTCTATGTGTATTTTAAAAGTCCATTGTTCCAGCTATGTTTGGGCCATACTTGTTTTTAATCATTTAAATGTTTAGGTTATGTCCAGTGTTTTTTTTATTAAAAATGATGCTGGTAATTGAATACTCGAATATTTATCTTTGTTCACGTCTCTATTTCCATAGGATAAAGTCTTAGAAATTGAATTACTAGGTCAAAGAATATAAACAATTTCAGGTTTTTGATAAAAATGCCCCCCACTAAAAAGCCTGTAGTAATTTATACTCCCCCCAATGATTTTTGAGAGTGCTCACCTGTTTCCTCACACCCTTAAAAACACTGGGTGTCATTAAAATTATCTTTGTCATTCAAATAGGCAGAAAAATGGCATTTCTTTGTTATTTGCATTTCATTGCTTGTTAGGGATTGAATATTATTTTCTGGAGTTTAATGGCCAGTAGTGCTTCTTCTTTTGAGTCTTGTCTAATTCTGTCCTTTGCCTTCTGAACGTTCTTAGACAAGCCCCTTGCAGGATTCTGAGTTGCTCTGTGCGGCCTCCCTCAGCTCTGAGAGGCCCATGTAGGTGGATCTTTGTTAAATGGGCTCCTGCCTTCCAAGAGGTATGGCAGGGAATTCATTAATTACCTGCAAGGAAGGCTCACCCAGCTCTCCTCTCCCTTCTCCTCCCTTCCCCTCCATAAGAGAATCAGGTTTAATTCTTAATCCGATAATTATTCGAAGGAGGCCTGGCATTTACACAGCATTTTGAGAGGTCTTCTGCCCTGCAAGGTAGGTAAGCAATGAAAGGGTTGTTAGATTCATGGAAACTGAGGCATGCAGTCAAAGGCACGGAGGTGGGACCATCGCAGAAGCTAGGCCTGGTGAGCAGGTCCTACCCTGTCTGCAGCATGGTACTTGGAACCCCATGGGCACTTTTGCGGGGCAGGGCTGACCAGGGCCCCGCGCGTGAGCACGTGATTCTGAGCCTCATCTCCAGAGAGGGAGGGGAAAGCCACAGAACACAACCTGGACGTAGGGAAGAACCAATTTACTTTTTGCTTTCTCATTTTTATCGCCCTCCTTTTAGATCTGTGGCTCCCTCGTGTATCTTCCAGAGACCGGAGCCGGGCAATATTTTTAGGAACGGTGGAAATTAGCTAGTGGGAATGCGCTCAGCCCCAGGCTGGGGGTTTCAAAGGTTGAAGAAGCCTTTCTTTGTACAAGCTCGTAAGCCTTTGTACATCTGTGCATGCATGTTTTTGTATGTCTTGCAAGTACGTACCTGCCCTTATGAAGGTGTGTGTGCGTTATATGCAAATGTCCTTGCACACGTCTGTGTGTTTGAAATGACTAATCACATGTAAAGCATTTGGAACAGTGCCTGGCACTTCATATTGGGTTGGACCATAGGAAGTGGCTGTTTTTGTAGGTCGAATATAGACATATGGTTCAATCTAATAAGCACTCACTAAGTGTTGACTGCTATCATTATTGTTGTCTGTTTTCTTATGTGTACACGTCTGCTGTGTGTGTGTGTGTGTGTTTGCAGATACCAGGTCATACTGTGTGTGTAGTGTGTTCTGTGTTTGAGCTGTCACATGTGCACATCTGTGTGCCGTTTCAGTCTGGGTGTGTGGCCACTGAGCTGGCCAGTTTTGTGAACAAACTGCCCACCTGCCTGGGGAGAACCTCAGGGCTCGGCATACACCTGGCCATGAGGACAGCTGCCTTCTTCATCCCCTTGTGCCTTCAGGGGCCAGCAGAGCCCATGCCTGGGGTGCCAAGGGGCCTATCGCATTCTCCACAAGTCACCCACTTATTTCCAGGCCCCTGTGTCTGAGGATATGCAAATCGACTCTTTAATGGAATTCCTTTGCAAAATATTACTTGAACCAGAAAGTTAATTACCAGGTTTTAATTAATGGCTATTTTAGAAGGCCACAGAAGAGAGCTGGAGATCATAGGGGGACCAAAAAGGCAAGAAGGAAAACATTCAGCACCCCTGGCTGGCTTGGCGACTCTGTCCCAGGTGGCAAGGCACACTTAGCTCTTTCCTTACTCTGACCTGCCCGCTTAACTGCCCCATGGAGATCAACCGTGGCCGCGTGAAAGAGACCCCCCTCCCCCCACACTCGTATGAAGATACTCTGGTCTTCTGGCCATCAGTCCGTCCATCTGTGAGGAATGGCCCAGGCCTCATTCCTGGCCTGAGCTGTGGGACAGTCACTGGCCACCCTGCCTTGAAGAGTAACCCCTTCCCTACTTCTCCAGTGCCTTTGGGCTGCTTCCTGCAGTCCCCCCACCCCTACCCCTTCCAAGAGCCTAAGAGCCTGGGGCAGCTTCCTGCAGGGCCACATCTCTACCAGGGGCCAGCTCCCTCCTCTCTGTGCTCCCCCTCTGCTCTGGTGGAGTCACCTGTGATCCAGCCTGTCCACCAACCTCAAAGGACAGACTGAAAACTCAGTTTCGCCCCCCCACTCCCCGCCAGCTGGGAGTGCCAGAAGGATGGCCTGTGTTACCATCCCCTCCTGAGATAGAGGGAATCTCTGTTCTTTGTGGGAATGTGTGGGCGGGAGCTCGTGGGTGGACGCACAGTGTTTCGCACATAGCACGGGACACAGCCTTGGCTGCCTGCCCTGTCGTGTCTGTAGCTCACACCACATGCCACACCTGGGCATGCACCCAGAAGAACCGTCCCTGGTGTGTGGAAGGCAAACCTTGTGGAAGCCACCACTTGCGTGCCAGAGGTCCCCTCTGAGCCAGGTGGGTGGTGGGATGAGGACCAGGGGAAAGAGGGAGACAGGATCCCCAGCGGCAAGGTCCGTGGCAGCCTGCCTGGGAATACCTTGGGTATTCTTGGGGAAGGGTAGAAAGGGACCCCAAGGCTAGAGGTCAAGCCTCTTCCTGGGGGCATGCCAAGAAGAGGTCTTCCCCACCTACCCGCAATTGCACCCGCTCGGGAAGCCTGCGTGCTGACTCCTGGAGTTGTTACCTCGAAGACCTCAGCTGATGATGGCAGCATGGGGTGGGCTGGTTGGAAGCTCTAACAGAGCACTTTGTGCCAGGCACAGAGGAGGTGCTCTGGGTTTGCCCAGTGAATAACTGCGTGAGCAGCCCCAAAGCCCTATTCCTTAAAGGTTCTCCCGAAGGCAGCCTGAGCAGGGCTTTGCCACCTCCAGCCTCCTGCCGCCCCTTGTACCTTGACTGCCACAGACCAAGCTAGAGCAGACAAAGTGCAGGACTTATGGGGACTTGGCTCCTGGGCCTGGCTCGGTTGCTAACTCAGTATGATCAACCTCAGAAAAGCCACTGGGGCTCTCAGTCTGTCCTCCTGTCCCTCCAGGGACTAGTGGGGCAGGAATTGGCCCAGCTAGCGAGTGGGCCTTACATTTCTCTGCATCAGATGCTCTGTGGGTGAGTTAACTCCTTGTCAGGATGATTTCCCTCACCTCCCTTTTCTGGTGGGCAGCCCCCTTAGGGGAGCTGAGGAGCCCTTCTCTGGCCCCCTCTCCCAGCTGGCTCTGGCCACCTCCCAGTTAACCCTGCACCTGTCACCTCTGTGTTGGCCTGACCTTTCTCACACCCTCAGGGCCCTTGTTTGCAGGCCCAGCCTACTTGTAAAAGAGCACATTGGGCAAAGATCCAGATGCCACCCCAGCAGCGCAGGCCCTAATTTGAGGCGACGTTGTCGTGGGGAGTTTGCATACTGAAGGCAGTGTCTCCCTGTGGCCACTGACTAAGGGGAAATTAATTTCATGCCCTGTCTTTTTGACATTTGTAATCAAAGCTTTGTATTGCAGCTGCAGACTGTTAGCACGTGAAGGATGTATGAGCCTCAATTATCGCTTCTGGCTAGGGAGGAGATTGATTAATAGATTGCTCACAGTCCCACTCCCTACTCCTTATTCCCCTTCCTGTCTTCTTCCTCCTTTTCCAACTTCCCCACGTTTCATCAGGAAACTGGGCCCCAGAATTGGCTCTGATTGAAGCTTCCCTTGTGCCTTAGAAGCCGAGGGCCTGGCTCATGAGCAGGACAGACCAGCCCACCGCAGGGAGGACCTGTATGAAGAGGAATTGCCTGGGGCCCCTGATAAAATGCAGATTCTTGGGCCCTAGCCTAGACCTTCCAGAATTAGACACTGGTGGAGTGATCGTGTTTCACGGAGCTTGAGAACCACTGCCCAAAGTTTGTTTCTTTTGCACAGGGGCAGGAATTGTGCCCCAGGGGTGTGCCAGCGACTTGCCCAGCCACTGCCTGTGCTATATTCTTATTGATGCCTCATAGTAAGAGGGTTTTTTGTTTCCCATTTCTTAGATGTAGAAACCGAAACTCCAAGAGTGTAGCTTAACTAGCCCAGAGTCACACATTGGGGGACCTCCTGCCCTGGCAACCCATTCCCTGATTGATGCCTAAAATCCCCCCATTATCATGCTATGCCCCTTCTTTTTAAGCTTAATGATGTTTTTGAAGTGAACCTTCCCGTCCTAGAGAAGTGCCAGTAAGCTCCCTCTTGGGCTTGCACAGGGCTCCCCTCTATAAAACGCTCTCACATCAGTGCCCCTGATCTCCCAGCGCTGCATAGAGCAGTTAGGGCGTGGATGACTGTGATCTGCATTTTACGGGTGAGGCGGGTGAGGCCCAGAGAGGTGAAGGGGCAGAGCTGGAGTTAGAACGTGTCTTCTCACGCCAGGCCCAGTGCCCAGCCTACCCGTGCCACCAAGGCCTACTTGTCTTGCCAGCTCTCCAGTTACAGGAGGGGAAACGGAGGTTCACAGAGGTGGTGTCACTTACCAGAATCAAGCAGGTGGCAGTCATGCAATTCAAGGCCAAGTCCACTGAGTCAAAGCCCATAGAACAGGACTAGCCAGCATTTCAGGGCCGGACCGGGTACCTTTGGTCCCCACCTGGGAGTGGAGGTCTTTGAGCACAGCCTGGAGGGTTTCTGCTCAGGGATGCGATAGCTGTCTGTGCAGAGGCCAGGCCTGGTGGGGTGGGCTGGACTCCTCACCAATGAGGCCAGGTGCCCTCTGGAAGTTGTGGGAGAAGGATGGGGGGCAGGGGGAGTCTGGGCCATCAGTAGCTGAGGAGGTCAATAGTACGTGTGCCTGAGGCAGTCACCCAGAGTCGGCCCAAGGCCCAGCTCCACCCACTGCTTCTCTCTGAGCCTCACTTTCCCCATCTCAACGAAGCAGAACCAAAAACTAATGTCTCGGTGCTGAGGATTCTAGGATTCCTGGAAGGCAAGCAGCTGGTACAGGGTGGCGGGTTGTCTTTCCCAGGCTTTGCTGCGCTGCCTTAAGGGCCTGAGGCCCCCGGAGGTGTCGTGGAACGGAGCCGTGGAAGCCCGGCGGACGAGGGGCCTTTCGTCTTGGCGCCCTTCACGGCAGCTTCTCTTGGTGCTATGCTGCCCTGAGGGGCCGCTCCCGAGGGGCCAGCCTCCTCGCCCGGCGCCTTTGCCTGCGTTCTCTCATTCCATCCGTACAACAGCACTGTGAAGGATGGGTGCTATTACTGTCCTCATTTTGCAGAGAAGAAAACTGAGGCACAGAGAGACTGAGCAGCTTGCCAAAGTCCTATGGCTCATAAGTGGCCGACCTGGGATTCAAACCCCGGCTGTCTGGCTTCATTATATAAAGTCCCGCCGTCAGTCACTATCTGCGTGGTGTCTGTTCACACGCTCATTTTACAGACGCACGGCCAGTCAGTAATGTCAGCAGTCAGCTACCCGCCGCTTATGAGGTGTCCTGCCTCGCGCCAGGCATTGTGCTCTGTGTGTGCGTCAGCTGATCCTCCCCACTACCCTCGTGTTATCCTCCCCCCATCTTACGGGTGACGAAACTGGCCTTGGAGGGGTAAAATCACTTCTCGGGGATTACCCTCAGGATGGATTTAGAATCTAGGTCTCTTTAGGCTCAAAGCCTGGGCCCTCTCTAGTGCGACAGCTGACACGACAGGCACGTCCTGTGGGCGCCTCCCTCCCACCAGCCCGTGTGCCGCGCGCGCTTGTCATCCCAGGTTTACAGCTGGGACACAGCAGTCGCACAGCTAGAACGGCAGAGCCGGGATTTGAACCCAAGTAGTCTGGCTCCCAAGTTTGTGCTCGTAACCGCCGCCCAGCATTGCCCTTCTCCCTTTTCTACAGATGAGGAAACCCAGGCTCCGTCAGGTAAAAGCCACTTGCCCTGCGTCAGACAGCATGTGCGTTGCAGAGGTGGGATTTGCACCTGGATCTTTCTGGAGTGGTTTACTGTCTTCCTGCTGAGAGAACACGAGAGCTCCCGGGGGCTGTTATGGGTGCTCAGGTCCTGAGGCCATGGTGACATGGAGGCGGGCCTTCCTCCTGGCCTCATTGTTTGGGGGGGGGCGGTTCTCCAGGATGTGAGGGTAGGGCCCACTTGGTGACTGTTCCTGCATTTGTACTTAATCAGTGATTATACGTGTCTAGTTCCATGGGCCCCTCAGGGTTCTGGGCTCCCATATTTCTTTTTCTCTTGGCAGAGCTGGTGAGCTGTGGCTGCATTTAGATCTATTAATTTGTAGTGCTGGGTGAGATCGGGCAGGTGGGGAGGTCATGGGCCGGCCAACTGGCCTCGTGCCGCACCTCCCTTTCTTCCCAGGGTCAGCACATAGAGGTGACTTTCATCATTGCCCAGGTGGGTGAAGGGAAAGCAGAGTGGTGATGGCGGGCAGGGACTCCCCAGACCAGCCTTTGTTGTGGACCTCTGGGGAGATGGGGGAGCCTGGCGCCCATGGGGCCGCTGATCGTGGCTGGGGCCGCACTCCTGACTGATGAGGCCTGTGAGGCCGGTGCGGACCTGGGATGGTGCTCGGCACAGCTGCTAGGCCTGCGAGGGGGCTGGAAGTCGGCGCGGGGCAGTGGCAGGACAGGGTCGGGTGCTCTGCCGGCAGCCCCATGCAAACTGCCTGAGGTGGTCTTACCCAGTTGCCCTGGGATGTGAAGGCCACACTTTTGACTGCTGTTTATGAGAACGGTGAAAACCCAGTCTGAGGGATTTCAGAGTCCAGGGATGATGGAGCTGGTAGGGGACTTAGTGAGCAATGTGGCCAGAGTTTCTCGAACTTGGTTCCTGAGGTTCCTGGAGGTGAGGCTAGGTATTTTCCTCCTCAGGGGTTGTGGGCATCCTCACTCTAGGCGACTCATTCTTTGATTCAGGACATTGAAGGCCCTGAGAGGCCCTGAAGTAAAGAAACTAGTTTCATCTTGATTAATCCAGGGCTTCCTGTCCCCGCGCCCCACTCCAGGAGCCTCTGCTGAGCCGCAGTGCTCCGCCAAACATTCTTTAGTAAACACTAATTTGAGATCTTACCTCTGCTTAGAAGCATGCTTTTAAGAAGGATCTTTGGAAGTATTCCACGCCTTCAGTACCTACAGGAGTAAGCTTTGAATGATGGCGTTGCTAGCCCAGCAGGTGGTATGGGGGTATGTTGTTTTGGAAAAAGGCATCCCCACGTCTTCAGAATCATTCCTCAGGGCAGTTGCCGGCTCTCCTCTGTGGGGTGGGGCTGGTTCTGGTCAGTTTTCTGTGGGCCCGGGGCATGAGGGATTTATTTCCCCTTTTGCGGCCTGGATGGCTCCCTTCTTGTTCCCAGCAGCTTGGGCTCCCTGCTTGCTCTGGGCGTCCCCATCCCCCTCTGGACTCTTGCAGAAGGCAACAGCCGGGCAGAGGCTGCCCACTGATTTGCATAATTGCACCGTCCCCTGAATAATTAATAAAGCTCTGTCCTTGCTGGGAGCAAAGACTGCACCATTATGGATGGGTTTGCCATGGATGGGTTTGCCGGAGCTCTTCCAGGGAGCCAATGGTTCCCGGACTCCTTGGCTTTTCCTGGCATGGAGTCCACCCCAGAGAGAGGAGAGGGCACTGGGTTATGTGTGGGCGGGGGGGGGGGGGTCCGCGTGATGCCTGTAGCATCATAATGGGCAGGGCTGGTAATATATTTGCTACTTTCTTCCAGGACCCACAAATGGGGTCTCGGGCACACAAACGATTTGGGATTCTCTATTCTCCTGCTTTCTGTGGTCCCACAAACTAACTCTTCTTTGAAGTATGATCAACTGTTGTAGAGACTTACCTCCCTTTTCTGGTAGCCTGGAGGAACCACTGTTGACTCAGAGGGTAAGGGCAGGGGTGGTGAGTTTGCAGGCAGGAGCAGGGGACAAAGGGGCATTTCTGCTTGAGGCCTTTCTTTTTTTTCAGTCCCTCCAAGTTTCTGGGTTTCTTGAGGTCAGGAGTGGCTTGAGAGTGACTTGTATCTGAGGTTTCTAAGTCCCTTTTTTATGTTGTTTTATGGAAGTGAATTTTTCCTCTGTAGATGTGGTCTTGCCTCCCTGCCATGCTAGAAAGGGAGGTTGAGGGCTGGGTCTGCTCCTGACCTGTTGACATTAGGGAAGTTCCTATAGTCTCTCCAAGCCTGTGGTGTCCTTGAAAGGCTTTGGTCTCTTCCCTGCCTCCTCTCATCGTCTTAAGCTTCTGTAGGAGTGTTTCTCAAACTGGTTTCCACAGAACACCACATTCTTGTAGATGTTAATGAGTGCTTGACCATTAAGAGATGAGGGGATTCCATAGTTCAAACAGGTCAGGGAAACATCCAGTGAACCAAAGCGAGTAAGTTTCTTCAATGCTTGAGTCCTGGGAGCCTTGAATGTGCTAATGTGCATCTGGGTGTCCTAGAAGGTGTATAGGCCGCTCTGCTTCCCATCCATCCACGTGGACTATTCCAGGGCCTGCTTGCTCATCTCCAGTCATGGGGAGTGCCAACTCTTGGAAACCTTCCCCTTTGTTGAGCTTCCCTAGCCAACATGTATGTGGCATTTCATCATTACCATTTGGCCCTCATACCAGCTAGGGAGGTGGCAGGGATTATCCCATTTTACAGTTAAGGAAACTGAGACTCAGTGGATAATTATCTCACCCCAAGGCCCAGAGATGGTGGTAGAATTGGCATTTAAACCCATGTCTGCTAGCTGGACCTTTAGTTTTTTTCCCCTTGGCCACAAAGAAACCGTTTGTTCCAAATGAAGGTCAGTATGTTGGCTGGCATTGGTCCTTGGGACATTAGGGACCTGTTCCTCCCACAGCCCCCATCCCCGCTTGGTTCTAAGTTTCCGGGAGTGGGAAGTAGGAGGTAAGCTAAAACCCTGTTTAATAGTATCCCAGCTGCGGGGCCCGCTTTTGGAGCTATATGCAGATACGGACATAAAACTACTAGGTGTCCCACTCACCAAGCCATTCCTGACTCTCTTTTCTTCTGCCTTCTCTTTTTTATAGGGTGGGGATGTTAGAAGTGCCCCAGGAGCTAGGTAGGCACTTGTCTCAGGCGGGTGGTGATGGTCAGGGGGCGGCGGAGGGCAGGTGGGTCCAGCTACCATCTTTTGCTCTAGGTGTTTCTGAGAGCTATTGCCCAGGCCTGGTGGATGGCGGGGGGCAGCCTGGGGTGAACCTGTTTACAGCGGCTAGGCTTAGGGCCTGCACTGAGGCTGAGGTGTGACTCCAGACCTAGGCCAACTGTTTTATGTCTCAGGAGTCTCCTTGGGTCACACCGTGAAAGGGACTGCATTGCCCCCAAGTGGCACGGCCACCTTGTTCTCTTGGAGAGCAAGCCACTGCAAGGACACCCTGATGAACTGAATTTTGCTCTGCTGACACACGGACCTAGGTGTGGATCAGGCTTCCTAACTTCCTGTGTGATCTGGGCCAAGCCACCGAATCTCTGAACCTTGATCTCCTCATCTTTAAAATGGGTGTGATGATGGTGCCTGCCTCCTAATGTTCTTAGGTCATATGGGATCATCATGGTTTTCACATGATAATTTTATGATCTCTCTTGTGTACGCACACACTCTCATATTTGCATACGCCATGCTTTTTTTTTTAGATTTATTAGAGCTCGAGTGAGCACGGGTGGGGGGAGGGACGGAGGAAGAGGGGGTGAGAGAGAGAGAGAGCAGACTCCCTGCTGAGTGTGGAGCCTGATAGGGGACCCGATCCCATGACCCCGAGATCATGACTTGAGCTGAAATCAAGAGTCGGACGCTCAACTGACTGAGCCACCCAGGCGCCCCTGCACACGCCATGCTTTTGCGCTTCTGTGTGAGACCCCAATGCCCTGCCAGCGGATGCGGCCAAGCTTTCCCAGGGTCCCACCCCATCACGTAGCAGGAGACAGCCCAAGACAGACATGAAAAGATGTTTGTGTGGACATTTCTCCCACTTAGAAAATCAATATTCTGTGGTCTGCCTAATTGTTCTGTTGCTGCTAAATGAGTCATTATGGAGGGAGAATAGCAAGTGCATTGTGAGATTAATGGGAGAAAATAGTTGGCAAATAACTTTGGTTTGCTTCCGAAACTCTGAGAAGGTGTTACTATGAGAAATCTGGAGAGCCGTGCGAGGCTGAGCCTCAGGAAGCAGCTAGTAGCATTGTGAGTCTCCAGAGGTAGTGGATGGTCCGAGGGGGTCCTTTTAGGGCAGGGCACCGATTTGAGTATCACAGGGGTTGGAATCGGAGTTACTGGGGGATCAAATCTGGAGTCTTTGGTGGGACAGGGAGCTCCGATGGCCTGGCCCCAAGGCGGGGGGATACTGTTCAGTTACCCTACATTCTAGGCGGTGCTCTGGGGATGCAGGGGTGAGCACAGCCAGCCCCGGCCCCTCCCAGGGTGGAGGAGACAGGCTGCAGCGAAACTGTCCCACAGGTAAAGGTGTCATTACGGTTGAGGTATGTGCCCTGAGGGCCGGGAGAGCCTAGAACTAGTGGGTTTGATCTGGCTGGGGTGGTGGGGACAGCCTCCCCAAGGAAGGGAGGAGTGGGCTGAGCTCTTAGGGAAGAGCCTTCTGGGCAGAGGGAAGAACTTGTGCAGACCCAGTGGGTCTGGGAGCAAGGAGCTAAAAGAGGGCTTGTGTGGCCTTAACCCTCACAGCAGTCCTAGGAAGTGGATACTTGCTCACTTTACAAGTGAGAAAACTAAGACTGAAGATGCTTAAGACACTCGCCAGAGATCATGTAGCCTTCCGTGGCAGAGATTTGAACCCAGGCCTCTGTAACTAATTGTGTGCCTGGCCTGGGAGCTGCTCTTGGCACCTGCTGCCCTTGCAGGAGTCTCCACAGCCAGCTCCAGGACTGCACTCCTGTAGGACTGGGGGCCTAAGAAGTTCCTGAGCTGGGGAGATCCCAGATTCCAGAGAGCGGGAGCCCCATCAGCCCCAAAGCCAGACCTCTGCCTTTGGGGGGCTTTGCTTCCTCCTAATGGCAACATGACTTGGGTAATTTTCTGTTGATCAAAATGCCAAGTCAACTAATGACTCCTTTTTGAAAAAATTCTCTAACGCACTTCTCTCCCCATGAAGTGGGTTGGTTTATTCCCTGCCATTAATCCCTGCTGGCCTGTCATCTGGTGGGGCCTATGGGCTGCCTGTAGAAGTGGGATGGAGGTGTGGTCAGTTCAAGGTGTTTGGGGACCTATGGACTTCCTAGGGTTTTAGGAAGTGGCAGCTGCAGATGGGGGAGTAACCAAGTATTCATTTTGAGCACTGGGATGGGGCCATCAGAGGTCATCCCACCTTTTCTTGGTCCCTGGAGACAGCAGAGCATCATGGTACCAAGGAGTCTGGTAAGATTCCAGAGCCCTACCTGAGAGGGTCAGAATCACAGGTCTAGAGTTGGCTCCAGGCTGTATTCTTGACAAGCTCTGGCATGATTCAGAGACCCACTGAAGTATTGAGATCTCCAGCGAGTAGCTGTGGATTCTCCCCTCTCTGGAAGAGTCCCAGGCCTCTGAGGGATGTTGGTGGTGGAGGTGGCAGGTTATCAGACTGCAGAGTAACCTTGTACCACTGACTGCTCCAACTTGGGGAGCCAAGCCTCACTGCCCCCAGGGACACTTGTAGGACAAAGCAATGTGGCGAGCTCAGCCCCAGAGGAGACAGGAACTCAGCCTATGGTGCTTTGCTACTGCTCTTGGCTGAAAGCCCACTTTCAGCCCAAGCTCAGATTGGACTGACTCTTCCTACCCCTCTCCAAATATAAACCACAGCCCCCCTGGCAGAGGCTGAGTGTTTATTTGGTCTGGTTGAAGAGCCCCAGCTGAGGGCCCTTTGTCCTGCTCAGATTCCACTTCCAAAAGAATTCTGCTTAGTTCTTCAGATATACAGCAGGCCATCTCCTATGGGGTTCTGGGCAGGTCTGTGGCTGGCCCTGAGGGTACAGAGGGGATCTAGTCCTGTCCCAGCTCCTAGTGTACTGCCAGAGGGAGTTATCAGTAACCCCCTGGAGTTGGTGCCCTGAGGTCTGCCTTCTGGTCTTGTTCCTTCTTCTCAGGGAGCCAGTCCCTCTCTCAGAAAACCAAGCAGGACAGACCTACTCATGGTGGTATTTCAGGGTCCCTGCAACACCTCTGACTCTGGGTACCAAATCTGGAGTCTCCTCATAGTCAGTCCCTGTTCTTCCATGGTGGCAAACTGAGCCCAGGCAGATGCGAAGCAGAAGTAGCCGGATCAAGTCTTGTTCCACACACTTTTTCTTCCACCGGGCGATGGATGGATTCCAGAGTCTTATATCCCTCAAATTCTGCCCCAGCTTGAGCACTCTGTTCTCGGGCTTGTGTTTTCATGGTGCTCTGTTGTTTGCAGGTGGACAATGGACTGTCCCCTGAGTTTGGTTCTTTGACCAACCTGGGGAACCTGGGCTGCTCAACAGTAAGCCTGGTGATTTGTTACCACACATTTCCGATCGGTCATCCCTGCTTCTCTCCCTCCTAAGTCAAGGTGGCCGCGTAGGTGTTGTTGGGTTCCTTCCATAAATCTCTGTAGCCTGTAATCGTTAGTGGTGGTGGGACTTTATCTTCTTTGCCCCCTGCTACTACCGGGAAGAGAGTTTCAGTGAAGGCAAGTCTCATACAGCACCTTGCCCTGTGCACACACATTTTAGTGCACTCTCAGAAAGACAGCCCCATAGCGTCTAGTAAGCCTGGCAGCCGCCAACTTTGTCCTTCTGCCCTGGAGAAGCACCTTGCGCCACAGATTCACTCCCACAGTGTTCTCATGGCCCAGCGTGTTCTCATGCCGGCACCATGGCAGGGACCTCCTTATCGGCTCGGGCCAGGGTTTTCCATTGAGTGGTGGGATTCAGGATCAAAAGAATTCTGGACCCCAAGGGGCCACGTGCGAAGGGTTGGCTTGCTAAGCTCGCCTGAATTTTAGGGCAGGTACAGACAGGATGGTGATGCCTGATGCTCTTTTTATCCAGTCACTCAAAGCCACTCATTACACTGGTGGAAACACATTTCTAAACAAGAGGAAACACGGCACCCTTTCTGGCACAGGTGCACAGAAAACTAGTTAACATGCTTCCTGTGGCCACCCCTAGTACACTGGGGTCCTGATGAGGGGTCTGCAAACCTGCCTTTGGGTAGATTCACCTGTTTCACACACATTTTTATCCCACTGTCAGCCGTTTGCCTTAATATGTTTCCGTATGGACCCCGTTCTACTTCGCAGGCTGTGTGCACATTCGTAAGTGAACATCACATTGCCTTTCCAGGCATGGTCGCCGCTCCCTCCCCGGAGCTGTTCTGGCTGCTGTGTCTGATCCTGCTGGATGGCAGCTATATTACTGGCCCCAGAGGGAGGCCCGGGGCGGGGTGGGGTGGGGTGGACTGCAGTCAGGATCCCGCCTTCCTTGTGGCCGTCCCCTCTCAGCCCCCCCTCCTCCACTGCCTTTCCTGGTCCTGCCTGCCCCCAGTCCCGTGGGCTGCCTGTGCTGCCGGTCCAGGCCCTCAGACGACGGGCAGGCGCCACCACTTGTCGTGCTGGGCGTCTTGCAAGAGGAACTTGGGTTGTTGGAATTGCTGGCTCCAGACCCTCAAGCCCCCAGCCAGGGTCTCTGTTTGGGTTGTGTTGTGACAAGGGACTTGTTTCCACCATGGGATGTCTGCCCATTCTCTCTGTCTTGATGGCCTTTCATGCTGGTAGCCCCCCTACGGCAGGGCCCCTGACATTCTGTGTTGAGGTTTCGGAAGGCCAGGCACTCAATGGGGAGCCCCTGGCCGGCCAAGCTGGTGGCCCAGAAGAGACCTACGGGCTCTAAATCACTCTGCCTGCGAAGGCAGAATCTCCGGGCTGCCCTGGCAACAGCTCCGCGCCAGCCTGTCGTGTGGCCGCTGACAGCCCAGGCTCCTGACTGGCTGCGCTCGCCCGTGCCCTCCCCTGCGCCTCGAGCCCTCCCTTGCTCCTCCCCTGCCCCTCGTGCTCCTGCACTCATTAGCAGCCCCGCGCTCTCCTGCAACCGTTAGGCAGATGGTGCAAGGGAAGTGCGGGGCTGGGGTCCTTGGACTCTCCCGAGCATGGGTGGGGTCACCCTGGAGAGATTTCAGCAACAACATCGGCCTCGGTTGGGTGCCATTTAAGACCCGGCTGCAAGGAAACAAAGCCTGACTTCCAGGTCTTAACAAGTCTCTCGAGAGTCCCCAGACTGTCGTTCTCGTGGCACCCCCGCTCCCCTGAGCCTCTCTGCCCCGGTCGTCCCTGTTTATTCGTGTTACTCAGACTCACTCTGCAAGTGGATGCCTGGGTTCAAATCTCAGCTGGCCTCTCATCAACTCTGACTTCAGGGGACTTGCTTAACTCTGTAAAATGGGGATAAGGGCAATTCCTATCTCACAGGGATATCAAGAGGAATAAATGAGAGTTGTGGCTAAATGCTTAGCAGAGCACCTTGAGATATGCACAGCAACACTTGAGACGCCTGAGCCCTGCCCTGCAGCGGGTTTCCCGGTCTCAGGCTGCTGCCCTCTCTAGAGTGCCTCCTTCCTTCTCTTTCCCTGCTCTTCTTGCTTGGAGCCTGCCCATCTGTCTAGTCCTGGCTCCTTCTGCTTGGAGCCTGCCCTTGGCCCCTTGCTCCAGTCTCAGGCAGATTTCACTTGGCTCCGCACTTCCCGTGCCTGCTTTCTGTGCTTTGTTATTATTGGGTCTGCTCTGCAAGTGGGGTCTTCTGAGGGTACTGGCTAGGGTCTCTTGAACTGTCCTTGTCCTGCCCTTTTGGGTAGTACAAGGTAGAGTCTAGCTCCTTCACAATCCCCCAGAACCTTGGGGTGAACTGGGAGACCCTCCCCACCACTCCTCACCCCACAACAGAGCATGTAACCAAACTCATTCCTAAGGCTCTAGAATGAGAAGAAGTTAGAGATCCTGTCACAGATGGGGAAGCTTCATGAAGCCGAGAGTGGGGAAGGAACATCCCCTGGCACACAAGGAACTGGAGTCCCTGCCTCCTCTCTCCACACTTCTCTCCTTGGGGGCTGGTAGGAGTTGGGCCTTCTTGGAAGGAATCAGGGAGGACTTCACAGAAGTGACAGGAGTTGAGGTTTAAAAGAGGAGCAGCTCATCAGAGGGAGAGGGGGAGAAGGGTGGTTAGGCAGAGGGGACCCCGTGAACAAATGCCCAGTGCTCAGAGGTTAGAATCTTCCTGTCCTCTTGGGATGTGAGGCTGCTGTGGGAGGTGAGAAAGGGCTGGGAGCTTAGGGAGTGGGAGGTAAGGAGATGTGGATACAGAGAGGTGAGCTGGGCGGTCCCGTGTGTTGGGTTGAATCAGGTGATCTGAGAGGTGGGGAAACCAAGTGCCCAGAGGTTTGGTGACTTGACCTAGGCTTCATGGGCTAGTAAGGGGCACAGCCAGAATGGGAACCTCGGCCCATGACCCTCCAGGCTCTGCTGACCACTGCCTGCTGGGGATGGGGCAGCACCACCTCTCTAGGGGCGGGGCCCCGGAGCCCAGTATTTTAGCTACTCCCCCGCCAGGTGTGGGAGCCACTAGGAGAGTGTACCTGAAAGGTGTGGCACAGGGTCTGGTCCACAGAGATGCCGTGTCACTGTGAGTCGCCCGGCACACGTGTCCGGGTGCACACGGCACAGTGGGCACTTTCAGAGAATGGGGTCACCGCCATGCGGGCCTGGCTGCTCTCTTTGAGCTAGGCCTGTTGGGAAATGAGTCGAGCACCAGGCAGCCTACTGCTGGGCAGCCCCAACTCTGGCTTCTGCTGCCTGGCAGCTGAGAGGGAGGGCTCTTAGAAGACCTGCGTCCCTCACCTGCTCCTTGGGGAGCCCACGACCCCCTGTAGGTCTCATAGCATTCTGATCTTACTTCCTGACAGTTCTCAGGGTATGATAGTTGTCTGTGGGCCCCACTGAGGGGCAGGCCTCCATTCTGGGCCTCTGGCCTAGCACAAGGGCCCGATAAATGCTTACACCGTTAACGATACATTGAGCACCAACTGCATGCCCGGTGCTCCACCAGGTGCTGGAATAATTGACTTTGGCATGGCACTTCCTGATTCACAAAGCTCCTTTGGGTCCTTTTAGGTAGGTTGTCTCGGATCAGGTATTCATTTCCCCATTTTCCAAACGAGGAAACCAAAGCACAGAGGAGGCAAGTAGCCTGAGGTCACATCATCAGCCAGTGAGGGGCAGAGCCAGGCTGAGCCCATCCCGGGCGGGTTCCCGCCCCCTGGACTGTGAGTGCATCCTGGGGACTATCAGCTCTTTCTGCCACCAGCTTCACTGAGCACTGGCACTGTGGACCAGAGATGGTGCTCCCAGGCCAGCAGGGAAGCCGGGCCCACAGAGACTCCGGATCCCAGGAGCAGGGCCCCTGGGGCCACAGCCAGCACCTGACTCCTTCTTATTGCTCCGCCCCAGCAGGAGCAGAGGCCCCCTGTGCCACTGCTGAGGAGCTGGCTGTCTGGGACAGTGACTGTTTGGGGTAAGTCAGAGGCAGGAGAACAAAGAGAACCCTTCCTGCCAATGTGACTCTGACCTTGGAAACCCAGAAAAAGGGAAGAGTTGGCTGCAGGCTTCAAAGGGGGGCAGACCTCCTGCAGGCGGGCATTGAGGAAGCCTTGGCTTTGTCAGTTCTTGCTGCCGAATTTCTCCTTTTCAGGTTAACAGAAGTCCTGGGGATCAGTGTCTGTGGGCTGGCCTGGAATCCTGCCACTTGTGCGGAAGGCGGGGGCATGCTAGGATCACTGCTCTGTTTTGCCTGGGCTCTAGAAGACATAACTTACTGACGTGGGAATCTGGATACAGCCCCCATGGTTTACCCCAGTGCCCCCATTGCGTGTGTGCCTAGCTGTGGGAGGGGGGACCCCAGGAATGCTTGAGGTCTTGCGGGGAAGTAGAGAACAGTCAGGAGATCCCGGGCACGGTGAGACATTGTGTCTTTGTTCATTATTCCACAAACGATAGGCAAGTCCCTACTGTGTGCCAGGTGCTGAGTGTGTCCCTGGAGAGATGTGTGGGGGTGGGTCCTGCCCCTGTCCTGCCAGCTGCGACAGGAACCCCTGGCTGAGGCAGCCACAGGTGTGGGGGGCACTGTGTAACCTGGAGAGTGTGTGCGCTGCTGGGGGGGTGGGCAGCCTCTGTACTGTGTGTCACCAGGTCTTTGGATGTATAAGAGAAGCCAGAAATCTAGAGCGTTTTGGGTGACATTTTAAAATTTCACATCTTTAAATGTTGCCAATTGATTCAAAACTTAAAAATGTCAAACGCTATGTGGGCTTAACAAAACCTGAATGTTGACCAAATACAGCCCATACTCTTTAGTTTAGAGACCTTCATCTAAGTGTTGGATAGAACCCAGGTGGGCAGAGGGGGGAGTAGGCAAGGCCTTCTGGAGGAGGGGCCATATGGGCAGAGGTGTGGCTGGGTAAATCTGCACCAGTGTTTCAGGACAGTCTGGGGACTGGAGCAAAGGGGACTGGAGTGGCAGTCTGGGTAGGGGTAGAGTCACGCCGATTATGGAAGCCTGGAAGCCGTGCATGCCTTGAGAGGGACTAACCCTAGTTGGTGTGAAATGCTGCCCTGGAAGAGCGGAGAAGTGGCAGCCTGACCCAGGCTACCCTGAGCCTGCTCAGCCTATGTCCCCTGTCCCTCTAGCCAGGTGTTTCTGCCCAGCATTGTCACAGTGAGTAAGAGTCTTTGGTCAGGGAAGAGCTCAGGGAGGAAAGGTCAGAGGTATTTAAGAGAAAGCCCTGGGACACATGGTATCCAGATCTTTAGCAAAGGTATAACTACACAGCTCTGATGGGACTGTCCATCTGTCTGCGGGTCCGTGTGTGTATAGGACCCCCCCCCCTTTGCATTTGCTCTCCTGCTGGCCCTGTAGCTCCTTCAGGCACAGGAAGTTCTAAACCCTCAGAAGGGGGCTCACTTCTCCCCACCTCTGCAGGGGTCCTGCCTTCTTCAAAGGGTCTGAACTGCTCTGGCCAAAGCCTGTCTGGGTGTCTTCCTGTTCAGGCCTGCAGGCCTAACTTTTCTTTGTTTCTCCACCCTGTCTGCCACTCCCTCTGTAATCCACATTTTCATTTCTTTCTAAATGATCACCTGCTGCAAGGATCCTTCAGATTGTCCTGGCAATTTGTCTAGCAAGCTTTCATCGAGCACCTGCTGTGTGCAGGGCCCTGCACCAGAGAAACATAGGTGACTGAAGCCCAGGGACTTGATGTGGCCAGGAACGGAGGGGGTAGACAGACCCAACCCCCAAAGCGGGGCGGGGTCCAGCCCCAGGCTCTGAGTGAAGGGCAGCGAGGCAGCAAAGCGGGAAGGGGCAGTCAGGGAAGAGGTGAGGTGACTCTGTGATCCCCAAGTGCCTATGTCGGAGGAGGCCGGGCACTCCTGGCCGCTCTCCCAGCCTCGCCTCCTCCCTCTCGTGCTCTGTCCTCAGCATGTGGGGTGCGGCGCAGGCAGGAGAAACAAAACGGAAGGAGGCGCCCGGCCTTCTGGGCGGAACAGGTACCAGAGCTTTCCAGATTCCTTCCCAGACGCCCTCTCGTCCACTTTGTTTTACTTTACTTTTTTTTTTTAAGATTTTATTTATTTATTTGACAGAGAGAGACACAGCGAGAGGGAACACAAACAGGGGGAATGGGAGAGGGAGAAGCAGGCCCCGCGCCAAGCAGGGAGCCCGATGCGGGGCTCGATCCCAGGACCCTGGGATCATACCTGAGCTGAAGGCAGACGCTTAATGACTGAGCCACCCAGGTGCCCCTCGTTTTACTTTACTTTTAAGTCTTTTAGCGTAAAGGTAATTAAAAATACAAGCACAGAGCACCAAATTCCAGCCATACAGGGGCGTGTCAAGCAAAAAGGGACATTTTTCCTTCTACGCCACTGTCATCATAGAACCTCCCCATCCTGCAAAGACCACTACCTACTGCTGGCTGCGGCTTTTTCTGCAGACTTTTCGTGGCAGGTAAAAAAGTACTGTCTGTGTCTATGTGCTTGAGAGCATGTAGGCCAGCATAGTCCTTCCTCCTTAGCCTGTAGAGAGGGGAGGCGGGGGAAGCTGGCTGTTCTGGCCCAGAACACAGACCCCCCCCCCCCCGTCACGCCCTCCAGCCGCACAGCTCTGGGCCTGGGCGGCTCTCCAGGTGGTGCCATGGTGGGGGCCCCAAACTCAGGCTGCATGGCTGTCGCAGGGCTTCTCATGCGGACAGGACTCCCCAGGGGACCCTTGGGTTGAGTCGTTTCTGGTTTTGCTCCCCTGTGCCCAGCCTTGGGGACAGGGACAGGAGTCAGCTACAGTCCCTGCCTGCTCTGGAGGAGCTCCCAGCCTGGGGTGGGAGAGACGTGTGCAGCCTCAGTGAGACTCTCTAGCTGGGGGCCGTCACTTGGCAGCTCCCTCTGGGCCCAGCTGGGCCACCAGGCAGAGACCCTGGAGCCTGGCCCTAAGGGACTGTTTGGGGCTGGGGGGCAGGTGAGCCCTGGGAGGAGTGTTTGCCTGGGCTCAGGGAAGCTTCTGGAGGAGATGGAATAACCTAGGATTCGAAAGAGCTTTCCTCAACTCTGGTCCATCATCTGATGGGGCTTGAAGTACCTCCCTCTCAACAAGTGAGAAACCGGATAGAACTGGGAAAATCTGTGCGGTGCAAACGCTGATGCTGTTGTTTGGTTGGGGTTTCCTGTTTCCCTCTCGCTGTGTGGATTGGGGCGCACAGCTGGTTGAGGACTGGGCCCTGGGTGGGGGAAGGGCAGGTCACACGGAGAAGACCCGTCTGCTCAGGCTGGAGAGCCCGGTCTGGGCCAAGTGTTGGCCCTGCCTGTCACTGCTCTGGGGATGTTGAGCAGGGCACTGGGCACTGGGTCATCTGTTAAGATGGGATGCAGAGGTCTGCCTGATGGCCTTTTTGGCTTTGGCACCAGTGTCGGGGTCATGGGGTATTGGTGGTGATGAGAATAGGGACAAGAAGAGTGAAGTGAGGGCTCACTTTGTGCCAGGACCCTGCAGCCCACCACTAGGCTGGTCTCCACCTCCGGCTTTGCTCCCCTTCAGTGCTGCCCCCCACCCCTCTATGGCCCACCCCTTCCAACTGGACTCCAGGCTCCCTCCTGCCTGCCTTGTCGAGTTTACTTCCCCGACCCGTCCCTCTCCCCTGCACCTCGAGTACCCCAGCCCAGGATCTCTGCCTCTGTTGTTCCCTTGTCCTCGACCACTCTGCCCAGACATCTGTGCCCTGCTCCCTCACTTCATTCAGCCATGTGTCAAGCAGCCTCCTCTCCCTCTAGCCTAGACCCTAGCACTTGAGTTCACCTGATAGTATCATGCAGATATTTGTGTACCTCCCCCACACTAACTAGACTATAAGCCCCAGGGGAGCTCGCAGTTGATGTCTTGTTCCCTGATGTGTCTCCAGCCCCTAGAATAGGGCCCGCCACAAGGTTGGTGAATGAACAAATCAATGTATTTCATTTACCCTTACCCTGTGAGGTAGGCATATTGCTGTGTGCTTTTACAGATGAGGAAGGTAAGCTCAGAGTGGGGGACTGACTGGCTCATGGTCCACAGTTGCACCATGACAAAAGCAAGATTTGAACCAGATGTCTGTAGCCCAGAGTTTTGTCTTAGCCAGTAGATGCTCCCACCTCCCCAGAATCTAGGCAGGCCTGCCCTCCAGGAGAGGACGAGAGTGTGAGGGGCTGAGAACTGTGGGTATTGTATCCTGAGAAGAGATGAGGGGTGGGGCACAGGAGGGAGTGAGGAAAACTGGTGGGAGGAGGCCTGAGAGGGCCAGGGGGCAGGTCGGGCACTTCAGTGAGGCTCAGGGCAGGGAGCCTCTGCAACGTAGTCCCTGAAGGGAGCAGCCCCGGGGCACCATGGCTCCCAGAGGCTCCTTGCGCTGGCTCTGGTTCCTGGCACGATTTGTTTCCCAGAGGACGCCTGGCCCAGCTTCCCAGGGCAGAGAAACACATGGTGAGAGAGAGAGTCTCCAGCCTTGCTGTTCGCGTTGTTGTCACGTCTTCTCAATCAGCCTATTTCTGGGAGCAATGACTTCATCTCCTGTGATTCTCCACACAACCATTGTCAGGCATCCATGGAAAGATTGGGCCTGGCACCATCCATATTCCCCCGATGAGCCAAGTTAGGAGAGCCAGTTGGCAGGCCCTAACCTGACCTGGGTTGGGGGCTTATGGCAGGACCTCTTCCAGTGGTCACCCTCAGATCTGGCCTCATTGACCCTGGGGAGCCCGGTGCAGCAAACGCCAGCCAGCCAGCCAGCACACACCCAGTGTTGTGGGCAGGGGCAGTCAAACCCAGTCTCCGCCCTCAAGGGCTCCTACTGGTTGGAGTAGGCAGACCCTGCCTGCATTAGAGGGGCTGTGTGGGACAGGGAAGGGAGTGGGGACCCCACTGGGGCTCAGGGAAGGCGTCACAGAGTTGTTTGGGCCACAGGGGAAAGATGAAGGCTGGTGGAAGACCTCCCTGTGGAGGGTAAGGGAAGGGCTGGCTGATGGGCCTGGCATCTGGGTGTTGTGGGCCACCTTAGCAGTGTGTTGGGCTGGGCAGTGGGAGGGGATAGAGTGGAAGATGGTGGGAGGGCAGGCAGGGTTTGGACTTGATCCCGTAGCTGGAAGGATTTTCAGAGGGGATGGGGCCTGGTCAGATCTGTGATTTTAGAAGCAGCTCCCTGGCTCTGTGTGAGGGTGGGTGTGGGAGGCTGTCAGTTGTTTCCCCTTCATCCTAGAGAGTGGGGATCTCCTCCCCTGTCCCTCCGCCACACTGCCTGGAACTCCAGTCCCCACCCCTGGAATGCTGGTGGACTGGGACCCGGAGATGGTGGGAAGTTGGGATTTAGGGTGACCCCCAAAAAATCTTTCGGGTGGGCTTGGGCAGACCTGGAAGGCCCCAGAACCTCAGGCCCAGAAAGCACATCTTTAGCCCAAGTTTATTTACAGTTTTGGCTGGAGGCAGGGGGAGGGCCTGAAGGATCCCTGGCAGGACATGGTGCCAGAACACTCATGCCCCCACCAGCTCCCCATCTGGGGGTTCCCTGGGCCACATCTTGGAGCAGAGCCATTAATAGTACAGACCCCTGCTGGCGGTCAGACTGCCTGGCATCCAGTCTCATCTGCCCCACTTCCCTGCCCTATGGCCTTGAGCAGGTTTCTTGCCCTGTCTGAGCTTCAGTGTCCGTGTCTATTAATGGGGACAATAACTGTACCTGCTTCCCAGGATATTTGTGAGAATTATTTGTTTTTAAAGGGGGGGGCACCTGGGTGGCTCAGTTGGTTAAGCGTCTGCCTTCTCTCCCTGCTCAGCGGGGAGTCTGCTTCTCCCTCTCCCTCTGATTCTCCCAACCCCCCCCCCCCCGCCCCTACTTGCGGTCTCTCTCTCAAATAAATAAAATCTTAAAAAAAAATAAAGGTGGGAGGGGCCCAGTTTGCCTTAGCTGTGGCAGAGGTGGCCATGGGGTTAGGACAAGGGTGAGGGCAGTTATCTTCACCACCCTTATCAAGGCTCCCTTAGGTTTCCCAGGGCCAGAAGTGGGGAGGGGTGATGAGAGAGCCTGGTTGAAGGAGCAGAGAAGTCTGGGTCCCAGTTTCCACCCCTACTGACCTCAGGCAGGTCTCTCCCAGCCTCAGTTTCTGGGGCCAAGGAAGCAGTGAGGAAAGGGTTGATGGTGGTTGGAGCCAGCAGGGGGCAGGTGAGGGGCTGACATACCGGTTTTAAGACTTCTCTTCATTTCTCCCAGTACTGAAAGTCAGCTAACTTCCTGCCCCTGAAACAGGCATCAGCAGGAAATGCTCTGAAAGGGGCCTTTTCCAAGCCAAGGGTGGCCAAGTTCTCCTGCTTCTGTATTATTTTCCCACAGAGGATGGTCTGCTCTTGCCCTTGTCCCTGAGCCACCACCCATCTTCCTTTGCTTGCCTTCACTGTTCCAGCTGTTCAGCATTGTCTTTTTTGGTAAGAAAACTGTTCAGCAAACCAGCGAACATTTCCTGAGCATCTTCTGTCTGCCTAGGTCTATGTTGGGCCTAGGGGATACAGGGATGGTTAAGATACTGACCCAGCTGTTAAGGGGAGGAAGATTGTTGAATTGTCTTGTGTGTAAACATCTGAATGCAAAAGCAGCAAGGCTGGGCCAAGAGGCCCTGGGCCCTAGGTTCTTCTGCTTTCTGCCTGTGGGACCCTCGGCAAATTACAAGGCCTCTCTGAGCCTCAGTATCTTCAGCTCAAAACCCAGGTCAGTCCCTGATGATCCCTCCGGGTTCAAAGGGTCTGGGATCAATTTTGGATTATTAACTTACTCTGTCCTCTCCAGGTAGAATCCTATGCTAAGTGCACTTGAAGCGCAAAGCCAGAAGAGCAGACTCCAGAGGTAGTAGACCGAACCAAGTTGAATCTAGTCTATAACTTACTATTTATATGTCTTGGGACAAAATCCTTCCTTGAACTTCTTTGAGACTTGGTTTTTTTGGATGTAAATGGGTATTATGGTATACCTGGTACCATATGCCCTGGCTCATAGGAACTCACTCACTGGTCATATTAAAGCTGCTGAATACCTTTCCTCCTCAAACACGGGACCTGCCCCACACCGAGAACACACCTCCAACACCCCCTCTCCTCTTCCCAGCTCCGCGTGTTCATTAGTGGGGCTCTCCGCAGGGAAGAGGCTGGGGCGGCAGTAACTGGCAGCCCCCCTTCCCCACATCTGAGGCCTACAGCTGACTGAGGAGACCTAGGATGGGCCCCCACAAACAATTCTCCCTCCAGGGAGAGCCCTGGGTTGGGTGGGCAGGGGTTCAAATGGTTTAAAACCTCCTTGATTTGAATATAATACTGGTTTGGAATTCTGACTTGCTTTATGAAGAAAATGTTTGCTAATGAAATTAATAGTGTAAATGAGATTTGGGGAGGGCAGGCAGCCAGAGGAGAGGGGTTATTTAAATACACTTCAAAGAACACCCTTTTCCAGCATCTAAGCCGCTCCATTTGCATACGTAATGATTGTGCTAATTATAGGTGGCCTCATCTGTTAACAACAAGTTTGCGTGGTTGTGCTACATTATTGTAATCACTCAGTCAAAATTTCTGGCATGCTTTTCACTAAAGATAATAGTAATAATTCCTCTCATGTTTGATCCCTTGCTGTGTGCTGGGCATCTTACCGGCCATTTGATAACCATCATCTCATCTCATCTTCACAACAGCTCTGTGTCCCGAAGATTCCTAACCCCTGTGTACACAGGATGAGGCTGAGGTACAGAGAGGTTAGGTAACTTCCCCGGGAACACACAGCCAAGAGCTGGTAGCTGGGGACATGACCCCAGGTCTTGCTAACTCACACGCTTTCCACTCTGTGTGCAGCTCTGCCTCTCTGGGGAGACTTGACACACCTGCTCACTTTTTCTCTCGAAGCTTTCTAGTTCTTGTTTGATCCTCACAGAAACTCCCTTTTGACTGCAGAGGAAACTGAGACCCTGACAGGGAATTGAGGGCAGTGCAGGAGGTGTGACCAGGGCCCCTCATTTCTAGGATGAAATCAGTCCCAGCTCACCTAGCCACCTCCGCACCGCGGACGGGGCGAGCCCCTCCTTGTCCTTCCCTGGGGTCTTGAGTCCCGCCTTAAGGGGACGGTGTCTCTTGCCTCTCCCACTCAACCAGTGCTGGGCTTGGCCTCTCAGCCCAAGAAAATTATAAGGCAGTAAACAGGTGGGAGGACACCAAGCACATCATAAATTGCCATGCATTTGTTGTCATTAAATCGGAGGTTGCACCCAGGTGGCTCGTGGCCACATGTAGCCCACAGGCAGGTTTCACTGGATCGGAGAAAGTGCAGAGGTGTTTCTTGATGTTTTTTAAAAAATCGGTTACCAACACTTCAACACCCATAAAACACATGCCTGAAAAATCTGGGTTTCTCTGGCTCTTCCCGAACAGACAGATGTGGCAGCATCGGGCCTGTATTCCTATAGGGCATCTCATCCTTTACTCTCTGGAAGGCCTTCAAGTTTGCTTAGCCTGCCTTAGCTCTTCCCAGTGGCCCTGTGTGTGTGTTGGGAGCGGGGGGGGGGGGGGGGGGGGGGGGTAATGTGCCTGTTCTGTAGACTATGAGCTTGAGGCCCAAGGGGACCACTGGACCCTGCCACAAAGCTGGTGTTGGTGAGGCTGGGACTTACACTTCATCCTCACTGCCCCCCAGATGTGTCTGAGCCCCACTGGCCGCCATGGAAAGAAAGAAACCTTTCATGGGCCTAATGACTCCAAAATAACCAACAGTGAGCCTGGGGAACTGTTCCTGTCTCCCCTTCTCCCTTTCCACCCTCCCGCGGCCGGAGGGGACATGGGAAACCTATTCATTTAAACTCAATTATTTTCTCGAAGACAGAATGGAACTGAATTGGGTCAACGGCTATATTTGCTGTGCTCAGCTATTTCCCCTGTAACAGCATCGCCCACCAAGCGCGTTGCTGGGCTCCGTGCCGCCAGGCTCACCAATTATAACTTCGTGTCGGTGGCCATTCCTTAGCATGCTTGGCTCGGGAACAGAGGAACACCCTGTGCTCACTCACCCAGCAGGCTACGGGAGCAGGGTCTGCAGTGTGTGGTCACCACCTCCTGGACTCAGGCTGCAGGTGTGGGGCATTTAACGTCCAACCCCCGTCTGCAGTAGATGTGCCTCTGACAAGGAACCTAAGGTCCAGAGAAATCAGGTGCTTGTTTGAGAGGCAGGCCTTGGAATCAGATGTAGCTGGGACCTTACTAGGTGTGTGACTTGGAGCAGAGAGCCTGACTGCTGGGCACTCCATCTCCGCATCTGTAAACGAGGCACGAGTACCTGATGAACCTCCGGGGGCCAGGCTCTTGTATTGGAAACGTGATGTGCTATGTGGACATTTAACCCACCCATCCACACTCGTTCCCTTGTACTGTGTGCAAGGCACAGAGCGTGGTAGGGGACCCAGGTCTCAGAAGGCACACGGGCTGGGCTACCCTCTTCTCTGTGAAACCGTTCCTGATTCCCTGCACCCGAACTGGAAATGTTTCTGCGGTCATTACAGGTCCCCCGTTAGGCCAGGCCCTGCATTGGATACTCTCTCAGCTTCTCTGGGGCCTGTAGCTAGGTGTGCTTTTGTTTGGCACCGATGTCTGTATGTGTCCTCCCCCTGCCCAGCGCTGGACTGCCAGCTTCCAGAGGGGAGAGATCACGTGTCTTGTTCACTTGCTTGTACGCTGATGTCACACCCTTTCTAGCTGGGTGACCTTGGACTGGTGGGCCTATTTTCTTGTCTGTAAAATGGGACAGTGTCTTTCCTGTGACACCCATCCAGAAAGAGGCTCCTGGCAGCTTTGTGTATCGACACCTGCGACAGACTCTTGGAAAACATTTGGAGGAAATCAAACCAGACGCTTCTGTTCCACCCTCTTGCAGCCGGGAACATCTAAGATCAGGGCTCTGGGGAATCCTGAGAGGGGCTGTGAGTGCCATCTTGTTGCAGAGTTGCTTCCTTATGTGGAGAAGTGTGGACAGGGTGTGGTCTATGGGCCTCCCCTCATCTCCCAACTTCTCTGCTGTGGGGGCTGGGTCTTTCCCAAGTTCGCCTGTTTTGGCTGCTCTGTCCTCACTGAGCAGTACCTTCAGGTGTCCGGTGGTGGGGCTGGGATGAATTAGGACCCAGCCAGCCACCGCTGATCTTCAGGAAGGCACCCAGGTCCCAGTCCTGGCATTGGGACTCTTCTCTTGGCAGTGTTGGGTCCGGAGGTGGAGCAGGAGCCCTCCAGTCCACTCTCACGATCCAGGGGTATGGGGGTGGGTAAGGGGACAGTTCAGGGAGGTTTGAATTCCTTGACCTTTTAGGGACTTGGTGAAATCAGAGGGCGTGTCTGCGAACTGGGGCATCGGGCCTGGGGTAGACATGCGATGGTGATGGCTCTGAGAGCAGAGCCCCACTCTTGTGGGGGTGGGGACAGGACTTGCGGACTGGGCAGCAGGTGACTGAGTCAGACACAGAAGCTAGACTCTGGTGGGAGCACAGTGAATGGAACTTGAGCCTTTGGGGGCAGGACTTAGGGATGAGGGGGCCTGACCACCAGCTGACCCCAGCATACTGTGAGAGGGGTCTAGCAGCCACAGTCTCCTTAAGTAGCCATTCCACTCCCCGCCCGCCCCCCCACCTTGGTAGCATTCAGTCCCTGGAACACCATGCTGAGTGTTGCCCAGCACTTGGCACCGTGACAACCAAGAAAGAAATGCTGACCAGGTCTCATTGCAAGTTCAAGAATAAATTTACTATTTTTCTGAGAAGGCATCACGTGGCTGGGAATTTACCCCTCCCCCCCACCATATACACACAATGATTTGATGGAAACATTGCATTTTTTGAGTGAACATGTGTCAACATCACTGTGGGGGGAAAAGGTTCCAGGATTCTCTGCCAGCTGAAGTCATTACCACAAGGCGCTGCGGGGGGGGGGGGGGGGGGGGGGGGGGGGGGGGAAAAAAGGGGGGGGGGGGGGGGGGGAGGAAGTGGCCAAGTGGGGAGCCTGGCTGGCCTAATGGGAGGTGGGAGGGCCTGTGAGCTGGAGGGGATGTCTGAGCAGGTGAAGAGGAGGGAGGGAGTTGGGAGGTTGCAGGCTGACAGTGTATTTTAACCTTCCTCCCCCTCCCCCAATCACAAAACAAGGTGAGTAGGGAGCACAGAGACGGACAGACAGGGAGAGAGGACAGAGGCTCTAGAATGGTGCGCACTGGCAGCTTAGACCAGAAAGACAGACTGGGGCCAGATTGTTGAGGGGCCTGGAATCCCAGCTCCTACCACTAACAAGCTGTGTGACCTTGGGCAGCTTTTCCAATGTCTCTGTGCTTCAGCTTCATTTCAGTAAAATGTAGCTGTGGATACCCACAGCGTACGACTCTCTGGAGGACTCATGGAGCTAACGTGTGTAGAGTGCCTAGCACTGGGCCTGGCACGTTAGCAGGTGCCCGGACACACTTGTGGTTTGTTGGTGATGGTAAAACCACATAAGCATGGATGTGCTCACATAAATTAACAGCTGGAGTGCACCGAAACTGCTCTCCAGAGTTGGCCCTCAGTCTAGTATCAAGTTTGATTTTCACCTTCAGCAAAATACAGCAGCTTGTCTCTTCAGAAGCTCTTGTCCATGAACAGCCAGTCCCTGAGGCTGACTCTCCCACAAGGCATCTGTCTCCAGTCCTGTGCTCTGTCCTCTAGCTGAGACAGCTCTTGGGCAGGTCAGAAAGGGCCTCCAACCTCTGCACAGCCTCTAGGAAGAAGAGAGCCTTGGGCACAGGAAAGGTCCCCCCTCCCGAGGGGATGTTCCTTGACAATCTTGGGGCTGGCTCTTGCACATCAGGAAATGGGAAGGTGTTTGAGGGAGGACGGTTCTAGAGTTCTCCAGAGAGCCTGGGCCAGTTGGTGAGACATCTTCAGATCTGAAAGATGATGTCACATCTGGGCTCTCAGCTTTTGGGAGAAGACTGACCTGCAGGGTATACTTGTTCATCACACATTTATTTGAGTCCCAGGACCTGAAGGACCTGAAGAACCTGAGATGACTAGATCCTGAGGAGGGCCTGACAAGGGCGGTCAGCAGGATCCCCAGGGGAGGGGGGCAGGAGGCATGCCAGGAATTCAGGAAGAGGGAGGGGGTGATTTTGTACTTCCTGTGCCTGGGGACACTGGGAAACTGGGAAAGGCTTCCCTGAGGTGGGGGCAATTAAGTTGGGTCTGAAAAGTTGAATGAGAATTGGAAGTGGGGCGGGGTAGATCAGTGGGAGCAAATGTGTGGCCAGGAGGAAGGGCAGGGCAGGCCTGGGGCAGAGTGGAAAAGGAGAACCTGCGGCTGGTTGCTTGTGTAAATGTGAAGGAGTGTGCAGTGGGTCGGTTGGGCCTAATGATCAAGGAGGCCTGGGTCACCGGAGGTGCTGGAGCCAGGCAGGAGTGACTGGATCCTGGCAGCCTCCGGAATTCCCCCAGCTATCTGTGGCCAAATCACTGTGTGCTCTGTACTTTTACATATTGTTCAAGTTGACTCTGAAAGGAGCTTACAGGAGGTTATACAGTCCTCTGAGCTAAGGCTGGAAGGGTATGGAGGAGGCAGCTTATTCAAGGTCCGGCAGCTGGTGAGTGTGGGAGCCTGACTTGGGATGTACATGTTCTGACCCCAAATACAGGCCTATTTCTTGTTTTTATTTTCATTTTATTATATATATATCTATATGTATGTATGTGTATATATACATACATATATATATATATATTTTAAAGATTTTATTTATTTGATGGGGAGAGAGAGAGCGAGAGCCGGACCACAAGCCGGGGGAGTGGGTGAGGGAGAAGCAGGCTTCCCGAGGAGCAGGGAGCCTGTTGTGGGGCTAGATCCTAGGACCCTGGGATCATGACCTGAGCCGAAGGCAGACCCTTAACGACTGAGCCCCTCAGGCGCCCCTATTTTATTTTTTAATTGAAGTATAGTTGATGTACAATATTATATTGGTTTTAGGTGTACAACATAATGATTTGACAGTTATATACATTATGAAAAAGCTTGTTTCTTTTTAGCTTTTGATCCTCTCTTGTGGCAGCTGTCATACTGAGAAGTCCCTGTCATAGGGGCCTGTTTTGTCATAACAAAATCTTAGAACTGGGTGGACCCACCAGTGGGGTGGCTTCCTGTCTGGGGTAAATCTGGGAAGGCCTCCAGGAGAAAGGGATTGTTAGAATTAGAGAGGGAGACTGAGAGGACGGGATGGGAGCAGACGGTTGTCTGGGGTGAGGCTTAGCTACTTTCAGATGAAGCTGGGTCAACTTGTGCAAGCGACTGAGGTTCTCTGGACTTGATTTCTTCATCTGTAAAGTGGTCACAGTATTGGCCTTGCCTGTTCGTTGCCAGACTAAGCTCAAGTAGGAGGTCTGTGCGGGGTCTGCACCCTCGTGGAGGTGCTTGGGAAATGTTCTCTGTCCCTCCTTTCCGTAGCCTTGGCTGCTCTGGGAGCCAAAGGGGCTGCTTCTGCCCTAAGGTCTCTCTCTCTCTGCCTACAGCCTCACCTCTCCCTTGTTTTGAAATTTTCACCAAGACGTTGGGTAGACTCAGATGAAATCTTGGACTAGGAGCCCTCTGGGCTGTGGGTGTGGGCAGATGCAGATGTAGGGGGCGATGGAGGGGGTGTGCCTGCAGGCCTTGTTGGCCTGTGGTCAGGATCACCCGTGCCTAAATGGAGCTGAGCCCAAGTGAGGACACAGCAGGGGATGGAATGAATTACAGACTTCCCAGTTTGGGGGTTGCTCTGGGGCCAGTCAGACCTCTTCACCAGCCTTTAGTGTGCCTCAGCCAGAGTCCTGCCTGCCCGCACACATTAGGTGCCAGACAGTCTGGCACTTGATAGGAGCTCTGTTGTTTGCTGAGGGACTGGAGCAGGCTGAAACCACCATGAACTGAACTGGGGCTTGTGATGTCTCTGGATATAGAAGCCATGGAGTAGGCAGGACCACCAGGCAAAGGCTCTATTCTCCCGCCCGCCTCTCTGTCCATATTTACATGGTGGGATTGCATGCCATTATTCATTGTATCAGAAAGCCGTGCAGCAGCCAACCCAGTGCAGGCTTGTGGGTGCTGGGCCTTAGCTTGATTAACCCTTAGGGTGGTGGCTGTAAGAGGAGGTATTCCCTGCCTGCGGTAGAGGCTCGATGTGTAGCCATCTCAAGTGGAACGGAAAAGGGGTGACTCCAGGCAAAAATGTTGGGTTGATTGGGTGTGCCCTTCCCAGAGGGATTTGCGTTTCAGTGAGTATGACCTGAAGATGAATCTCTACGCCAGAGGCTGGGGTGGCACTTGGGCCCATGGGTCAGACTGGGTCTGTCTGCCCCCACAGTCTTCCCAGACCTGGGCAGTTGACCTTGCGCACCCAAGCGTCTCCTCCGTTGTGGCAGTTAATCCTACCCCTGTCCTGCTGGCCGCAGAGGAACCGGGTGGGAGAGGGAACTTGAAGCCAGGACTGCTGCCGGGAGCCCTGCTTCCCCACGGCGCTGGGCCCTTCTGCGCGGGTGCCTTGGGTAAGCAAATCCCCGGCTGTGCCTGTACCTCCGCCTCTGTTCACACTTTAAAAATGTTTGGAAGTGCGGGGTGGCAGGGGAGTGGGGAAGCTCCGGGCTGCTGCTCCGACCCGAGGAACCCGGGTGTGGCCTCCGGGCGGCGGGGCTGGCTGGGGCTGGCCGGCGCTGGCCGGAGCGCGGCGGCCCGGCGGGAGCGGAAAGCGGCTGCAGCTGCGGACAGCTGGGCGCGCGGACCGGCCCCGCCGCGGGGCCTGGGAAGGGCGGGAAGTGCGGCTCCCAGTGGGCGGGCTCCCGGGCGGGCGGCTGGGGGCGGGGCCGGCCGCTTCCGGCCTGGGGGAGCGGGGCGTGGCGCCGCCCGGAGGAATGCGCGGAGAGCGGCTGGCCCAGGGGCGCTTTGGCGCGCCCTGCGAGTCGCCCCGCTCGGCGTGCAGAGCTGTGGCTGGGCTGTCACAGACCAGCCAGAAAGGTACCAAAAGATACTCATTCAGCACGTGCTAGACACTGGTCCGAGGTGTTTCGGGCTTACCAGGGTGAACTGTTGCCTCTCTTCTCACAGACTGACTTTCTTACTGTGGGAGGAAGAGGGGGGCCGAACAAGATGATTTCAGATCAGGGCTATGAGGAAAATGAAGCCGGGGGATAACTTGGGGGTTGGGGTGGAAGTTACTCCTTTAGCTGGAGTGGCCAGGGACGGCCTCTCCCAGGACACTTGATACGAGACTTGATATGAGACCAGAATGAGGCAAAACCAGCCTTGCCTCGGGCCAGGGCAGCACAGAGGGAATAGCAAGTGCAAAGGCCCAGAGGCGGGACTGGGGCAAGATGTGACCCTGGGCGGAATCAGCACTTTATGGGAGGAGCCTGCAATGGGCCTCTCTGGCTGAGGTTCCTCCAGCTTCCTGGACCCAGAGCTTGGCGCCAGGTCTGCACCCTGCCCAGGTGCTCTGGGAGGAAGACTTGCCTGTGGCTGGAAGCAACTGTTGGTTTTCAGGAGTCTTTCTAGACTTCTTGGAGGTTGTGCCGTGTGGTTACCTGTATGGAAGACTGTAATTTTCCACTTGTTCCCTGGAGGACCCGGAAATCTCTAGATGTTGTCACCGCTGTGTTTTTTTTAAGTCATTTTTGAAATTTCAACTTGGAAGACAGATTCAGCATGTGCTTTGCGGGAAGGGGAAGCGTGCCGGAAGACACCTCTTAGATGCGGGCCGAGCTGAGAGGCCCCCTGATCTGGCTGGGAGAGGCACTTGGCTGCACACCGTTCTCAGGAATGGGCCTCTGTGGCCTCGGACTCCTTGGTGACAACCTTGGCAAGATTCTGGGCCGGGCCAGAGCACCCACTCTGTGGAGACACGGCCATCCTCGCAAACCAGATCTGCTTCCCAGGCACCTAGTGCCCAGACCTGGGTCATTTGAGAGGCCTGCGATTCCACTGCCAAGGTCTGTGGGGGGCTCCATGGGAGCAAAGGGGCACAGGAAACTCCCTCCCTGGTGGGTGGGCATGGATCCAGCTGGAGGGTGTGGGGCTGTGTCTCCAAGGAGGCCCAGCCCTGAGACATCCCCATCCCCCCCCCTACTTCCCCCTCCTCCCCCTCCTCGGTCCAAGGCCCCCTTGGTGTGCTGAGGAGGTCTACAACAGCAACCCTTTCTTTTATCTGTTATTGGCCCATGGGGACTGAATGGGAGGCCTCCTCAGGGGCTTGGGAAGAGTGAAGATGGGGCTGGGGTTGCTAGCCTGGCTCCTCTTTCCTGGGAATCAGGCACTCTTCTGAGGGAGCATCAAGTCTGGGTGGCAGGGTGGAGAGAGGCCCAGAAGCACAGGACCAAGGTGGCCAAAGCAGGCAAGACTAAAGTGCCTGGAAGGTAATCTAGGCCCAGGGAACTGGCAGGGTTGGCAAGGCTGTGAGAAGGGGGCTTTGACCCCAAGCTGCCCAGTGAGGAGCCAGTGAGGGCCCCAGGCTGTTGTTCCCTTAGCCTGGGGCTCCCAGCCCAGGTGAGGAAAAGGGCAGAGCACAGCCTCTTGGAGACATTTAAATAATCCTAGCCTGTCTCTCTGGCAGTGAGTGTTGCAGGAGAGAAGCTTTACTCCTAAAACTTTTATTGATCCAGACACTAATAAAAAGTAAAGGGTTTTTTGGAGCAAGGTTTTTTTTTCCTTTTTTCCTACTGGAGCAAAGAACATCAGAGCCCTAAAACACAAATCTTTTCCTTCCTCTCCCTAGATTTGGGGCTGGGGGTGGGGTTTGGCCTTGTTCAGATTTTACCTCTTCAAGAAGTCTTCCCTGACTGCGCAGGCCTGTAATCATCCTTTGTTTTCCAGCAGTTCACCGAAGCTGCCACTTGTGCATCTGGTCTGTTCCCCAGAAGGGTCAAGGGTAGAGGTTACAGAAGCCTGAGACCCCGAGGGCAGTGAAGGGCATCTGCCCTAGGAGATAGTGAAGGCTTGCCTTTTGACTTCTTAGGCTTTCTGGGTTTGGTTCTTTTGCTGCCTTGTTCTTCATTTCATAAATACTTCCTGAGCTCAAACACCCTGCCAGAGCCTCCCTTAGGATGCAGAAATAGAAGACTCGGTGGTGCCCTTGTAGAGCTTACCTTCTGTCAGGAGAGACAGATGATCATAAATAAGCGGAAAAACAAAGTAATTCCAGATTGTGAAATTGCCCTACTGAAACGTAAGTCAGGGATGTTCGGCACCTTGTTTCCCAGTGCCTAAAATAGTGCCTGGCACATAGTTTGCACTAAATAAATATTTGCTGGCTGAATGAGCCAAACACTATGAAGGAAACAAGTGTCTCAGTGGGGAGTAATGGGGTGGGGCAGGACCTGTGACAGACGGGGCCATCCATCTGGAATAACTGAGCTCCAGAAGCTGGCCTGTCCCCGAGGTCTTCCCCTACGGCAGTGGAAGGAGAACTCCCACCGAGGCAAGCAGCAGCCAGTACAAAGTCCTCAAGGTGGGAAAACAGAGGCTGCAAGTGGGGGGGGTTGGGTTTGGTGGATGAGGTCAGAGGTAGGCACCTGCCTACTTCTTCCACTTGGGGAGGAGTGTGGATTTATTCAGGGTGTGTAGGGAGTACTGGAAGAGTTTCTCACCCCAGCATTAAATAATCCGATTTGCATTTCTAAATCGTCCCTCTGGCTCCCTGGTAGGGGTGGGGGTGAGGCTGCAGGCTGGGTCAGGGAAGGGAGACTTTAGAGGTAGTAACAGCAGGATTTGCTGATGGATTGGATTCTGAAGGCCAGGGAAAGGGGGGGTTCCTGGCTCCTGAGTCTTCACTTTGGACATTTCGCGCTTGAGGTTCTATGAGGAGTTCAAGAGAAGATGTCAGCCCTGCATGTCATGTGTGAGTCTGGAGCTCAGAGGAGGGGAGGGCTGAGGGGCCCTTGAGCACACTGGAGTGGATGAAAGCAAAGGAGCAGATGAGATCACCAAAGCAAGGTGTTCTACTGAAGGGGAGTGCCCCCAAGTTAGAGCCTGAGCGACTCCATGCCCCGCCCCCCAAGGGAAGGGGATGAGGTAGCAGGAAAGGAGATGGGAGAACCTCAGGTGGTGACAGGGATGGGGGAGGAACACCAAAGGGTCTGGTGGCCTGGGTTTCAGGGAGGGCATGGGCTGTCCTCTGTCAGTAAAGAGAGGATGGAAACTGTGGTTGACCTTGGCCCCATGAAGGCCCTTGGGGGCCATGGGGAGAACCGCTGGGGTCAGGACAGGTGTGTTGGATAGAAGAGGAGGAGAAGGTGGTGTCAGGGAAGGGCAGGAAGAACCAGCCAATGCGGGAAGCAGGGGAGGATCAAGTGAGAGCTCAGACCCTCTCTCTTTGTTGGGTTTACCAGTGGCTTGCCCATTGGTCTCAACCCTGCGTACCCCTCCGAATCCTCTAAGCAGAATCCTTGGAGGCTGATGCAGAGGGCTGGAGGGGCCCCCTAACATGCTCTTGAACAGCTCTCTGGGCTCTTCTTTCTCCCTTTCTCAGCAGAACTTGCTAACTGCCCTGTAGTGGTGCACTTTTTTCTGGTTCATGGGACCACCTGACCCTGTTCTTCCCCATCTCCCTATTTGGTCTCTCTCTGGGTCCAAGGCCCCTAGAGAAGAGCACTGTGGAGCTGGGTTTACTTGGAGGGTCTTTCCGTCTTTCCCAGAGCATGGCTAGACTTCATTTTCACTGATTTTTGCTCTGGAAGGCTCCTTTGTGTGTTTGGCATCCAGAGAAGTTTGAGGTCTTTTTCAGGGTATTTTGGTGGCCAGAACCTTGACCTCCCCCAAGGCTTGGCTGGCTGTGCGGGGAGTTTAGAATGTGTTTTGCTTCGGGGATGGACAGTGTAGGGCAGTGTAGTGTTGGAGACAACCTAAATTCTAATGGTCCTCAAGTGGATTCTCAGTGTCTGTCAAATGAATGACACTCAGATATTTGCGTCTTTGGGCTCCCAGGTTGTTGGGTTAAATGCTTCCTCTGCAGCTGGTTAACCAGTGTATTCACATCTGTTATCTGCAGGGGTAGAGTATTTCCTCATTTTATACCTAAAGAAACCAAGGCCTGGGAAAGTGAAAGGTCTTGCCCAGAGGTTCCAGTTGCTAAGTAACACCACCAGGATCACATACCAGGCCTGCAGACCCCTCAGTGAGGCCACCCTTACTGACTAACCCTGGGGGTGAGGAGGTGGTGGTAGGGTGCAGGGCGTCCAGGCTCCCCCCTCCCCTTAGGAGCCGTGGTCATTTGCTCTGCCAGAGCTATAGGGATTCCTCCCGACCACCTGTTTCCTCTGGCACTCCATACCCTCTTCCCTGAGCACACACATACCAGTGGCTGTAGGCTCCAGGAAGATAGAATGAGGCAGGCCTTGAACCTGGTCAAGCCTTGGGGGGCCCCCAGCTTCTGGGAGGCTGTTTGTGTAGCAGGTATGGGGTGGTTTGTGTGGCTGTTGCCAAACTCCCCACAGGAAAGCCAGCTTGGCTGCACAACATCCCATGAGAGACACCTGAGCAGGAGAGGGCCTGCCCCTCACTGAGGAGTAGGGAGACTGAGGAGACTCAGAGACGACAGGGGTGGGGCCGGGTTGCCCCTAGAGGGGTGACCATGAGGTTTTGTGCTTCCTCCCAGTAGGCCAGGTGGCTTTGCACTCTTTCTTCCCTCCTCCTACCCAGCAGACCCCAGTTAGCCTGGGGGCGGTGCAGGGCAGAGGTAGGCTGGGATTTGGGCCACAGCCCAGCCGGTCCCCATCCCCCATCCATCTCCACAGCTTTCTGGCCTGGAGGGCTTCTTGGGGAGGGCAGGCACCTGGGAAGAGCTACAGAGTGGTCTTAGTGGTAGTCCCTGAGGATTCTAATTGGATCCCCCCTCTTTACAGGAGGACTCTGCGGACCTGGAGGTCTGCAGCCCTGCAGGAGTGGGGTATTTGACACTCAGGCCCTGAGTGTCAAGAAAGAACTTGACACTTCAGGCGCTCACTATGTGCCAGACACAGCGCTTAGCACTTCCTAGCACTGCCCAGGATCGCTCACAACCCTCCACAGACGTGCGTCCCCAGACCCCCTCTCACAGGTAAGGAAGCCAGGCTTCTGGCTCCCACCTGCTCCCTCCGGAGGCCTGCTTGCCCCATCCTGACCCTCAGGCCCCGCCTGTTCCATACCCACTAGCTTCTTTCCTTCATAGGGAAAATGTAGAGGGTAGATGGGGACTCACTACCAGAGAAAGAAGTGACTTGCTCAGGGTCACTACTCAGGAGCTGGTTTCCCACTTCGTGTCTCCCATCGTATCATGGGGGCAGCCTCCTTCAACCTAGCTCATCTGGCTGCTCTTTAATAAGTGCTCACTCTGAGCCAGGCCTTGTGCTGTAACTCATCAATTTCTCATAGCAACCCTGTTGTGAAGTTATTAAGTACTGTTATTGCCCATTTTACAGAGAGGTGGCTTGTCCACGAACACCTAGGTTGCAAGTGACACAGCCCAGATTTGAACTCAGTCTGTTCTTAACCAGCAGCCTACCCAGCTTCAAACTTATTTGATTGCCGGGCTCCCTAGGATCAGAAACAGAAACAAAATGGTCAGTCCTTGAAGGACCTGGCCCTCGCAGAGTTAGGCCTGAGGGCTCTGCCTGGCCTTGGCCATTCTCGTGGAGAATGGCCAGACAGCACCTCCAACGGACCCAGCCGCTCCGTATGCCAGGAAATGGTCCGCCTCTCTTGGAGGGCTTGTTAGACCGGGTACCGAGGTCTAGGCCATTAAGTCTCTCCTTTCCTCACCCCTGCCCACTCCTCTTCTAGCAGCTGGGCAGACCCTGCCCACCCTTGGAGCCTGCGGGCCTCAGGAGAGCCCCCAGCCCTGCAGCCCTGCCTCGTCCTTTCTCATGGACAGTGGAAGGGCCTCAGCCAGCTTGCCTGAGCCCTGGGCTTGGAAGGACGGCTCTCCTTACCTGTCCCTTCCTCTGGCCATACAGCCTTTCCAGAAAGGGATGAGGGCCTGAGTGTCAAGTACCCCACTCCTGCAGGGCTGCAGACCTGCCTCTCCTCCCTCCTTCACCTCCTCCTCTCTCCTTTTCCTATATCTCACCCTTACTTAGTGTTTGTCTATCTCCTGCTGTGTTATTTCCAGGCCTGATTTCCAGTGTTTTCATCTATAAGAAGGGGGAAACAATAGAAGGGACCTCACAGGGTTTTGAGGCCCAAACTGAAAGCCTAGTGGTTGGGCATCTGCAACAAGTGAGTCCCCATCTACCCTCTACATTTTCTCCATGAAGGAAAGAAGCTAGTGGGTATGGAACAGGCGGGGCCTGAGGGTCAGGGTGGGGCAAGCCGGCCTCCTGAGGGAGCAAGTGAGAGCCAGAAGCCTGGCTTCCTTACCTGTGAGAGGGGGTCTAGGGACGCGCGTCTGTGGAGGGTTGTGAGCGATCCTGGGCAGTGCTAGGAAGTGCTAAGCGCTGTGTCTGGCACATAGTGAGCGCCTAAAAGTGGCTGTGGTTCCTGCTTTTGATTCTTCAGATGTAGCTGCTTTTAGGGGTTTTGGGGGTTCTTTAGGTGAAATTTGGATTTTAGCATTGTGCATTTTGTCTAGATCTTCCTGAGAAGCCCAAGCCCTCCATTCTGATCATGACTTTGGGGGAGTTTTTTTGGGTTTTGCTGTCTTGTTTCTTGTACTGAAAAAGGGATCTGTGCCTTTAAGTCCCCGGCAGCCCAGAGTGGGACACTGGCCCTTTAAAAGCACATTACAGAGAGTTGGAACTTAGCCTTTGTTTAACTAGCAGTGATTAGTCCCAGCGGACAGGGCTGGAGTGCTATGTCTAGGACCGGAGTGCAGTCGGACTGGCTGGGCCCAGTGGGGGACAGCGGGCAGACCGGTGGCTGGCCTGGCCCCTCGGTTTCCCTGGCCTGGTGATCCTGGTGGCCTGGGGATCCTGGTGGCCGTGCTGAGGGATGGTAAGTGGCCTGATTGTTCTGATCTGCCTGAGCAGAGGCTGGAGTGTGGGCAGCTGCCGGCCCCAGGGCCCCTGACCAGCCTCCTGGGCCCAGGGAGACCCATGTGAGATGGGTGGGAGCAGGCTGGTAGAGAGGGGTTGTCACAGGTACTCAGTCTTGGGAGGGACTCCGTTGTTCTCCAGAGATGGTGTCTCTGCAGACATCTACTGCCCGCCCAGAATGTGGAAACAGATTAGCCCCGCCAAAAAGCGAAAAACTGAGAAGCATTGCTCCTGGTTTTAGTTTTTAAAGAGAGGAAATTCAGCGTCCGGTGCTCCTTTCCACAGCCAAGCCTCCATGGCCTACGCCTTTGAGAACCGGGAAATGCTAGGAATGGCCGAAAAGTTTTCTGAGCGGAGGATCTTGGCCTTTGCTCGGAGTCGCCCAACCCTGGGCTGGACTGGGTGGGGCCGCGCTGGGGTTTGGGGGCCATGTCATCTTCACCCCAGCTCCCCAACCTCCCAGCAGTCCTCTTTTATACTCCCCCCCCACCCCTCCCTGCCTGTGTCCGTGGGCCTGCAGGCTGCGGGCAGTGGAAGACCAGGAAGGCTGCCCTGGGCCTGGAGTGTGTTCTGCTCCAGCGTACGTATCTGAAACCGTGTTAGGAGCCGTGTCCCTGTGATGTGGCAGTCTTTCCTGGGGAAGTACCTCTGTCTCCGGAGAAGGCGGGGATCTGGCTTGTTAACACACTATCTGGTGGAGGCTAGTGAGGAATAAATGAGCCAGCGCTGTGAAGTGCCAAGTACCGTGCCAGGCTTGTTCCAGCGTTGGTCCCAGCCACCCTCACTACTGTTTCTGGGGGGCTGGTGGTGGATCTCACTCCTACCAGCAAGATGTCCTTCTCACCATTTCCCAGACGGGGGACACAAATCTACGCAGGGTCACACCGGAGGGGACAAAGGCAGGGTTCGGTGTACAGTTCAGGTGACCCAGAATTTCTGTAAGCTCTTCGAAAGTTGGTGCATGTGATCACGTGATTTCTGTAGTTTTGGTGAAAGCCTGACGCTTTGACAAGCAGTGAAGATAGTTTGGAGCTGGAGCCCAAATGCCAGGCCTCTAGCCCCGCCCTGGTACCTGGGAACGGTGACCTTGGGCAAGCTGCTGGACCTCTCCTCACCTCCACTCCCCAGTGTTTGAGGGGGTGGGGTGCATGGGTCAAGCCCTGGAGGGAGTTGTCAGTTTTGCTGGGGCACATGTCATGGAGGTGGGGGTCTTTAAGCCAGGATTCATGGATAAAGCGGACTTAGCGGCTGGGAGTGTTCAAGCTTCGGTGGGCAGCCCGGTGCTGCGGGGTTGGGACACACCTTGGATGCTCTGTATGGCGTATGTGGCGTTACTGGTTGGACTCCCATGGGCCAGGGGGCAAATGACAGATTGGGCTAGCTTATCCTAGAGTCAGCGAGTGTGGGGGGTGAGAGGGAAACATGGTGAGCTCTCGGGATCTGGCACACTGTCTGGCCTTGGGAAGCCCCTTGAGGTCTCGAGCCTCAGTTTCCTTAACTGTAGTCATGTGGCTGGGCTTTATGAGCGTCAGAAGCCCACATTTTGTGGACCCATTGCACTTCCCAGGTGTGAGGTGTCATGGCTGAGGCAGGCACTGTAGATGGCCCTGGTGCGTGGTCACTAGGAGCAGGAGAAACTCAGCAGCTGCACCCCACTTTTCTTGGATATCTTGAATTCCTGCCTTTGTTGGTGGCCTGGGCACCTGTGGCTCACTGGCGGCCACCTCTTCTGCTCTTTTGCTGCTGTTGAATGACCCAGGCCGACTCCCGCTAGTTACAGTCTGGGAAGCAGAGCTCTGATGTCCCACTGAGACCCCCAGACACCAGACATGGGGAGGAATAGGGAGCGCGGGTCCCAAAGCCCCCGGGCTCAGTGTCGGCATATTGGAAGTACTTAGTAGTTCTATACTGGGGCGCTGGATTAACTCAAACCAGGAGGGGGGCATAATGAGGTTCCTAAGCATAAGGAACCTCCAGCAGGCTCTGGCAGGAGGTAAGGGCAGCCCATTTGTCCGGTGAAGAAGCCAAGGTACAGGGGAGGCCGACTTGAGATTTCTGCTCTCTTGGCCCAGTGCCTATTCCCATCTTTGACTCTTGTCTCCCTAAGACCACAAAGCCCCTCTGTCCCAAATAGTGGCTGGAATTAAAAAGACAGCAGGGCTGGAGATGAGCATTAGGGCTGGATATGAGCATTGGGGCTGGAAACCTAGGGTGCCGTGTTTGTTCCCAGTTGTGTCTGCCCATCTCTCCTCAAATGGGGGCTTGAGGTGTCTACTTAAAATGGCAGCACTCTCGATCCTGCTGTTGGGGGTGGTAGGTGGAGTGGCTAAGATTCTCTGGGGTCAGATGGCAGAGAGGCTCTTCAAGAGCCCATGTACAGGGAGGGCCGGGCAGGCCCTGCGTGCTGGGCAGAGTGAGAGGCATCTTGGGAATATCTGTGTGCCCAGGGAGAAGCCAGGAACATCCAGAGAAGTGCTGCTGGGGCGGGAAGGGGCAGAGTGTTTGCGCAAAGGCAGAACCAGGGCTGATCATAGGGCTCTCACTTCATGTCAGGGCTGGTGTCATCCCCATTTTACAGATGAAAAAAACAGAGACATGTGGGTTAATTAATGTGAGGAAAGTCCCAGAGTTTTATTTTCACGTGTGTTTGTTTTTAAGGAAGGAGACCTCTCCACATTGACCAGTTATCAACCAGCGTGGTGCCAGGAGCTGGGGCTGTGTTGACAAGTGGCTGGTCCTCCGCTGAGGCAGGAAGCTTGGTGCCCAGGGATGGGGAAGGAGAGTCCACACATCGCTTTGTCACCCTAACGTGAACAACCTGCACAGAACAGAAGGCTACATGGCACGGCCTTCGGGTATTAGGAGGGGAGAAGGTGCTGCTTCTGCCCCCACCCTCACATTTCTTGGAGAGGCCACCTGAGCCTAGGAGGGCTTCCTGGAGGTGAAGAGCTGGGAGGAATTAGATTAGCCAGAGGGGAAAGTGGCTTCCTTGGGGGATGGAAGTCCTTGGTTTTTGGTTCGTTTATTTTTTTATTTCATCATCTTTCACCCTGCTTGGGTCATGAGTCCCCAGGGCCTGAGGCAGCTGTTGGAGGTATTTATGGTTGCTGCCCCCAGGGGGTGGCGGGGTTGCTGGGGAACCAGTCAGAAACCAGTCCCACATGCGGTGGTGTCATCTGTGAGACCAAGGGGATGGATGGGTACGTTCACATATGTGAGGAGAAGGCACAGACTGAGCTTGCAGGGAGGGAACACCTCGGTCAGGGCCTTGAACCATTCTCTAGAGTTGTCCAAGTGGAGAAGGTGGGAAGGGCTTTCGGCAGAGAGCAGCATGTGTGCAGTGGGGTGCCCTCTGGGTCCTGGGGGACCTGTAGTGTCAGGGTTGGGGGCAGTGCTCCTGGGGCTGGGAGTGGGGGGCTTTACTGGGGGAGGCTGAGGGGGGCTTAAGTTTGGGGGTGTCACCCTCCTTAATCTTTCTGAGTGCCCTGGCCAGGCTCTTGGCTCTTTCTTCTGGGGAGCAGGGAGGGGGCCGGAGAGCTGTCCCCACTCAGAAGCAGGAGGGGCACTTGGCTCTCAGCTCACTTTCGATTTGCCCAGATCTCATCCTATTCAATGAGTGTTCCCCAGATTCTCTTCTTTTAAAATTCTCTTCTTTTAAAATTCAGGACACTTTGCTGTTCTACTGAGGTTTATGAATGTTTAAAAACTGCTTTGCGGTCCCCAAAGTAATTTGACAAGTCTGACAGCTATTGATTAAAAACCCGAGATTATTCAGGCTGCAGGATGACTTGGGGGATTAGATGGAAAGTTTTTTGTTTCTTCTCACTCTGCGTGCCCCTTGCCCCCCAACCCCCCAAAAAGAAATAAGAGGTGGGGATGTAAATGTGTTCCCGAATATTTTCTGAAAGCTCTGTTAGGCAGTGGAATCACACTGGGAAGGGTGGGGATGGGGGATGGTCAGGATGCTGAGGGGACCACAACCAGCACCCCTCACATCCCTGGTCTCGGCCCTGGCTCTGAGGCCCATCACCGACAGGCAGCAATGAGGTGTCACTGTGAAGGCAGCGGAGGTGTGGCGGCGGTGGGAGGCGTTGTGCTGTTTTGTGTCTGGTCCCTTACGTTCTTGGGTTGTTGACATGTTGGGCTTCTGTGGCACTCTTCCAAGTAGCCCAGCAGGTGAGGAGCTGCATCCTAGAGGGAGGAGGGAGCTTGTTTGGGTCCGAGACCCAGCAAGTCTGTGGGTCCGAGGGAAGCGGGGGGCAGGGTCACAGGCAGATTAAGGGTTGCCCAGGACAGGAGCCCTCCTGGCCAGGTTTCTTGTCTCCCTCTCGGTGAGGGCCCCCAGGCCTGGCCCAGTGTGAGCTGAGGGTGATGAGGGCCAGCCACTCCGTTCTCCCAGCCTGTTTCCTCTGGCATCTTAAAGCTTCCTTCATCAAATCCTTCAGATTAACTAGGGTGTGTAGGGGAAAGGTTGCCCCATGAGATGGGGCTCTCCAGACCTATTTGAGTTCGTGCTCCCCCTTTCTGCTAGGGTGATGCTGCCTTTTATGTGGGGCTGTTGGGAGAAGGCCGTGCTATGATGTGTGCACCTTGGTAGGAATACCTGTCATGCAGCTGGGCACACAGTAGGTCCTTAGTAAGTGGCTGTTAAGTCCAGGTGGCCACAGTGTCGATCATTATGCCCCAGCATATATGGGGCACTTCCTTTTTTTTTTTTTATCTTTTTGAAACGTAAGTATACATTAATTTATTTTCAAGAATATATTTATATTTTTAAAAACAGGACACATATATGTCTAAGCAGCATGGCTGGCACAGACCAAACCCATGCCGGTAAGCCGAGGCCTGGCTTATGGGGCACTTCCTAGGAGTCTGGCCTTGGCTTGCGCTGTAGCCATGGCACGTGATACGCCATCCCACCCTCCTGTTGTAGTTGCCAGGGTGTGGACCCTCCTTTGCCAGCTCGGCCCTGCAGTGTGGAGGGGAAGCACAGACTCCCAGGGGTAGGGTGAAGGCTGGAGACTGGGTACCGCCCAGCCCAGGGCTCAGTATGTGTATGGAGATGGGGTCACACTTTCCAGTGGCTGCTAGGACCTGCCCCCTTGCCTTGGATGAGAGAATCCTGGGCCGAGAGGGATGGTGCCTCCAGGCCCTGTCATCCCAGGAAGCCTTCCCAGGCAGGGCAGCCAGCCTCCCTGCCTTTTAAGGACAGGCTCTGACTCCCCTGGGCCCTGGGAGCCACTAGGCAGCTCATTCTTTTCCCCTCCCCTGGGACCGCAGCTGGGCCAGAAGTGAGCACTGGCCTTCTCGGCAGCGGGTTCCCAGGCCAGCAGGGCAAGGCTGGGCCTGGGGAGAGATGGCTCTGCTGGATGTTCTGGGTGGGGCGCTGCCCTGTTTGTGTCCTGCCACTCACTTCCCAGGACATTGGCGCTCTCACCCTGACTGTGCCCAGTTCTGGAGGGCAGAGGTTTCCAGCACAGCTATCTGGATCGCCTGGCTGTGACAGACAGAAGTGAGCTTGGCATGTTCTGACCTGACTCCAGAGTCCACCGGTCCTGCCAACCCTCAGGTGGGCACCTCCTCCATTGAGACCAACCTTGTCCAGGATTTCTGCCCCTTCCGGGCCTGGCTGTGGCATGGGCAGGGGCAGTGGACCACACAAGCATGAGTGGGAGGTTGGGTCAGGGGACGCTGTGCTCAGGAGTCACAGGCAGAGGGCCTAAAGTGGCCCCTCGAGGGGTCTGCTGACCACCCCTTCCTTTCATTCAGGAAATTAAGGACCTTTTTTTTGAGGCATCCCAGAGCATTTGGGTAGATGTAGTTTGTCCCCATTTTATAGATGGGGAAAACTGAGGCATGGAGAAAGTGAGAGACTGGAGTGGTCAGAGGAAAGGAACAGAAAATGGCCTGGGAAGCCCTTATCTCATCACCCCAAATGTCAGGAGCGTCACCCACCATGGAAACATCAGCCTTCAGACATGTAGTTCCTGCGTTGGCCGTGCTCACAGCTGCACGGACAGTGGTATCTGGCACTCACCTGCACTATCTCACTGGATCCTTGTAACAGCCCTGTAAGGGAGGTAGGTCATTCTCCTCATTTACGGATGCAGAAACTGAGGCCCGGAGAGTTGACTAACTTACAAGTGATCATGGTTGATTGGTTTTTAAAGAACGGAGACCAGCTTTGTCCCATGGCTGGGCACTGTTGGCACTAGGCTCTCCTACCCTCCTCCCTGTTCCCAGCTGTGGGTGGGGAGCGTGTGCATGCCTTTGCTCTCGGGGCTTATTCCACGGCCTCCCTGCGTGCACGGCCTGTTCCCCAGCCATCCTCCAGCAGGGCAGGTGTCCCCTCTGTAGCGTATCTAAAGGGGCTCCCAGCTCCTGCTTGCACACTCCCACAGACAGGGTGCTTACTCCTCTAAAACCAAACCAGCCTGGCCTATATGGGGACAGCTGTGCCCGAGTAGTGACTGGCCTCTCTTGGTCCCAGTTCTGCCTTCTGGGAGCATGCAGGGCAGCTCCCTCTGCTCCTTTAAGACTTGGAAGGAGATTTTGAGCCTCTCATTTTCCAGGCTATACAGCCTCTCAACTCACCCCGCCCTAGCTGGGAACATCCTCTCCATGTCAGATAGGGCTTCTTAATTATCGCAAGTTTTGTTTTTGGGTCTCCTCCCTTCTTGGAATAATGGGGAATTTGCTAAACTTCTGTGTTAGTAACCTTTGAAGAGAAAAAAGGCTGGAGTTGAAAAACAGCTCGTGGGTTGGCTGGAAGGCTATCAGATAAGGCTGTGGCCCAGGAGCCAGGACAATGTCCTCTTGTTCCTGCTCCCAGGCCCTCACAATGAGCTGCTGTTGGGGCTGGGCTGTATCTCCAGCAGCAGCCCCACCCGTGCCCGTGCCGGGCCCACGTTTCCTGGGCAGGGGCCGTCCCACCCTCGCCAGCCCCCCTGGCTCTTCTGGACCTGGAATGAGTGGGTCATGGTGAGCAGGGCAGCTGGCCGTGGCCTTTGGCAGCTCAGCCACCTGTGGGGTGGGGGAGAGCTGATGGAGGCACGGATGGAGCTGGCCTTAGACTCTGCTGAACGGGGTTCACATCTCACTCGGCTGCATGCCACCCATGCAGTCTCAGGTGAGCCACCTGGCCCTTCTGGGCTGCAGCACCTCAGTCCTGGTGGGCTGTCCTGAGGAGACAGGTGGGGCAGTGGTGTGGCGTGGGGCTTGGCCGTGTGGCTTGGGCGTGAGCTCTTGTCTGCCCAGGGGTACCAGGGCAGCATGCTGGTGGCCACAGTACTTGGGCTGGGCTTGGATAACCAAGAAAGAAAGAATTCGTTAGGCAGAGAGGTGCGGGGAGAGGTGGTAGGGCTTCAGGAAACCGCATGCGCAAAGGGCCCCAAAGGGGGACCAACTGGGGAGGAGAGTCTAGGTCACTTGTCAGGGTGTGGTGTGAGGGGAGGTAGAGAAGCGGCCATTTCAGGGAGGGCTTCAGCACCAGGTGGAAGCACAGTGACTTGTTTCTCTTTAGGCTGTGAGCGGACGGCAGAGGGGTGGGAGTAACACCATGTTGGGTAGAGGGGCCCATCTAGCAGGATGGTACTATGGTCAGATGGAGAAGGCTGGTGAGGAGCCCTACTGCACTGCCCCCCAGGCCCTGGCCAAGACTGCTCTTTGGAGCAGAGGCGTCCAGGGCAGGTCTCCCTACGCTGTGGCCTTGGCACTTCCATCTGTGACCTGAGAACCATGGCACCATCCGCTTCCCAGGAAGTGTGAGGATTCCATGCCATGGAGGTAAAGGCGTGAGCAGATGGCCTCACTTGGGGAGGGGACACAGGGCTTCTAGTCCTTGGGATCTGTTGAGGGTCTAGACAGTCAGTTGTGTCTAGGACTCAGGGATGTGTCAGAGGGATGGGACAGTGGTGGGGGGTACAGCCATAGAGGGTACAGTGAGCCACCTGGCCTTGGGAGACATGAGGGAGCTCCCCATAACTGGACAAAGAGCAGGGGCATTTCTCAGATTCTGGGTGAGCACTGGGGTGCTGCTCTTGGGACCTGACCTTGAGCAGACAGCTGCCATGATGACCAACGCTTGGGTTGTCTTTGTCCCTTTTCCCAGTCACCAGGGTTGAGGGCTCAGGGAGGATTGCCCCCATCCCAGCTGAACTCCTCCCCCTCCCAGAGCTTAGCTGACCTTGGCTGCTGGGATACTGGGGCTTTGGGCTAGGAACCTCGGGGTCCCTGAATCTTGGTTCTGAGCCAGACCCCGCCCTACCCACCAGGAGCCCCCAGCCAGGCAGGAAGATGGTCTGTGACTGACCTTCCCAGCATAGCCTGACAACTGTCAGGCTGCTGGGACCACTCGCAGGGTTGCTGTCTCCAGGGAGTCCCGGAAGGCTTCGTGGAGGAGGGTGTGCTGATGCTGAGTGTTGAAGGTTGGATAGGATGAGGGGATGGCATTTGCCTGGAGGCCTGCCTGAGGGAGCTGTGAGCCCTGGGGAAGAGCAGTCCAGGGTGAGGTAGAACAGACAGATGGACCCCAGCAAGCGGGGCTGGTACTGAATCCCATGCATTCCTGACCAGAAACCCCTCTTCTGGACTCCAGGGCCTGAGAAATGCCTCTTTCTGAAAATCCTCTTTACAGTACTTCTTCACTGTGTGCTCATTACTGTCGAATTTTGTTTGAAGCAAGACCCTTCTTTTTCAGGAAGTGGCCAGGGAGTTGAGGTATGGAGGTGACACTAGGAGGAAGACCAGCCCCTGGGCCTGCCCTCTTGGAAGAAACTTGTCTTTCCCCTGTGAAGTGGGGATGAGCTCAGTATCTGCCTCTTGGCCTTGTGAGGATTCAGCGAAGGGATATATGTGACATTTCCTGTGGGCACGGCCACCAGCTCTGCTCTGGTGAGGAGCCAGGGGCACGGAGCCCGCAGTCCTGTTTGAGGTCTGAGCCTGGCGTAGTCCCATGGCATCCCTGGTGGGGTTGCCGTGAGAATGAGCTCAGACTGGGCTGCAGCAGTGTGAAGGCCTTTGCCCCGGTTGGTGTGGTGGCTCTGATCTCCAGGGGCCACAGGAGGTCATCGGGGTAAGCCATCGTGAGCCACATCCGGGCACTGCAGGAGGCCATGCAGTGGGAGTGTTGGGCCACCTTCTCTTCTTACCCCAGCCATGGAGTGGCAGGGAGGGACCTGATGCAGGGGTCAGGGGTCACAGAGATCCTGTGTACAATGGCATCAGGCCTCTGAGCCCCTTACCTTTTTGTAAAATGGGTAGATGAATATTCCTGGTAAAAGGGACATGAAAGCGAGCAGCTGGGTGTCCTGCGCCAAATGGAGAGGGTGCTTATGAGTGGAGCACCTCCTGGGAGTGGGGTGGGAGCGAGGTGGCAGCCGGCACCTGGTCACCTCCTTTTACTGAGCTTCCTAGGTAGGGAGACTGAGCCCACTTGCTGTCCCCTTGGAGCCTGGCCAGTCTGCGGTGCCCTCCACCCTCCCTCCCTGCCTTGTTGGGCTTTTCGCCCAGCCTGTAGGTGGGCAAAATGCTGCCCTGAGGCAAAGGCAGGGCTGGGTGAAGGCCTACTTAAACCAATTGATGGGATGGGGTGGTGTGGAGTATTAGGGGGTCCTGCAGGCTCAGGACAGGGCTGGCTTCCTGGAGGAGGTGGTTCTTAGGCCACTTAGTGACCAAGTGACCATTTTTCCTTCCTGAGCCCTAGTCATTTTATCAGCCACCACCAGGGGCACATTCAGCCTCTGCCAGGAGCTTTCACCCTGGCAGGGTGACAGCAGAACAGCTCCCTCGGGGCCTCTTGTGCACCTTTTCTGTCTGGCCAGGAGCCTTTTGGGGAGGAGGGGAACAGGTGGACTCCAGGCTGAGTGGGAAGGATATGTGTCTGCATGTGAATCGGAGCCCAGGCCCTCTGGCCCTGCCCCCACCCAACGGGGCAGCGCTTCAGGCCGGGTCCTCTACTGTGCAGAAACAGCCTGGCAGACCTTGGAGTAGCTAATGGCTGGCCCGGGTGCCGTCTCCTCCGACTCCTCCCAGTGAGCTTAGCTGCATGGGGGTGCAGCCTCTGCCCGGGGTCCCCCAGCCTGGAGAAGCCCACAAGAGGTTGGGAGGGTCACAGGTGCCCAGCTGCAGCCAGGATGCCTTAGCTGTGAGTTTCCCCACAGCCCTCTGTTTAGCCAGGAACCTTCCTGGGGAGTCCTGGGCCAGCTGGGGCATGTTTATGGAGCAGGATGGTGAGGAAGGAAGAGGAGGGTTCTGCAGCCGTAGGTTCCAGGCTCTTGCTGCTTTCAGGTCTGACCTGGACCTGCGGGGCTCGCGGGCTGTAAAACCAGAGCCCCCTCGTCTCCCCGTGCAGGACCAGTCTGCTGAACCATGCCTCCCTTTCCTCTCCCAGCCACCTCATCCAGGTGCTCCAGGCAGGGGGCGGCCCCAGCACATCAGCTCCCCCTTTGCACTGCCTGGGTCCCTACCCTGCCCTCCCAGCATCCTTACCTGGCAGGGGTTTCCAGGCTGGGCCAGAAAGCAGCCTGATCTGGCCTGCTGGCTGGGTTTTCAGTCCTGGACAGCAAGAGTAGGGGGCTGTGGGTGCCAGCCCTTCCTAGGCGGGGTGACTTTTCTAGCAGCTGGGGCAGGGCCTCTCTTGCATTGAGGAATGAAGCCCCATCCTAGGAGGGAAGCCTGGAATTTGCCCCATGTGGTGTGCGGCCTGGGGTGGCATATTGCAGCTGAGGGGATTACAAACCTCCCCACAGCCTAGGCCAGTGCTGTGATGGGGATGGAGAATGGGCCACTGGAGCAGGGCCTGGGGAGCTCGTTAAGGGAAGGTGCCTGTTGGCACCCAGGGCTGAGTGGTGCAGTAGGCCACAGTGCATGTTTGTGAAAGCTGCCTCCCGGGGGCGGGGTGCTGGAGGAGCAGAGGCGGTGTTCCTGTGTGTGCCAGTGGGCTTGAGCCTCACTAAGCTCTACATGTGAGTTTGGGGGTTTGGCTTAGCCCTGAGCTGACCTCAGCCTGCCTCACAGCTTCCCTCTGGTCTGTGTATTCCCCTTGAGCTCCCAGGAGTCCTACCTGAACGCACCCATTCAGCTTGAGTGATCGGAGCCTCACCCTGGGCCAGCTGCATACTGGGCATGGGGGAGCAGTTACGGGGAGGCTCACTGGGTCTCTTGGGTCAGGCTGTGGGGTTCCTGAGGGCTGGGGTCCTCCTTCCAGCTCTGACTGCCATGGAGTGCCTGGCACAGGACTCCACATTAGAGAGGGCTGTTGCCATGAACTACACGTTGGAGGTGTGGAGGGTGGCCTCCAGCCTGTGAGGGCCTCTGGGCAGGGCCTGTTGGCTCATCTCTGGATTCCTGAGCCCCCACGTAGTGGGCCTCAGCTCCCCCTTACCTCCAGTGGTCATGGAGATAGGAGCTACAGGGTTGTGCCCTGCAGGAAGTGTTTGGTGACCCTGCCAGATCTTCCTGCCTGAAGTCTTGACTGAGACAGGGAGAGAGTGATAACTTGAACCTTGGGCCATTAGAGGCCAGGAGCTGAAAGGCAGAAGGTGTTGGGGGAAGGAGGTCTAGGTGGGCTAAGGCCAAGTTGGGTTCTGTGCCAGCTCCAGGGGTTTGGGCTTGGGCAAGAGTAGGGGCAAGGCCTGCCCAGCTTCCATGCTAGGGGAGGGCTTAGCAGTCCTGGTAGTCCTTAGGTCCCAGCTGTGGGAGGGAGCTTCGTGGGGCACTGCTATGTGCCGTTGGCTCTGGAAGGGACATTCACCTCTCTGAGAAGGACCCCACCAAGCTCTGGTGCAGGTGCCGTCTGAGGTACTTTCCACGTGATATGCTGAGGAGACCGAGGCTCAGAGAGGGGAAGTGACTTGCTCAGGGCCACACAGCAAGTGAGCGGTGGGCCCAGTCCAAGGTCAGGTCTGTCAGAGCCCGGCCTGGTCTGGGCTCCATTGGGCACCAGGTGGCCCACTGCTTCTGCTCTTTGTACCTGCATCGGGCCCACTGACCCTGGCCTTGGCCCCCAAGCTCCAGCACATGGGCCCTGAGTCTCAGTGTCTCAGGTACCATGCAGAGACTGCGTCCTCTTCGGTTTGAGCCTCAGGTCCTCATGTATGGGAGGGGAGCAGCAGAAGTCCCTGTGGTTCTCCTGCCCTGAGTGGGACTGGTGGGCGGACTGTGATGCTGTATGAGAAAGGGCTCTGTTGACAGTGACGTTCTGGACAAATGGGTGACTACTTTGGTCTTGGAGGAAGACCAGGGCCAAGGAAAGGAGGTGGGGAAGGTTGCTTGGGTCCTGTGGGGCTCCCAGGCCAGGACCCTACCCTGCGCTCATTGCTGATGTTCAGTTCCTGAGTGGTGGCCTCATCCTCAGCCGTTTGCTTCCTTAGAGGCTGAGCCACTTCCCCAGAGTCCCTCAGTGGGGAAGAGCGCCTGGCGGGTCCCTGTAACTCCAGTACTGTAATGCCTCCTTCTTGGGAGGAATGATTGCCTCTAGCTGGGAGGTCTAGACAGGCCTCCTGGAGAAGGGGGAAGGGAGGGGAGTGGTAGGCTGGGCCTGACACAAGAACCACCCACCCCCAGGTCCCATCTGATGCCCAGGCTGAAGGAGTCTCGCTCCCACGAATCCCTGCTCAGCCCCAGCAGCGCGGTAGAAGCGCTGGACCTCAGCATGGAGGAGGAGGTGGTCATCAAGCCCGTGCACAGCAGCATCTTGGGCCAGGACTACTGCTTCGAGGTGAGTTCCACTGCAGGGGTGGGTTGGGGCACCGTGTCATCTCCTGGTGAGGCCAGGTCGCATCCAGACACCCCTCTGGAGTGCTCTGTGGCCTCAGTGGGGGCCAGGTTCTTTGGGGCAAGGCTGGAATCTGCTCATAGCTTTTGGCTCCTAAGAAACCAGGTGGAGGTGGGAGATGGGGGACTTTGTTCCTGCTCCGTGAGCTCCTTGAAAATGGACCAGCACAGTCTTCCATGTGCAGGGACACAAGGCCCCAGTGGGTGAAGGGAGTGAAAGCCTGTATAGAATTGCTTAAGCCCCAGAGCCTACTCACTCCTCAGAAACTCCTCAAATACATTGTGGGGTAGTGGAATATACTCCCTTTTTTGGGCCTGTCTCCCTTTCTGCATGATGAGAGCCAGAACCTTTCCTGCCCTAGCTTTCTGTGACCCGAGGTTTGAAAGCAGAGGGACAGCCACCCAACCTGTATAGGGTGTGCAAGGCTGTGACCTGCCCAGTCCCTCACTGTAGATGGGGAAGCCGAGGCCCAGAGTTGTCAAGAAGATGTCAGCAGCCACACATCAAGCCCGAGGCCAAACCAGGACCAGGGTATCTAATGTTGCAGGTGTTCTGGGCGTTCCTAATTGCTTCTCCAATTATTCATATTCTCTTCCCACCTTTGTTTCTGGGAAGCTTCCTACCCCCAACAATCTTGGATGATTAGGGGAGCTCTCTGATAGAGGAATGAGCCTGGTAATGAAAATCAGCTACTCAGGGACAACCTCCAGGCACCCCTGCCCTGAGGAAAGAATGGAATGGGGCCTGGCACCTGCCCCATACCCTGTGCCCACTGGGTGCCCTTTCTGGTTCAAGACTCCTGGTCCAGCCAGGCTCTGACTTCTTTGCCTGGGACGGGCTGAAGATGATGCCTGTCCACTTGTCCACAGCCGGGGATGCTGTTTTGTGCATGCCCTTGAGTGGCTGGATAAGGAGTCTGCTTTCCCCCTGGAGAGCCCTTGGCCTCGTGTTGGGCACAGCAGGAACAGAGTAGGAGCTGCGTGGGTCAGGTTCCCTCACCTGGAGAAGACGAAGGATGAGCAACAGTCTGGCCCCAGGGCCCAGCAGGCCTAGATAGCCCAATTCTCATTTCTCCAGTGTGGCCCCCAAAATGTTAAGTTTCTGTGACCGTCACTGTTGTCACTGCCACTTAGCCAAAGACCCGTCAGAAGGTGTCAGCTGAGGACTGAGGTGATCCTTTGTGCTTACCCGTGGCTGTCTCCTTGGTGCCTGCGGTTTTACCTGTAGAGGGCGGTTCTGGGTAAGCACTGCCTTCTGACCTGGGCAGGGGGCCCTCCCCTTCTCTCCTCCCATCTCTGGGAGAGTGAGATTGGAGCCAGAAAGATGCTTTCCTGTGGACAGGGCTGCTGAGGCAAGGTAGGGAGCCGGGACCAGGCACCAGCTGGTACAGGCATGGGCCTCCTACTGTTGTTGACTTGCTTGGGGACCTCGGGTCTCAGTGCGTCACCTGCAAACGCTGTCATTGTGAGCCTTGTTCTGCCCCCTCCCTGTGGCTGTGGCGCAGACTTGGCAGCTGAAGTCCCCCAAGGCCCAGAGGTCTTCCATCATAGCAGCCTTGCTGTGTTCCCCTCCTCTGTGACTATCCTGCCCATCCCCCCAGGTGACGACGTCGTCAGGAAGCAAGTGCTTCTCCTGCCGATCAGCAGCCGAGCGGGATAAGTGGATGGAGAACCTCCGGCGAGCCGTACACCCCAACAAGGTAAGCCTGGGCCCAGAGCAGACGCAGACTCTGGCAAGAGGGATAGAAGTAGGGATCTCTGGTGTAGGCTGCGGTGGGGGGGCGGGGTGGAAGCAGCGCCCCAGTGGGCAGTGGTGCTGGGCCCTGCAGGAAGAGCTCTAGGTGGCCAGGCTGACTCAGGCCATGGGCCTCCGTCCTCAAAGCTGCACACGGACGAGGCTGGGCCAGAGGATGGAGTACGGGGCTGTTACGGACTTGGGTGTGGTGCCCTGCTGCCTGGAATTCATGTCCCTGTCCCTCCCCCCCGCCCCCAGGCTGGTTCCGTATGCACCCAAGTCTAGCTTGGACAGCCGTCTCCTTCAGAGGACCACCACTGGCCTAGGCTGGTGGGCCCCCAGCTTCTCCCATCGAGTTCATGGATCCCTTCCTGTAATTGGCTGCTTCCGTGCCTGCCTCCATGGCTGCCTTCAGGGCCCGGGTTGAGTCCTGGTTGCCGTGACCTCACTAAGGAAGGGGTCTTAGCAGCGGTCACCTCTAAGTGACTTTACAGACCGGCAAATGCAGACGAGCTGGTAAATGGCATGGTCGCCTGCTGTGTGCCAGGCCTTGTGCCAACCCCTTACTTGGTCTGTCACTCTGTTTTGTTCCCATTTCACAGAAAAGGGACCGAGGCTTGGGTTAAGTCACAGGCTTAAGGTCAGTGGGCTAGTACAAGGCAGAGCAGAGACCCGGCCCCTTGTCCGCCAGGCTCCAGAGCTGTCCCTGCCTCCTCCCGATCCCGTGTTGCGGCCGGGCCCCTCCTGGGTCTGAGCGCGGCCCCCTTGTGCGTGTGTAGGACAACAGCCGGCGTGTGGAGCACATCCTGAAGCTGTGGGTGATCGAGGCCAAGGACCTGCCAGCCAAGAAGAAGTACCTGTGTGAGCTGTGCCTGGACGATGTGCTGTACGCCCGGACCACGGGCAAGCTCAAGACCGACAATGTCTTCTGGGGGGAGCACTTTGAGTTCCACAACCTGCCGCCCCTGCGCACCGTTACCGTCCACCTGTACCGGGAGACGGACAAGAAGAAGAAGAAGGAGCGCAACAGTTACCTGGGCCTGGTGAGCCTGCCGGCTGCTTCCGTGGCCGGGCGGCAGTTTGTGGAGAAGTGGTACCCGGTGGTGACACCCAACCCCAAGGGCGGCAAGGGCCCTGGGCCCATGATCCGCATCAAGGCGCGCTACCAGACCATCACCATCCTGCCCATGGAGATGTACAAGGAGTTTGCCGAGCACATCACCAACCACTACCTGGGGCTCTGTGCAGCCCTCGAGCCCATCCTCAGCGCCAAGACCAAGGAAGAGATGGCATCGGCCCTGGTGCACATTCTGCAGAGCACGGGCAAAGTGAAGGTGCGTGTGTGGGCACAAGCGGGTCCGCCACATTGTGTGGCCCCACGTGGAGGCCTGGTGATGTGCACTAGATTACCCGCTGTTCCCCGTGTCCGAGTCATGGATTTCAGCTCTCACAGGGACACCTGTCACAGCCAGGTGGGCTCCCTAAGCCCAAGAGTTGCGCCACAGAGTCGGGGGCTTTGTGTCCCTCCTCCGTGGTTGGAGCTGATCACTGATGCACATATGGAGCCGATGGGTGGGGTTGTGGCTTATAGTGAAGGGGTAGTTTGAGGAGCCTCCCCGCTGCACCTGAGGGCCGACCTCTGAAGCTCAAGGGGACCCAGCCTCTCCCAGACACACGCCCAGTGAGGCAGCATTCAGGTGACATCCCTGACATGTGACAGCCTGTCTTAGCTCCCAGCCTCAGCCCTCCCACATCAGACACATAGGCTCACACACAGTGCGCACAGGGCTGGTCGGCAGTCAGCCAGCTGTGGCGACAGCTGCCCCAGCCACACAGCCCACGGAACGGGGATTGTCCCAGAGCTATCCGGCAGGCCCCCCGTAGGTTTGGAAGGCCCCACCTCTCTGCCCCCCCCCCCACCTCCTTTCATCTTCCAGGCCACGCGTCAGCCCCTCCCACCTTCTTCTGGAGATAAGTAGTCTCCTTCAGGAGGGCTCTCCACGGCTTACCTGCCCGGCATAGTGCAGCGTGGTTCTGGGCCTCAAAGGTGGACCCCCCACCTCTTCACCCTGCCCCTTCTGTTGGTGGGGAGCTACCTGAAGGGGGTGCAGTGGAGAAGGACTGGGCATTGCAGAGGGCCTCGGGTGCTGGCCTGTGTCATAGGAGAATAAAACACAAATCTCTTATATGCGTTTAAGAGAAAAAAAGAAGGAGCTGGGCCTCTGCCCTCTGGACATGGTATGGTTTGAGAGCCAAGTGGACTGTGATGGAGGTGAGGGACCGCCATGTGTCAAGGTCCTGAGCCCTCACAGTCTGGGGCGGGGGAGACACAGGTTGGGGGTCCAGGTTAGACTCCCATCAGGGCCCCTTATTCTCTTACCTGTTCCCAGAAGTCTTTGGGCCCTCCAGAGCCCCCCTGCCTGGTGGCTGCCCTCAAGGAGAGGTACTTTCTCAGTGTGGTCTCCGTGGAGGGAGAGGCACTGAGTTTCCTCCTCCCTTCCCCAGCCTTTGGACCTGACTAGGCCAGATAGGCTCTGGTCAGTGTTGGCAGGCTGTTGGGAAACTGAGTGAACTGAGGGAGCCCCTGGCCCCCAGAGAGGGAGCGAGGGAGGCCTCTTCTGCTGCTGTGTCTGTTCTTTCAATACCCGACCCCCAAGAGCTGGGCTGGCCTGGAAAACCACCTCCCATCTGCAGTGACCTTTGTTCTTAGGGCCCATGGTGCTCACCGTGGAGGGAGTTGGAAGCCAGGCTCCAGCTGCCCTCAGTGGGCCTGGGAGATCATTAGGCAAAAGGATAGAAAGTAACTCGTGCTGGGGTGATGTACATATGAGCTCACTCTCTGATAATATATATATTTATATTTATATATTTATAATTATATAATATAATCCCAAGGTAAAGGTGGTATCAGTGGGCATCTCAGCATCTTCCTACCCTCTCTCCGGGCTCCGCCCTCTGGGGCCGTGGCTTTGCAGAGTTCCTGTCCTTGGACTCCAAGGCTTCTCCCTGTCATCCCCACTCCAGATCTGGCCCAGGTAGTTGTGTGGACTTGGACAGGTCACTTTACTATTCTGTGCCTGTTCCCCTCGTTGGGTTTTAGCTCTAAAGAGAGCTCCTCCCCCATCCCAGCCTGGGCCTAGCACCCACCCCAGGAGTTGTGGAAGACCTGTGACCGTGAACAGGAGCCTAGTGGAGCTGCAAGGCCCATGCAGTACTTGGCTCTGCTCCTGTGTGTTCAGAGGAGGGGGCCCTACAGGTCATGTGTAGCGCAGGAAGGGGTCCTCAGGTTGGGTGGTACCCAGAGAGGCACTAGCCCCTTCCCTCTCCTCCTGCGGTCCCTACTGTTCTTCCTTTGGCCAGTAGGTTTCCTGCACCTAGAACTCACTTCTGTATTTCAGGGGCCACTTGTGATTTCAAAGGGCCCAAAGTTATGCATATTGGAGGGAGGGATTTCCAGAGCACCAGAAACCCTGGCCCATACTAGCCACCTTGCCACCTCCATCACCCTCCCCTGCGTCTCTGATTCCCTGTCTTCCCCTCGCCCAGGTCACAGGGTTGGCTGAGGGCATGAGGAGGCAGGGGCTCCTGAAGAAGGCAGGCTCACCTTACCGCATCTTTGCAGTCAGGAGGGAGGGCGTGCGCTCCGGCTCCTCTCAGGGTCTTCCCATGACGCTGTGTAAGGGACCTGTAGACTCATCAGCTTCACAGCTGCCTTCCAGAAGTCTGGGACCCACAGCAGTGAGGGGCCGCCTCACCACCCAAGCCGAGGACTGTGTTCTCGCCATCTGAGCCCTGGCCCACTGCCTTCCAGGGCATCTGGACAGTTTCCCCCGGGGGGCGGCCCAGAACAAGTCTGTCTGGTATGGAAGACCCCGTCAGAGTCACAGGCGGGTGGATGGTGACAGCTGCTTGTACAGTGGAGGGAGGGTGGCCTGTCTGTTCTCTTTAGTGCTGTTGGCAAGGGGAGGGGAGTTCTGCTCTGGTCTCCTGGCCAGGCCTGGTCAGGGCGGAACAGGGTTTGAGTCTGGCGGGTCTGACCACGGTGCAGTTGGCTCATGGCTCCACGTGGCTTACACTTGCTGAGGCCGCCTCCCCACCCCTGACCCAGCTGTCATGTCACCACCTCTAGGTGTCTCCCCTTCACGGGCTGCCCGGGCTCACCCCTCAGTAGCCCCCAAGGTTGGGCACCAGCAGCGTGGCAGCAGAGCATCCTCAAGAAGTGGGCGCTTCTGGCTGGGGGGCGGGGCTGGGATCCCAGGGTCCTGCCTTCCGGACCTGCTCACAGCCACTCTTATCTCCCACCTTCCCAGGACTTCCTGACGGACCTGATGATGTCAGAGGTGGACCGCTGCGGGGACAACGAGCACCTTATCTTCCGGGAGAACACGCTGGCCACTAAGGCCATCGAGGAATACCTCAAGCTGGTGGGCCAGAAGTACCTGCAGGATGCGCTAGGTAGGGAGGTTGCAGGCTAGCTGGTGGGCAGAGGGTGGCCTGCGCCCGCCAGTCCTTACTCCCTCTCCTTGCCCTCCTGGCCCCAGGTGAGTTCATCAAAGCGCTATATGAGTCGGATGAGAACTGCGAAGTAGACCCAAGCAAGTGCTCGGCTGCCGACCTCCCTGAGCACCAGGGCAACCTCAAGATGTGTTGCGAGCTAGCCTTCTGCAAGATCATCAACTCCTACTGGTCAGTGCCACCTGGGCCCCTGCCCCGCATCTTGCCTGTCTTGTGTCAGGGTGCCCGCAGGGTGCTGGGCAAGGCCCTTCGGCTCCGTTCTCCCTGACTTTGAAACGACAGAGCAGAGGTTTAACGAGGGCGCCAGTGGCCGAGCTGCAGCCTCACGTAGCTTCCAAGTGGTGGCTCTGGGATTGGAATCCCCCCCCCCCCCCCCCCCGCCCACCTGGCCCCCGTCTGGTCCTTTGTGGGCTCTCCAATGTAAAGGAGTGGCCCAGAATCTGTGCAGGCCGTGGTGTGGAAAATCTGGATGTGGCAGTGCATCTGCGAATCTCTTCGCAGGCCCGTCGGTGTGCCGGCCGCTGTTGAGGGTGCCGGGCCTGCAGCATCAGGGAGTGAGGTGGATGGGGCCCTGTTCAGGCACTCTCCTGGAGCAGGTGGATGGATGCGAGACCTCTCAGCTGTCCACAGGGGGGCCGCCCCACCCTACCACCTGCTGCCCGTGCCATTCCTCACTCACCCCACAGCCCCACCGCCTCATGCTGCCTCCCTTCCTGCTTGAAGGCCTTACGCCTGCCTCCCCTCAGTGGCCCCCCTCCATGGTATCAGACGTGGTTGTCTCCCCCCTCCCGGGCACCTCTGTCACAGCCCTGATCCCGTCAGAGTGGGACTGTGCTTGTGCCCAAATCTGTTTCCTGCATATCCTTGGAACCCCGGGGCAGATGGATCCACCAGCTCAGGGCTGGACCTAGGAAGGCCCAGGAATGGCTTGCAGCTCCCGAAAGACAGGCAGGGATAGGCCTGCTAGGTGACTGATAGCCTTGGGCAGGGAGCAGAGGGAATAGCCAGAGCCAGGAGAATGGATGTCCTCCTACCACGTCCCTCTGCCCCTGGGCTGCACAAGGTACTCACCTAGGGTCAGCCTGGCCCCTCGAGCTGGGCCAGAAATGACCCTTGGACCTGGGGGTGGAGGCACAGTCCTGAACTCTTTGGGAACATACCTCCCACCCTTGGGGTGGACTGTGCTTTCACCCTCTGCCCCCCGTTCCCAGGGCAGACTGGGTGTGGGACACAGGGAAACATATCCGTGGATGATTTTCCATTTCCTCTTTCTGATATTTGTCAGAGGCCCAGAGGCACCTTTCTGTTCTGAACAAGGCCATCCACAGATGTCGTTGCTCCACAGCTCCCCCCTGCCTGGCATTTTGGGTCAGGCATTTTGAGGGCCAGGGCTCAAGGTCCTCCCTCTGCTCCCCTGTCACCGTCTCTCTAGCACGCTCTTGCTGCTTCAGCCACATTCACTGTAGAGAGCCTGCTGGGCAGGTGCTGGGCTTGTTGGGCAAAAACCTTGTGAGTTGATCAAGGCTTCCTACGGCCTTGAGATGGTCATGTGAACTTGGCAGGGTAGGCCCTATTCTCATTGTAAGGGTGAGGGAACTGAAGGTCAAGGAGGGCCAGGCACTTGCTCAGAACACCCTGAGCTAGTGACAGAACCAGGCATAGGGTCCCTGGAGTGCTGGGTGGGTGCCGGCACTCTGTCCCAAGGTGGGAGGCATGTCTTTTCAGGGTGAAAAGATAGGAAAACCGCTTAAAGATTGGCCAGTGGGGCCTGACTGAGGCAGGCTGCGGATGCCCAGCAGAGAGAGCCCCCAGCTGGGTGCTAGAAACCCTGCCTACCCCCACTGGCCCCCACTGGGTGGTGGGGGGCGGGTCACTCCCTCTGTTTCCCTTCCCGCCGAGAAGGTGGAGAGCTGGGTTCTCCTCCTGTGATTAGGCTATTCCCATCTTGGTCATTCTGAGCTCTGCTGAAGTTGTCCAGTTCCTGAATATGATGCAAGCAAAGGGAGTGAGTGTCAGCAGCAGTGATGGCGTCCAGGGAGCAGTGGTCGATGCCACTTGTGTGCGCCTCGCTCTCCCCTAGAACCTCGTGCCTGGTGTTGGAGGTCAAGGCTGAAGCCCCGGGGCAGGCTGGCTGTTGCCACTGATTCTGCTTGGGACAGAGACCTAGCCTCTCTGGACCTGTGCCCCTCCGCCTCGGCCCCTTGTGGAGAGCCCACCGCCCTGCCTGGAGCTCGGCTGTCCCTGCTCCTTGCACCAAGCCCTCCATTTGCCCTCGCCGCGCTGCACTCCCTGCAGCGGGCTAGCTGCCCCGCCCGATGACCGACGCCCCCTCTGTCCCTCCCAGTGTCTTCCCACGGGAGCTGAAAGAGGTGTTTGCCTCATGGCGGCAGGAGTGCAGCAGCCGAGGCCGGCCCGACATCAGCGAGCGGCTCATCAGTGCCTCCCTGTTCCTGCGCTTCCTCTGCCCGGCCATCATGTCGCCCTCGCTCTTCAACCTGCTGCAGGAGTACCCCGACGACCGCACAGCCCGCACCCTCACCCTCATCGCCAAGGTCACCCAGAACCTGGCCAACTTCGCCAAGTGAGTGCCGGGCACCCCTCAGGGCAGAATCCGGGCGCCGGCTGGAGCGGCGGGGCTGGGCCGGGGGCGGGGGGGTGGGGGGCTTTCCGCCCTGGAGTTGGGCGGCACGCAGGCCCCGCTTCTGGCCCTGTCATCCTCAGTTCTTCCCTTCCCCGTTGTTCAAAATAAAATCTCCACACCTCATCCTCCTCCTACAAAAAGTACATGGCATTTGGGTACGTTTCCTTCATTTTCAAAGGTGAGAAGAGGAGATATTTTTTCCTTCTGCTTTTTTGAATTAACATTTTATCATAAGGATTATCCCGTGTACTTAACATTCATAAGCCTCATTTTGCAATGAATGATTAATATGCCTTCAAGGGAGAATGGCCCATATTTTCTTAACCCGTCCCGCGTGGTTGGGCTCTCAGGTTGTTTCAGACTGTCCTTGTTTGATGCCGTGAAGGATGTCTTTGCTCATAAAGCACTTCAGTGTCCTCAGCTGTACCTTGGAGCGAGTGGGTGGAAACGGAAGGGCTCGTTCGCAGTGTGGACGGAGCCCTGCTGCAGGCCTCTCTGCGCTGGGCTCTGAGTCACATCTGGCCCCAGCCTCCTGGACCCACACTCCCGCAGAGAGGGAGATGTGGGATAAGCAGCAGAGCGGTGAGGGAGCACGCAGGCCTCTTAGGAGGGCCCCTTGCTTGTCGTTCTGGGAGATGTGCCCCCGCCGCGCGTCAGGATGAGGCGAGCAGAAGCAGAGGTGCAGCAGGCCCCAGGAGGGCCGTGTGCTGGCAGCATGAGGCACCCTGGCATTCCTGACTCATCACCAGGCCAGGAGGAGTGGGAGGCGAGATATGAGAGGTCAGCGGGGACTTGAAGTGCAGGTGGGGCAGGGGGAGCCACTGGAGGGCTTGAAGCAAGAGGGAGGCTGGCTCTCATCTGTTCTGGGTCCTGAACTGGTCAGCCTGAAAGCCAGGGGCACGGGGGCTGGAGGAAGCACAGCGGGCAGCTGAGAGACAGGGCCGAGAGGGTAGCCATGGTTCCCTCCCACAAAAGGAACTGCAGGGGAAGTGTTGGGGGGCAAGGGGTGGCGATACAGGAGGCCGTGGCTGTGAGGTGGGGGGTTATTAGAAGATAAAGTCAGCAGGTCTCACCAGTGAGAAAGGGAGAAGCTGGAAGCCACCAGGCTTCTGGCTCAGCTGTCTCGGGGACGGCAGTGTCCCCACTTAGGATAGGAAGCCTGGTGGTGGGGCATGGGTCTGGGGCGACAGACCTGACGCCAGACTTGGCCAGGCCGAGTACAGAGGAGGTACCCATGGATGCGCACATCTGAAAGCTCAGCAGAGAGACCTGCCAAACGTGCATTGAAAGGCATCTGTGCACCAAGCCTTTGAAACTTGGAGGAAAAGAGGAAGGAGATTGACTGGCTGTGCATGAGGAGTGAGGGCCACAGAGCATTCTAGGTCCTGTGAGGAAAGGTCCCGAAAAGGGTCTCTGGGCTTAGCCAGGAATGAGGGCCCCCAGTTGGAACGGACTGGTTGGCGGGGGCAGTGAGTGGCATGGGAGGCAGCCGCAGTGGGCCAGGAGGGGTGGGAGTTGAGGCAGGGTGCCTCAGAGAAGGGGGCTCATGGGCGGGGCCCCGGGGCACTTACCCTGTCCGCTTTCTGTCCAGGTTTGGCAGCAAGGAGGAGTACATGTCATTCATGAACCAATTCCTGGAGCACGAGTGGACCAACATGCAACGCTTCCTGTTGGAGATCTCCAACCCCGAGACCATCTCCAACACGGCCGGCTTCGAGGGCTACATCGATCTGGGCCGTGAGCTCTCTAGTCTGCACTCGCTGCTCTGGGAGGCCGTCAGCCAGCTGGAGCAGGTGCCTGGCCCCATGGGGCTGTGGGGGGTCAGGGGCTGGGCCAGATGCTGCCACAGAGCTGGAGGGTGCTCCTCCAGACGAACGGGGTAAGCGTGTTCACCCACCCAGGTGCTGGAGCCCGAGGTTCCAACCCAGGCCCTGTCAGCCTGCACTGGGGGGTCTTGGGGCTCCATTTCCTGGGGGGGGAATGTCCCATTCACTTTCCAGCACCTGCCACGGGAGCCCACTCTGCCCACTGGGGCTTTAGCTAGGCCTCTGCACATTCAGAATTGAGTGGACAGACTCCTGCGTGAAGGTGTGCTCCCTGCCTGGGAGAAATGTGATCATCTTGAGCTGCGTCTCAAAAATGTCTTTGCTTTAGGTTTTAAGGCCACTGGTGTGAAAAATGTATACTCTGAAGATGCTGCACCTCCCCATGTCAGGCAGGAAGGTGTAGACCTTTCCAGACTTGCCCTTGACTATCAGTTGAAAATCTTACTCCCTAGCCACCTCTGACCCAGCCGCAGCCACCCGGCATGCGCCCTCTGTGACCTGGGGTTCCACTGTCGCCCCTGCAGCCCCAGCCCGCACAGTGAACAGGTTCTTGGCAGCAAGGGCCAGTCCTGCCAGGATCCACTTCCAGAATATCTGTTGCTTTCCAGGGCCTCAAGAGACCACCTGACAAAAGTAGTTACTGCCTAAACAGGGCTGGAAGACCTCCCTGCTCCTGTCCTCTTCCCTAGAGGTGACTGCTCAGGGCACTCTGGTTGTGAGGCTTTCTAGATAGCTCTGCTCGTGTGTGAAGTACCCACGCAGGCACAGAGTGCTTTTCCTCTTATTCGCGGGGCAGTGAGGACTTCGGTGGGCCCGCTCACTGTAGTCAGTCATACTGCACTGCCACTGGGACCTTCTGCCAGCCGCACGCTGTCCCGCACGGGCGCGCACGGGCCCCGGCACTGTCGCCGGGCGCTCGGGTTCGGCCCAGCGCTTTGCTGCTGCACTCCCTTCTGCTCACGGTATCCACTGCCCTTTGGCTGCGACAGGTGCCGGAGGGGTCATGGCAGTGAGGCCGAGGCCCCGTCTTCCTCCACGGCTGCCAGCACCAGTTGCTCGAGCGGCCGCTGCCCGCCGAGTCCCTGTGCCGGCCTCTGACCGCTGCACCCGCTCCACGGGAGGTGGCAGCCGCCGTCGCAGCTGATGCCGCTGCAGCAAGGACTTGAAATTGAGCTGTTGTCTCTCGAGTCTGTGCTCTGACTACATGAGTTTTCCCACTTCCTTTCTGCACAAAGTCCTGGAAGCCAGTGCATAAGCAGAGGGCCATCCCAGAAGCCTCTCAGATAGGGAGGTGTCACTGGCAAATCTGGGGTTCCACCTGGGCTCCCTTCTCTGGGGCACGGGGAGAGGACAAACTCAGGTCAAAGGCTTGGGGCTAGGTCCCCATTTCTCCCTTTGGGCCTTGCACCCCTCCCCCACTCCCAGAGCTAACTGAGAGGCTTGGGGAAAATGTTCAGTTGCAGATTCCTGGCCTTCCCAGCCACTTCCCAGATCTGCTTCATCTGACAGGTGGGCGAGGGCAGGGCCTGCCTTTCCAAGGGGCTCCTTGGCGATTTTGAACCACAGCAGCTACGGTGCACTTGGCCTTCCTAAGTGGCCCCCACGGATCACACCTGCCTCTTGCTGTGTATTTGCAGAGCATTGTATCCAAACTGGGGCCCCTGCCTCGAATCCTGAGGGATGTCCACACAGCACTGAGCACCCCAGGCAGTGGGCAGCTCCCAGGGACCAACGACTTGGCCTCCACTCCTGGCTCTGGCAGCAGCAGCATCTCGGCCGGGCTGCAGAAGATGGTGATAGAGAATGATCTCTCTGGGTAAGACCTGCTAGGCGTACCGGGTGTTGTGAGGTACACGTGCAGGCAAGGCTCAGCCTGTCTGCAGCCTCAGCTGGGGAGGAGGATGTCCACACAAATGTTTACAAGATAAGCTAGATGAGACTTGAAATGTGTTATGCAGACTATAGGCAGTGAACCTTCATTTGGGAAAAATCGGAGAAGGCTTCTTGGAGGAGGTAGTGCCATAGTTTGGGCTTTTTAGGAAAAGTAACATTTCCATTGGTGGAAAAGGTCTTCTATATAGAGAATCTAGCACAAACAAAGACTTGGAGAAATACGCTTTGTTAAAGAACCGTTTGGTCCCAAATACCTCTAGATTACCCGGGTGTGTGTTAAAAATACTTTCATGGTATTTCCTGGTTTGAATCAGAATCTCGAGAAGTAGCACTAAAGCATGTGTGTTTTCAGCAGGAGCCTCGGTGACTGACTGCAAGGCTCTGAGTCTGGGAGCTCCAGAAACTAGGAGAGGTATTGAGGTTCAGACCACAGTCTGAGACCTCAGCCCCAAGGCACAGTGACCTGTAAATAAGCACATGGTGGACAGAGAGGCAGAATGTTCTCAAATGTTAATGTCAAAATGAGGATATTCCTTTGAAAGACTTGGGTTTATAGTGAACCATTTCTGCCCCGCTCATGCACTCCCTCCCAGGGGCCAGCTAGTAAGGAAGGATGAGGCTGGGGCCGCAGAGTCGGGAGTTGAGTCTTGTTCGGAGGCATGTAAGCAGGCAAGGGCATTGAGATCAAGAAGCTAGGGTGTGTGGTACGCAGGACTGGAGGCCCAGGAGGAGGCGAGAGATGCAGAGGCCTAGGTGCCACTTCCCAGCTCCCTCTGAGTCTTGGGGGTCCATTCATACAGCCTGCCAAGTGAAGCAAAGCAGTTCAGGTGGAAGACACACCTTGGTTAAGAGGTAGCCAGGCATTCTCTCCATCCCAGGCTATGCCAATTCCAGCTCCCCATTGTTGAACCCTCACCTGCTCAGAGCCCTGTTTACCCCCACCCCCCACAACCTTCCCTCCAAAGCCCACCTGACCTACCACCACACTGTGCTTTCTAAGGAGCCAGCTTCCGGGGGAGGGGCCGGGGAGAGGCTGCAAGACTGGGGGAGGGCATGGCCTGCCTCTGCAGGTGCAGACCCTCCCTGCCTGAGTCACACCTTTGGATCCTCCTCTGATTCCTTGTTTTTGCCAGGAACAGCAGCCCCCGCCTGCCAGTCAGACAAAGGTGGCAGCAGGAGGCTGGGCGGGGAGCGGGGGGTGGGGGGGGTTGGGGAGGCTTCACTAGGTCCCCACTCTGGTTGTCAGTCTGATGAGGAACAAGAGGGAAGAGGCTGCGGGAGCCCCTATGGCTTTGAAGTCGGACCTTTGGATAGCAGAGAGCCACTGCGTTGTGGGTTTGGGTTTAGCCAAGGGGAATTTTCCAGAACACTCCAGGCCGCAGCACCCAATGTCCCAAGTGCAGCTGAGCCGGGGACGGGCGTGCCGGACAGCCTGGCCTGGGACTAGCAACACCGGCCCCTAGAAGGGAGGTGCAGTGTAGGAGGTGCTATCCTGGCCGCTCGGTCCCTGCGGTGGCTTCTGCCGGGTGGGGGGCGCTGCCAGGGCTGTGGTTTGGTGCTGCAGCCCTCGCACCTCCTCTCCCTGCCCTGCCTTCCCCCTCCCCCCGCAGCCCCAGCTCAGGCTCAGGCTGCCAGGCCCTGGCAGGTTGGCGGGGCTCTCGGTTTGGACCCGCCTTGGCCGCATTCACAGCTCTTCTCTTCCCCCTTCTTTCCCTGTGTGTGCTTGTCTCCCTGCAGTCTGATAGATTTCACCCGGTTACCGTCTCCAACCCCCGAAAACAAGGACTTGTTTTTTGTCACAAGGTCCTCCGGGGTCCAGCCCTCACCTGCCCGCAGCTCGAGTTACTCGGAAGCCAACGAGCCTGATCTTCAGATGGCCAATGGTGGCAAGAGCCTGTCTATGGTGGACCTCCAAGATGCCCGCACGCTGGACGGGGAGGCGGGCTCCCCGGCGGGCCCCGACGCCCTCACCACCGATGGGCAGGCGCCGGCATCTCAGCTGGTGGCCGGGTGGCCGGCCCGGGCGGCCCCAGCGAGCCTGGCAGGGCTGGCCACGGTGCGGCGGGCGGGCCAGACCCCGACCACGCCGGGCACCTCCGAGGGCGCCCCCGGCCGGCCCCAGCTGTTGGCACCGCTCTCCTTCCAGAACCCCGTGTACCAGATGGCGGCCGGCCTGCCACTTTCGCCTCGTGGCCTTGGCGACTCAGGCTCCGAGGGCCACAGCTCCTTGAGCTCCCACAGCAACAGTGAGGAGCTGGCAGCTGCCGCCAAGCTGGGAAGTTTCAGCAGCACCGCCGAGGAGTTGGCGCGGCGGCCCGGGGAGCTGGCGCGGCGGCAGATGTCACTGACTGAGAAGGGCGGGCAGCCCACGGTGCCGCGGCAGAACAGTGCCGGCCCCCAGCGGAGGATCGACCAGCCGCCACCCCCACCCCCACCGCCCCCTCCTGCGCCCCGTGGCCGGACGCCACCCACCCTGCTGAGCACCCTGCAGTACCCGCGGCCCTCCAGTGGAACCCTGGCATCAGCCTCGCCTGATTGGGCTGGCCCCGGAGCCCGGCTTCGGCAGCCCTCGTCCTCGTCCAAGGGTGACAGCCCGGAGCTGAAGCCTCGTGCAGTGCACAAGCAGGTCAGTGCTGCTGTCCCAGGGCAGGCCGCGCTCTCGGGCCGCCGGGACATCATACCCCACCCATGGTGTGCTGGCTCCTGGTCATTTCGCCTGTCCTCAGCTGCCATCCCATGCTGAACACGGCCGCACTTGGCCCCATCCACCAGCCTGCCCCACACACCACCTCCCCTCTCCCCCCGAGGCCCACTGGCCCCTGCCTGAATCCTTTGAACCAGGGACAGTGTGGCCTTAGGGTCTCTCTGCCAGTTCCCCCAGGGGCAGCTGGGCCAGGGAGAAAGAGGGAGGGGTCTATCCATCTCCGATTCCAGGCCTGTTAAAGCCCCACCCAGGGTAGGAGTCGACCAGACCCCCAGCACCCCCACCTTCATGCTCTGAGCTGGCCTCCAGGGCTTCCGTGTCACCCTGGGGCCGCACACAGTATGTGGGACAGATGTGCTCTGGGTTGAATGCCCGCCTGCCTGGCCAAGCTCACTTGCTCTCACCTGGGTGGCAGAGAGGGGCACTCAGGCCACCTGGGCTCTTGACTCCGCCCAGGCTGCCATCCAGGAGTGGGAATTCCTGAGTTGGGGACTGTATCGGTAGTTGCCTGGCCAGTTGGAGGTCCCCTACCCTTGCCCGTGTCCCTGAGCCACTTGTCCCTGTGACTCACCTGGTGCCACCCCCCTGCCTCCCTCCAGCCCCTCACAGCTGTGTTTCATTGTAGGGCCCTTCACCTGTGAGCCCCAATGCCCTGGACCGCACGGCCGCTTGGCTCTTGACCATGAACGCGCAGTTATTAGAAGACGAGGGCCTGGGCCCAGACCCCCCCCACAGGGATAGGCTAAGGAGTAAGGAGGAGCTCAGCCAAGCAGAAAAGGTAAAGCTGGACCCTGGCAGTTTGGGGCAGGGCGGGGCTGCCTGCCTGTGGCCGCTGGCAATGTTCTCTCCCTTCGAGCCCTGAATGAGGGATGCTGCTTGTTCCCTGCGTATGGCCAGTTCCCCCTCAACCCCTGGTCCCCCATGAGGACATCAGCCAATGGCCTCTGGAAGAAGAGCAGCAAGAGGGATTTAGCTTAGAGCTGAGAATTCCTATACAGGCTGTACATGAGACTCACCTGGAAATTGTACTGAATCCAGACTCCTGGTACCTGGTCCTCAGACCTCTGGGAGGCCCCTTCCCTGAGTGACCTGGCCACCGAGCTTCTGCGTGGCCTGGACTTGAGGACTGGGGGTGCCAAAAGGCACATGGAGACCGTCATGGGGAGCTTCGTGCATGAGGAGGCAGAGAGGTGTGGGTCCCCGAGACAGCTGGGAGGGCCGCCCCCAACCAGGTCCCCTACTCTGGGTTTGCACCTATCCAGAGCCTGGCTCTTGCCCACTTCCTGTCTCCACCAGGACATGAGAGAGAAAGAGCTAGGTGAAGGGTCCTACTGCTACTGAGAGGTTTTCTTCCCCCTAGGGGGGGAAATGGTTCTAAAATATCCAGATTCCACCCACCACACACATCTAGCTAGTATTTAGTGGGGCAATGGGGGTTGGGGAGGGGGCTTCTGTCCTCCCAAATTCTCCCTGTTGTTATGGCAACTGCCCTGGATCCATGGCTCGTTCTCATGTCCTCCTGCGGGCCAAAGCCCAGGAAGATGCAGGGCCCAGTGCAAGGCCCCTGAGAATGGCACTTCTTCCGCTCCCCTGATGCCCTCGCCTCGGCCCTAGGAAAGCCTTAGCAGCCTCTTAGGCAAGGGCACGGAAGTCAGGGTGGCAGCTCTCCCTTGTCCTGGCCTAGGGCGAGGTTCATGTCCATGCTGCATTCCGCCACCTTCCATCCCCTTAGTCCACTGCATCCACCTGCTTTCACCATAATTATGTCAAGGGGACATGGGGCACAGTCCTCCAAGAGCCAGAGTTTGGTTGGGCCAGCCTTAGCCCAGGCTCCCTTTGTGAGCCTGGGGCTGGGCTCTGTACCTCTTGGGGACCCAGAGTCCCATTCATGACTTGTAAGGACCACCTGAATGACTGCAGGGGTCAGGCTGCAGCTGGAGGGCCCTCTTTCCTTGCCAATCTGTGGCTGAATGAGCTACTGCTTCTCTCATCTTCTCTGCTACTAACCCTCACAAGGCAAATCTGGGGGAGGCCTTGTTCTCTCCAGCTCCCTGGAAATCTGGTACTGCCTCTGTCAGGGAGGAGCCTCTCTACCCCACTCTGGCTAGCTGAGCAAGACTTGGGATGGGCCAGGGTCATCTCTCTCAGAGCCAAGCTCTCCTATGGGTCCAGTTTTGCTTTAGGAGCTTAGCTTGGGGCTAAGGCTGGGCCTCTCCCCAGTCATCTGGATTTGCTGCCTCCTAACCGTTGCTGAAGTGAATTAGGTCTCCATTGCCTAGGACTCCAGGAGAGGCTCTTCCTGCCTCCCCAATTGTCACGGCACCCTGGCCCCCACCCCCTTGATTCTAGTGTCAACCCCACCTTACCTTTAACCTCTCCCCCCCTCCCCGCCCCCACTTCCCTATGCCACCGCCCTTGCTTTAGGGTCAAATAGAGGCTGGGAGGCTAGGATCTCACTCCACTGGTCAGTCACTCTCCATGGGACCAGGTCACCTTGCCTTCTGGGCCTCAGTTTCCCCTCCTATAGAGTCCCTACCTCTCAGGGTTCTATCAGATCTTAATATATCCAAGAGTGTTTTTAACATTTGTTTATGATAAAAAAAACTCAGTGCCCTCCGTTAAACCCTTACTTAGGAGATTTGGGTTTGAGTCTTCATCCCCTCATAGTTGTAAGGTCAGGCTGCAGGGGTGGGAGGTTGGAGGGGAGAGAGCCCTGGACGGAGACAGGCTTGGAGTCTCACCCTGACCCTTCTGGCTGGGCTCCGGAGGCGTCTCCTCACTGTGTGAAGGTGAGGGTGGTGAAGACCCCTGGCACATTCCGAGCTGGGCTCCCTCCCCACCCTGTGCTCCTGCTCGGGCTCACGAGGCTGTGCTCTCTGTCCTGGGTGCTGTGCCCTTGGCACGCTGCCCTCCTGGCAGGACCTGGCAGTGCTGCAGGACAAGTTGCGAATCTCTACCAAGAAGCTGGAGGAGTATGAGACCCTGTTCAAGTGCCAGGAGGAAACAACACAGAAGCTGGTGCTGGAGTACCAGGCACGGCTGGAAGAGGGTGAGGAGCGGCTGCGGCGGCAGCAGGAGGACAAGGACATCCAGATGAAGGGCATCATCAGCAGGTGAGGGCAGCCTTTTCCTGCTCTGGGCCAGTTCTGGCCCCCCCTCCACCCACCCACCCCACATACACGCACACAGCGGGCAGACCACCCTCCTGATTAGAGGAAGGGCTGGTCAGCTGCAGGGGAGCCAGGAGTGGAAGGAGGAAGGAGGAGAGTGTCCCAGGCAGTGGAGACAGTGTGGCCCAGGCCTGGAGGTGGGAGGCAGCCTGGAGCGTGGGGAGCCCTACCTGGTGTGGTGTGTATTGATGGTAGAATGCAAAGTTGGGCCCGGCAGAAGCGAGGTTAGCGAAGGCCAGCTCACACAGGGCCTGTGACCCCTATAAGCAGTCCTGTTTTCTTGGTAAGCGCTCTCAGGGGAGGTAGGATTAGAGGTGCCAGGCAACACAGTGGGGACCCAATTCAGGACAGGAAAAGTAGGGATAAGTCAGTTACATTCAGTGGGTGAAGGAGAGGAGGCAGAATAACCCCCAGATTTCTACCAAGAGTATCTGGGTGTCTTGGTACCAGTTGCTGAGAGGAGGATCTTGGGGAGTTTAGGTGTCCCAGCCATGCTGGGACAGATCCCACGTTTGGGATCTGTTGAGTTTTAAGGTGCCTGTGAGTTATCCAGGAAAGATTTCCAGGGGGCCGTTGGCTTTGATGCTGACTCTCATCTCTATTGACGGCTTGGATATCACATGCTGTGGTGATTTTCTCTCTCTCATTCTCTCTGTCTCCACCCATGGGCAGGGTGGGTACACCCTCATGCATGTCTGCAGGCAGGGAGTACAGTGAAGGTGTAGCATCCTGGCCGTCCCCCGGCGTCCCAGTTGTGAAGTTCACTTTTTCATGAGAGTAATAGCAGGTAGAAGAGGACACAGTGCGGGTTTTACAGCTTGTTTGCATGGCCCAAGAATCCGTCATCCGGACAGGTTTAGCAGGTGTGCCATAGCCAGGAAGTTTCCCCACCTAGCCTCATGCTTCATCCACTACAGAAACTCTTTCCAGGTTCTTCCTCTTTAGGCTACCTGTTTCTCTGTCCTAATTATTGTTTGCTTCGCTTACCTGTGGGTTTGTTCATTGCAAAATGGTTAGCATGAGCAGAGGGCCTATAACTGGGGTGACTGGAAATCCACTGTTCACTTGACTGCCAGCTCTATTCTTGGCTCACTAATGCTTCTCAGACCAACCACCACCTTCTCACTGTGCCTCTTCTCTGAAGGGTGCGTGGTCTCTGAATTCAGTGGTTTACTTAACACATTTATTTCTACTAACCCATCCCGCTGTATTTCCTCCTTAATGGAAACGTCAATTTTCAATTTGGTTGATAGCATTATTTGAATCCTTCTATATTATTACTAATTTTTCTGTCTACTTGTTTACTGTTCTATTAGTTATTGAGAAAAGGGTATTGAAGTTTTTAATCGTAATTATGGATTTGTGTATTTCTCTTTTTTATTGTTTTTGCTTTATGTACAGTGAAACTATGCATCCACATCTAGGAGTTATGTGCTGGTGATGAACTAACATCTTTATTGTTATAAAGTCACCTTCTTTATCCCTCGTAATATTCTTTGCTCTGGAATCTACCTTGTTTGATGTTGATTATAGGTATCCCAACTTTATTTTGATTAGTATTAGCCAGGTATATCCTTTCTTATCCTTAAACTTTTAACCTGTCTGTGTCTTTCTATATAAATGAGTTTCTTTTATAGACACCTTATTGTCTGTTCTTGCTTTTTATCTAATCTGGCAGTTTCTGGAGTATTTAGGCCATTTACATTTAATGTAATTATCAATATAATTATGTTTAAATCTCTTCTGTTGCTACGGTTTTCTATTTGTACCATCTGTTCTGTTCCCTTTTTTCCTGCACTCTTGGATTGAGCATTTTTATGATTGCATTTTATCTTTCTTTTTGGCTTATTAGCTATATCTCTGTTGTCACTTAGGGCAAGAGTTGGGAACTTCCCGTAAAGGGGCAGATAATAACTATTTTAGGCTTTGCAGACCATATGGCCTCTGTTAAGTGTTCAACTTTGCTGTTTTAGCAGAACTGTGTGTGTGGTGTGGCTATTTACAAAAACAGGAAGTGGGCCAGTGGGGCCCTCACCATCAGGCTGTAATAGTAGGGATTCTGTCATTGCTTTTGTTCTTCTGGTCTTTGTTCTCTGGCTATTTTTAAGATCTTTTTTTGTCATTGATTTGATAATTTGATTATGATGATCCTTGGCATGGTTTTCTTTTTTTTTTTTTTTTTCAGGCTATTTTAATTTTATTTTATTAATTATTATTTTAAGGAATTAAGATTTAATTAATTTTAGCCCTCATATTTTTTTTTTATTATTTTTTTTATTCTTATGTTAATCCCCATACATTACATCATTAGTTTTAGATGAAGTGTTCCATGATTCGTTGTTTGTTGGCATGGTTTTCTTCATGTTTCTTGGGTTTAAGCTCTCGGATCTATAGGTATGCTGTCCTGCCTACGCAGTCTTTTTTCTGGGAATCCCATCCCACATATGTTAGGCTGCTTTATATTGTCCCACATTGCACTGATGCTCTGTTGTGTCCTTTTTTTTACTTCTTTTCCCTTGTTGTATCTTAGATAATTTCTGTTCCTATGTCTGCAAGATTAATAATCATTTCTTCTTCAGTGTCTAATCTGCTATTAATCCTACCCAGTATTTTTTCATTTCATTTCAGATACCGTATTTTTCACCTTCAGACTTTCAGCTTGGTTTAAATTCTGTCCATTTCTCTTCTCATCATGCTTATGCTTTCCTCTCTATTTTCTCAAACGTGGAAATACATTTACGATTGTTGTTTCAGTATCTATGAATTCTGTCATCTGTGACATTTCTGAGTCTGTTTTTATTAATTTTCTTCCTGGTTATTGGTTCTATTTTTCTACTTCTCTTACGTTTGGTGATTTTTGGTTGGATGCCAGACATTGTGACTTTTATGTAGGTGTGGGATGCTTTGTGTTCTTTTAAATATTTTTGAGGCTTTGTTCTGGGACACAATGAGGTTATTTGGAATTAGTTTGATTCTTTGGAGGCTTACATTTAAGCTTTGTTGGGGTGGGTCTGGACAGCCTTTAATCTAGCCTAATCTGGCCCCACTGCTGAGGCAGTTTCCTTCTGGGGATTCTACTTTATGTCCCTGTGTTAGTATGTCTTTTCACTCTGCCAGGTAGGAGTATGAACTCTCCCTGGGGTGGTTTTGTTCTAATGTTTCAGTGGTTCCTACCCCAGCCTGGCTGTGTTCTCACAGGCCTGCAGACCCGTCCCCAGCCAAAGACTCAAAGGGAACTCTCAGGAAATACGTGGCGTTCTCCCTGTGTCTTCCTCTTCTCGGGCACCGCTTCCCTGGGTCTCCTCAACTCCGTGACATTACTTTCCTTCTTCTGTTTGGCCTGGACACTCCAGGCAGTGAGTGCAGCTCAGCTCACGTGTTCCCTTTTCTTAGGACACACTGCCTGTTGTTCAGTGTCAGGAAACCGTTTTTTCATATATTTCATTTGGTTTTCTAGTTTCTTACTGTCGCTGTTTGATGGCAGGAGGGTAAATCTGGTCTCTGTTTTCCCACCAACCAGAAGCACAAGTCTCTCTCCCCTAGTGTAATTTCCCCTCGGATTGACACCATCCAGTGCCCTTTGCTCCCTGGTCCTCCTCCTCCGCTTCTTACAGGCTTTACTCAATGTCTGATCTTCCTGTGACAAGGAACCCCCCTCTTGGCGTGGCCCCTCACCCTTCCTCCTGATCAGTGCTCCCTGACTGCTGATCTCATTGACTTTTCACAAGGGCCCTGTGGGTACCTGCCCTAGCACCATTGACCTCCCTGTGCACCTTCTGTGTCAGGTGCTCGGTGCCCACCCAGGGGGTAGGGGACTGCTCTGCTGGCCTGGAGAAGTTGTGCAGGTAGCGATGGGCATGAAGCCTTGGGAGCAGGTGAGCTTGTCTTGAGAAGAGTGTGGGGGGCAAGAACAGGGGCTGGGACAGACCCCCACAGAGCCCTGACATGCTGGGGGCAGGCAGGACAGGCGTCTGCAGAGCTGTGGCCTGCCAGCTAGGAGGCAAACCCAGAGAGTGTGGGATCCAGAAACTAATGGAAGAGCATCAGAAAGTGGGTGTGAGCCACTGTGATTGACAGGTGCATGAGGGACCTGCGAGGTGAGGCCAGGAGGGGTTTCAGGGAAGGAGCAGCTGGGGACAGACACACACATGCCTTAGCTCTGAGCTTCTGCAGACGGTGTTCTTCCCATCTTCCCTACTCATTACCGCACCTTCAGACCTTGCTGGTACCCCACCCCACCCTCCAGGACAGTTACCTACTTCCTGTTCTCTGTTCCCATGGCCTCCAGGCCTCCCATGCAGGGCATGGCCACTGTCTGCCTATCTGTATCCCTGCTGCCTTGTAACTTTTTGAGAGATGGAGATCTCTACTTTATTCATCTCGCTGCGTCAGGTTCTAGGCACGTCTTGGCATAGCCTTGGTGAATGCCGAGTGGGTGGAAAAAGCCCTAGAGCCCTGCAGGTTTTTCATCCTCCTACCCATGCCACGGATCTTCTGACATTACACTCCCTGCGTTGCTCTGGGAGGCAGTGAAGATCTAACCCCCACCCCCGTGCACCTTGGCTCCTGGAAGAACATCAGGAAATGGGCAGCTCCAAGGGCTTCTGGGGGATTTGGGAGCAGAGTCTGGGGCAGGTGAAGTATAAGGGAGGAGCAGACCCATCTCATGTCAGTGGTTGGAGGCCAGCTGGAGGAGCTTTCCTAGTATGTGCCCTCCGTGTAGGTGTGATGGCTTCTTCCCGCACGGCCCCACCCCACCTCCTTAGCTGCTCCCTCAAGTGCCGGCTTGACTGTCCTTGTGTCTGGTCACAGGTTGATGTCAGTGGAGGAGGAGCTGAAGAAGGACCACGCTGAGATGCAAGCAGCTGTAGACTCCAAACAGAAGATCATTGATGCCCAGGTGGGTTCTGGCCCTTTGGTCAGCCATAGGTGTTAAAGGACCTAGGGTAAGGAAGGGTGACTTTGACAACTCTACATCCTCAGTCATAACCCCACTATAAAAACTGAGAAGGAATAGGAGGCCAGGATCTCGGATCCAAGAAGTCAGGCTTGGAGGTCTCAATGGACCACAAGCTCACTGGGACAGGCTATGAAAGGGGTGGGACAGCACCTTCCCTACTGGGGCAGCTTGGTGACTACTGCCTTTCACCAAGGGTACTGAGCAAAGTGTGGAAGCTTTTGGGAGGGGAATGGGGATGGCTTGGGGTGACAGCAGGCTGGGCAGGCGGAGCAGGGGGGCTCTTGTTCAGAGCTGTGGCTTCCCGGCTGCATTGAGAGAGGAAGCACATAAGAGACTCTGGCCTCCACTCTCCTTCCCTACACTCCTTTCCTCTCACTCACCCGGCAATAGGGCCAGGCCTTGTTCAGATTATAAACGTAAAAACAGCATGGACCAGCCAGGAGCCATGATCTCGTGCGCGAGGGGACGCACCCTCGGGGCTCGGCAGCTGATGGATGACACCACTAGGGCTGCTCTGACTGGGGAGAAGCAGTGATGGGAGAGACACAGGAAGGCAGGCAGAGTCTCGGACCATGGCACTGAGACCACCTGCCCCGCGGCCCTGTAACCTGGGCGCCTTTCCGGCCCCTCGCACGCCGTGGACTCTCAGTCCTCCCCATGTGTCCTCCCAGCACCCCTGATGGGCGCACACAGCCCCGGGGAGACCCCTGTCCCGGTACGGTCCCCCTGTGGCCCCAGCTAATGCCCTCTTTGCCCCCAGGAGAAGCGCATCGCCTCACTGGATGCCGCCAACGCCCGCCTCATGAGCGCCCTGACGCAGCTGAAAGAGAGGTACAGCATGCAAGCCCGTAACGGCGTCTCCCCCACCAACCCCACCAAATTGCAGATTACTGAGAACGGCGAGTTCCGAAACAGCAGCCATTGTTAACCTGCCCGAGGAGGGAGGACCGTGGTGGCCCGGGGCCAGCCTCAGCCTGGGGAGCCCCAGCACGGGGGCGGGAGGCCCAGGCCCCCCCCTTCCCTCCACCTGCAGTCCAGGAGGTGCCACGGAGGGAGCCTCGACAGACTGACACAGCGTGGGCCCGCTCCCCTCTCTTCTGGCCCGAGAAGCGAGTTCGGTGCAGGCCAAAGAGACTGCAGGCTGGGGGGTGGGACGGCCTGGGGCGAGCAGGGGGCCTGCCAAAATATGTCTCTGTTGGTTATTGAATTTGGTGTGTGTCACCTTTCTTTCTTGACCTGGCAAGTGCATGTACCCCCTACACCCTCCCTAGGGAGGGAGCACCCGCAGAGGTGGAGGATTGAAGCGGTGGGGGCCCAGGCGCCTGCCCTGGGGGACTTGCCCCTTGGTTCCAGGGGCTGATCGGCTGGTTGGCAGGCAGGGAGAGGGTGGGAAGGATGGAGCCGTTGGAGTTCCTGTCCCCTGCAGGGCTCCACCCTGAGCACCTGCCACTGCATGCAGCCTGTCCGGGGACCCTTACTGGCTGTGAGGAACCGAGGATTCCCCCCTGTACCTGCCCCCAGACTCCCCACCCCCCTTCCTTATTTGTGTTGCCAAATAGACCCAGTGAGGATCCTGGCTCTCTTCTGGGCCCTCGTCTCTGTGGGGAGGATCCAGAGCCTCCCTTACTTGCCACCTGGGCCCAGGCTGACACTCCGGGGCTCCCCAAAGCCAAAGATCTGGGCAGAGTGGGCCCAGATGCCCCTGTGCCTGGTACCCGCCCTTCTCCCGGGGCCAGCGCACCAGGACGCAGTGGCTCTTCGGGGAGTGGCCAGCCGGTTCTCACCCTGAGAGAACGGCTGATCTTCCCTGATGGATGGTGAAAAGAAAGTCTGATGCCAGCAGGCCCTGAGAAGGTGGATAACTGTGATTTTTTTTCCTTTCACAGTATGCATTAGAAACAAAAGCCCGCTTGCTCGCTTGCTGGAACACAGGGGCCTTTTAAATTGAGCGTGCGCACTGCATGGGAAATAGCGGCCCTGGAGGATGTTAGACTTGCTCCCTCTCCAAGACAGCAGCGGCCTGCACCAGGCCCCGTGTGTGCGGCCGGCCTCCTCCTCACCCTTCCCGGGCCCCGGCCGAGGACCCAGGCGCTGCAGACAGGAGAGGGGCACGGCTGGGGCCGGTTTTCCCCAGCTCTAGGCTGTTCTATGGCTCCTCAGCCCTCCCTGCTCCCCCCACCCGCCCCTTGCGGGACATAGGTGGGCAGGAGCTTGGGTCTGTCTCGGTCCCTCCCTGTTCCCGCCCCCAGCCCCGGTAATCTCGGGCGGGAGCCGGGCGTTTGCCCCGCAGCAGAACCAGGGCGGCGGAGCCGGGGCTGGGCGATTCGCGGGAGCCGCCCCCTCTGCCTCCGCCTCAGCCTCAGGAAGCTGAGGAGACCCTTGGAAAGAGCGCTGAGCCCTTCCCGCCCCTGGGGCCGGAGGCCTGCCACTGCCAGGGGCCGAGGTCACCACAGAGCCCACCGGGTCAGGGAGTGCGGGAAGGGTGGCCCAGACCACACAGCACCCTGGCGTGGCCTGTGTCCTGGGAGGGGGCTCTTAGATGCAGCCTGCAGTTCAGTTAGGCCAGAGATTGGCCGGTGAGGAGAGGGCAGGCCCCCGGCGGTCACAGACCTCAGGAAGGAAGGCCGTGGGGGCTGTGGCCCTGCCCCTACTCGTGGCCACACAGGCAGGGCCCGGCCCGCAGTGATGTACTCTGGTTCGGTCTCCTCCCCTCCTCCCCCCTCCCCCTCTCCCACCGATGCCTCGATGCCTCGTAGAGCAACCTTGGACTGAGCGCCTCTTAGCAATACGGGGGAGGTTCCTGGGGCCCCGGGGCCCGGACAGCAGGGTGCAGGAGGCCAGCGCAGGTCTGGTGCTGGCGGCCCTTGGCGTGGGTTGTGAGCTCTCAGGCCGAGAGCCTTACTTACTTAGTGCAAAAACTGTAAAAGTGTACAGACTCCTCACAGATTTTTATCTGAATTGCAAGTCTGACCATTTTTGTACATGTTCTTGGTGTTCGACTGTAATGTAACTATTTCACCTAATGGTTGTACATAGTCCTTTAGTCCTGGTGCTGCCGAGGGCTGCCCGGGACCGCTGCTCTCCAATGGTGTGTATTTTATTTTTTAATCTAGAGAACAGTATTGGGCAGGAGGAAGAGGTTTGGGATTTGGGTGTTGGGGCTTTTCCGTACCCAGGGCATGCAGCGTGTGGTCTGGGTGGGGTGCTGGGGGCCTGCGCCCTGACTGGACCAGCAAAGGAGCTCCTGTCCGGGCCTCGCAGACGCTGCGTCCCAGTGTTGGGCCAGTTCGCCGCAGGGCCAGAGGGAGGGGGAGTGAGGGAAGGCAGGCCCTGCTCTGGGAAGATAAGGCCCCAGGTCCCCGGGGCCCCAGGCCTAGAGTCTGCCGGAGACAGCTCTCCCCTCTGCCAACACAGAGAGGCCTGACTTTTTTGCTTAACTTGTATGTTTAGGGTGAAGGAAACTGCCAAACTTTCTATAAGTGAAGACTTTTTTCCACCTGCCCAGAAAGGGGGGTGGGGGGAACCAAGGCCAGAGCTCCACACACCGCCCCCCCCGCCCCCCCGCCTATGGAGCATCTGCCCCGGGGTACGCCTCTCTCCCTGCTGCCTGCCCATCCGCGGAAGGCAGGCTGTCCAGGGAAACAGCCCCTCTTTTCTACACCTTTGGCCCCAAAGCCGCCCCCAGCCCCACACCACCTCCTTGCTCCCCCTTTTGTAAGTATGTGAAAAAGAAAAAATGCAAACGTTGGAGTCTTGGCTGGAGCTCCTCCTTCCAGCTGTGACTTTTCATATGTAATAATGTACAGAGAAAGTTGTTGGTGTTCTAAGACTGTGTGGCTGTGCAATTTCTGTACATTTGCAATTAGAAATATTAAAGATTTATTTAGCTATTTTAAGCCTGACTCGCCTCCATTCAGCTGTGTCTCAGGAGATTTTCCAGGGGCGACCCTTGAGTTGTGGGCCTATATTGTCCTTTACCAAGGGGCGGCATCACGGGGGTTCACCCTGGTGGTACTTGTGGACAGGGGAGACCCCTAGAACGGGGGTAGTGGTGGTCTCGGCTTACCGAGGGACCTGAGACTGTCTCCTCCAGCAGGTTGGGGTCTCTCCGCTTAGGGAGTGGAGCAGTGCCTTCTTCAGGGCCCTTCCTGGGCTCCGATAAGCTCCAAAGGGAGTTCTTTGCTGGTTCGCCAGTCCCAGGGGGATGGTGTGGCCCCTGCACTTCTGCAGGAGACACCATCTCCTGCCAGGCTCTGTGTCAGATGCCTTCTCTAGGGTAGGGGCGAGAGTTTGGTCTACGTCACCAGCAGGTCAAGGCTGAGCTGGCTAAATGAAGCTTCGAATGCCTGCAAGGCCACAATTCATGGGGCTCTCACGAGCCAGACCCGTTTGCAAGGCCCCACCCAGGGCCTCTGAAACAAAGCACCCCAAACCCCTTTGGCTGCACCCATGCCCGGGGCTGACTCAGCGGGAGCCAGGCAGGGGTCAGGCCATCCTATTTACACAAGGCTGAGAGGGGGCATGTGCAGGCCTCAGTCCAGCCCCTCAGAGGGGGCACAGGTACAGGAGCCCAGCTATGACGGGGGCAGTGATGTGTCTCAGCAGGTCCCCGGTGGAGACCTCGGTCTGTCACCGGCACAGGGCCGTGGCTGTCCAGCATTCCCAGAGAGAATGGCCGGCGCCCTAGCCTCACCCTCGCTGCCTTCATCATCCCTAAAACTGCAGCCCCGCTGCGCTTTCCCACGGCACCGGGGCTGCTCACCTGCTCCGGGCTGGGTTTTCTTCTCTCCCCTTCAGCCAGCCTTCTTAAGGTGTGCTGCCTGGAGGACCCCGTCGCCACCTCCTCGCCTCTGTTCTTCCTCCAGGCCAGTATCACCCGTCTCCTTCTCCCACACCTCTACCACCTCATTGCCAGACCCATGGGCCCCCTCAGAGCTTCTGTACCTCTGTCCTTGGTCCTCAAGATCAAGGACCACCATTCCTCTGCTGGGCAGCACCACGTAAACACCATAGGATGCCAGGAAGTGGCTATGGATGAGGCACAGATCATGTTGACAGAGGGCATCTGTGACAAACGTACGAAAGCCGTGAACCTCCTTGTGTGCATTAAGTAGCATCAAATAGAAAGCAAAAAGTGGGGGCGCCTGGGTGGCTCAGTCGGTTAAGTGTCTGCCTTTGGCTCAGGTCGTGGTCCCGGGGTCCTGGGATCCAGTCCTGCATTGGGCTCCCTGCTCTGCGGGGAGCCTGCTTCTCCCTCTCCCTCTGCCTGCCTGCTCTGCCTACTTGTGCTCTCTCTCTGTCGAATAAATAAAATCTTAAAAAAAAAGAGAGCAAAAGCTGGAAATGCAAAGGAAAAAATCAACAGAAAGACAATTACCTTTGAGGTTAACACCCCACTGCTATTAGTTTATTACAGATCAAGGAGACACTAAGAACCCCGAGGCTTTTAATAATTTATAATGTTTAATGAGCAGGGATACCTTGCTCTTGCCCCAGAGAGCATACCTTCTTTCTGAGTATGCCTGCAACGTCACCCAAAGTTGACTATATATCGAGACATGAAATCCTCAGAAAGTTGCCCGAAGACATAGCGGGGGCCACATTCTGTGCCTTGAAACAATAAAACTAGAAATCAATAATAAATGTTTAATCAGGAAAAAAAAAGCTACCATCAGGAAGTTTAAAAAAATACTGAATCAATAGAATTAGATTTTTGAAAGAAACTTCTTCTCATTAAACAAAGCATATCGACCACATGCATTTATCTAACTCCCCAAACACCACCACCCTGATGGGGAAAGGACTGGAAAGGTTATCAGCAGTGAATGTGGGAGGAGACATCAGTAAACAGAATTTGAAAAGCCTTGGCAGATGGAAGCTGAGGAGCGGGACAGACCAACTGGGGGTGCGCTGAGCAGCCCCGCCCGAGAGGCTCAGGAGCGGGAGGTCCCAGTGTGATGGGGGCTGAGCCCCTGTGCCAGGTGGGAAACAGGAGGACCAGGCCCCAGCCTCCTCCCCTGCTCTGCATAGCCAGGAGGTTTCTCTTTATCGTCTCATGTCTTTGGGAGGAACTGGACATTTATTCTCTGGAGGAGTCAAACCAGCTATGCTCCAGACTTGGGGACACCAGGCAGAGCAGAGGGCTCTGTGACGTGTAGGTCTGTGAGCAGGTGGCAGGGGGTAAAGTGAGCTTCTGTCCCCAGTAGTGATTGCCCCACAGGTGCCTGCACTGCTCCCAGAATGCCCGGAGCCCACCCCCCCAGGGAGGCGACTGGAACATTCTTTGGAAAACTGCTTTGGAGAAAAGACTTCCAGATGCCTCCCCAATGCAAGGACTGCAGCCCTGTCCCAGCATCCCATAATGACACCCAGCAATCAACATGTCCTGTGCGCGTGCACGTGCGTGGGAGGAGCATGGACATCCGGGAACCCTGATGACCCCCCCCCCCCCCACAGGAAAGCTTCCAGTAAATAAAAGGAACTAGATAGGAATTTCTCTGGGCCTTTGCTTCAATATGATAATAAAGCCCCCTATTTGCAAATACAACAGCTCAAGAAAAAAGGAAGGAAAGAAGGGAGAGAGGGAGGGAGGGAGGAAGGGAGAAGGGAAGGGAGGGAGGAGAAGAAAAGAAAGAAACAAAGCTTCTAATGTGAAAGAGAGACTAAATCAGCCCAAGAAAGGAAACAGGAAATAGAGACAATGCAGGCAAGAGAAGATCATTAAAAATAATAATAATAATAACCCCAAACTATAATATCATCATGGAGCTAAAACAAGAACAGGGTGTCATGAAGAAGAAACCAGGATCAAGAAAGAACTATTAGATTCTTTGCAAAAGCAGAATATGCAGTAGAAGAGACGGAAGGCAAAGTTGAGGTATTCTTCCAGAAAGTAAAACAAAATACACAAGCAGAGAATGGTACGGAGAGAGGGGAAAAAAAAAATCTAGAAGCTCAATCCAGCCTGTCCCAACATCCAACTACTAGGAATTCCTGAAGGAGGGAAAAGAGTAAAAGGAAGGATGAAAATGATCGAAGGAGTAAGAAAGCAAGTTCTCCGGGACAAAGGAAGGTGCCCACATCCGGGCTAAAGGAAGGTGGCACAACAGACGAGGTCGACCCTTTGCAGGCAGCGCGAGGCTCCCGAACGTGGCCCGAGCCGGGCCGATTGGCGCTGGCCGCAGCCAGGCGCCCAGAGGCGGGACGGGGCGGCTGAGTCCCCGGGGCGGCTGAGTCCCCGGGCCGACACGAGGGGCTGCTGGGGGCCGCGGCCCGAGACAGCCGGGAGGGACGGCCGCTCCTGAGCCGTCCGGGTGCAGGGCGTCGGTGAGAGGTCCCCGTGAGAGATGGTGACGTTACAGGGAGACGCGTTAGCACCGTCTGGCCACAGTCAAGACTAGCAGATGCCCTACAGGGCTATCAAATCATAGGCAGTGGGGTTGCGTCTTTCCTTGCCCGGAATCGACCAGTTCACGTGTAACTTCCCAGGCGGCATGCATAAATAAAGAGTGGATGGCAAGGCAGATTCAATGTCTACCCCCTGGAGATGGAAGAGTCCTGGGGCAGGCCTCTTAGACGGTACCCCAGGGCGCCTGGGCGGCCCCGAGTGTTGGAAGTCCCATTCGATTTCTGCTCAGGTTGTGATCTCAGGGCTGAGGGGTTGAGCCCCGTGGTGGGCTGGCACTGAGCGTGGAGCCTGCTTAAGAGTCTCTCTCCTCCTCCCTCTGCCCTCCCCCCGCTCACGCATGCATGCTGGCTCTCTCTCTTTAAAAAAAAAAAAAAAGAAAACTTAAAAAAAGAAACAAACTCTAATACTCTAGGGGACACTGGAATGACAAGCTGGCCTCTTCTGCCTTAATTCCAAAGTCGGATGATTTTTCTGAATAGTCCCTGACAATGCGAAGCACAAAGGCTCCGTGAGCGGGCAGGCGATGTGAGTGACGGAAGCAGGGCCACTTGGGATGACTGTCAGGCCGGGCATCAGGTGGGGCCCGGGGTGAACTTGACAAGCACACGCCCTTTCTGCAGGCTCGGCTCCCCCCCAGCAGGGACCACAGCCACGGATTTACATACCCGTGGTTTTCTCACTGACCCACATGCTTTTATACCCAGCTCCACCTCTCTCTGAGCCCCACGTTCACGGGGCCACGGGCCCACATAACCTCGCCACTTGGCGTCAGGTTCCATGTGTCCGAAACGGAGCCCTGGACTTTTCTGACCCCCCCAAACGGCTCTGCCATCCTCCGTGTTGCTGACGCCAGGAGCCAGATGTGACTTCTTGATGCCTGCGCATGAAAGAGGACAGATGGATCTGGAACGGTGGTCACGAGATATCGAGATATCGGGTGTGAACAGCAGGAAGTAGATCCGCATGCCCCCAAGCCTTTAAAGGAAAACAAATGCCAGTGAGTGACACAGACGAGGCGTAGAAGCAAACGTGCGACTAGTGATGACTTCCTCCGACGAGTGGGGCTCAGCAGGATGGGAGAGGACGGCGGGCACTTTCTACTTCATACTCCTATTATTGTGTCAATATTTTGCAACCGGTCTTCATTGCTCGTTTTGATATGGAGCCATTTTTTTTTTTTTAAAGATTTTATTTATTTATTTAACAGAGAGAGACAGCGAGAGAGGGAACGCAAGCAGGGGGAGTGGGAGAGGGAGAAGCAGGCTTCCCGCTGAGCAGGGAGTCTGATGCGGGGCTCGATCCCAGGACCCTGGGATCATGACCTGAGCCAAAGGCAGACGCTTAACGACTGAGCCACCGAGGCGCCCCTATATGGAGCCATTTAAAAGCAAGTAAAACATATCCATGTATGTTTAAAGGCTGTACAGCTATTAAATCTATAGAATAACAAGGGACGATGAGAGCTTTTAATACTGTATTAGGTGTAAAAGCTGATAACAGGACTGTACATCCAGGAGGATTTGAATTTGGTGTTTAAAATCTATTTGCAAAAGCAAATCTGGATTAAGAGGCAGTGGAGGGTAAGTAAGAGCTTGAGCCTTGGCATAAGGGACCCTTACTGTCTGCAGATGAGCCACGTGAGCTTAGGGGAACCGGGCAAGTCCGCTCCGTCTCGATGGCCCCGACTCTAGGGTGGGACTGACCGTCTCTATAACTGCAGAGATGCTATTTGTCACCCCTGTCCTTCCACAGGTACTGACGCAGAAATAAACGTTACTGCTCTGGGAGCAATAACAATCATTCTCATAATATCTTAAGATAAAAATTACTATTATTAAGGACATACACCGAGCTGTTCACAAAACACAGACCAAGAGGTGGCAAGGACTTGTATTTCTCCCCCCCTGTCTGTGCTTATCGGTATTTTCTAGTATTTTCTGAACATATTTTTGCTTTTGTAATAAAAACACGTAAAAAAAAGACTACCTCAAGCCAATAGCCAACATCACCCTAAGGAGTAAACCAGCAGAGACCTTCCCGATGAGGTGAGGAGCAAGACTCAGATGTAGGACCCCCACATGTCAGTGACAAATGCCATCAGTAACTGTAACCACTGGGCAAGAGAAGACAAAAGATGGGGTTGTCTTAGAAATTCACTGGAAATCAACCAAAAAATGGTCACAGTTCAGTCCAGTGTCTACATACGCAATAATTATACAAAATTGAAACTGTTAACAGAGGGGGCCCGTGGCTTCCAGGAGAGGCAGGTGACAGGGAAGCTCACACCCAGACCACCCAGCGAGCTTGTCCACACAGTGTGGGTGGTGCCCAGACCCCTGGCAAGGGGAAGAGCCTGTCTCCAGAGCACACCCCACAGTGCACCGGATCCTGGTCTTCTTTTCTGATGAACAAACAGTACAATCATGTGGCACTGTTTATTGGATTTGCATTAAAACATTCATGTATGCAACATAAATGTTTAAAATTTACTGCTATTTTTGTGACTCTCTTTTGGCATTTCTTTGTTTTTATATATCCTTGAAACATCCAGAAAACAAATTAACCGAGGATGTCTTGCTCTCTCAGAGGCCCAGCCAGTCGGAAACAGGAAGAATCCCTTTCCCAGAGGATGGTGGTCTGACTTTGGCCAAGCCTTCTCCCCCCGCCAGTGACTCTGGGTCAGTGACAATGAGGGGGCCAGGATCCCCACTCACTGGGGGCACAGGATCCCTGGGGAAGGCTGGGTAGGGTCCCGGGGGGCCCACACTTAGTGGTGTTCACACTTTGCTGGTGCATGAATTTGGGCTTCCTGCCCAACAGGAATCCAGCATTTCGATCGGAAGGGGGGGCTCCCCCTCCCCCCGCAATTCTGATTTAGCTCTCTGGAGAATCTCTGGACTGCTTTTCTTTTAAAATGTTTCTAGATTTTACCTTTAGTTACGAAAGTAACAGATGGTTGTTTTAAAAGATACATTTTATTAAAATGATGAAACCAAAACTCTCACACAAATATATAAAATCTTTTTTTAAAGATTTTATTTATTTATTCATGAGAGAGAGAGAGGAAGAGGCAGAAGGAGAAGCAGGCTCCCCGAAGAGCAGGGAGCCCGATGTGGGGCTCGATCCCAGGACCCCAGGATCACGACCCGAGCTGAAAGCAGACGGAGCCAACTGAGCCACCCAGGTGCCCAAATCACATGCATTTTAATCAGGGTTTTTGTGATAGACGGAGCTGTAAAGTAGCTCAAGGACAATGAAAAGCAGTTTCTGGGTCCAGGAGCCCCGGTAATCCTTGTTTCCTATTTTGAAATCTTTCACAAATTTTCCTGACACCTGTGAAAAATAACAACAAACAGAAACATAGAAAGTTAAAAGGGATTCCCTCCTTCACAAATCCCCTTCAATCACACTACCCACCAATGGACTGTTTGCTTTTTTCACTTGGCAGTATATCATGGACACCAAGTCATGACAGATGTAATTCTTTTTTTAAGCTATCCCTGTCTGTCTGCCTGCCTTCCTTCTCTCTCTTTTCCCTTTCTTTCTTTCTTTCTTCTTTCTTTCTTTCTTTCTTTCTTTCTTTCTTTCTTTCTTTCTTTCTTTCTTTCTTTCTTTCTTTCTTTCTTCTTTCTTTCTTTCTCTTTCTTTCTTTCTTTCTTTTTCTTTCTTTCTTCTTTCTTTCTTTCTTTTTCTTTTCTTTCTTTCTTTCTTTTTTCTTTCTCTTTCTCTTCTTTCTTCTTTATTTCTCTCTCTCTCTCTTTCTTTCTTTTAAAGATTTTATTTGACAGAGAGAGACAGAGCGAGAGAGGGAGAAGCAGACTCCCCGTCCAGTAGGGCGCCCGATGCGGGGCTCGATCTTAGGACCCTGGGATCATGACCTGAGCCGAAGGCAGACACAACGACTGAACCACCCAGGTGCCCCTCTTTCTTTCTTTCTTTTTGCTTTTTAATGATTATACTTGCACATAGTCTAAAATTTCAAGCCCTGGGATCTGAAGGTTTTTTTTTAACAAAAACAAAAACAAAACCCTTCCGGGGGCGCCTGGGTGGCTCAGTCGGTTAAGCGGCTGCCTTTGGCTCAGGTCATGATCTCAGAGTACTGGGATTGAGCTCTCTGCTCAGTGGGGAGCCTGCTTCCCCCTCTCCCTCTGCCTGCTGCTCCCCCTGCTTGTGCTCTCTCTCTCTCTGTGTCAAATAAATAAATAAAATCTTTAAAAAACAAAAAAACTTCTGATTTGGAAAGAATTCACACTTATAGTGAATTTGCTAAAACCAACAGTACAAAGAACATCCGGATCCTCCTATTAATGCTATTACCCCATTTGCCTTATCATTTGATCTCTCCTCCCCCCCACGCCCCCACAATTGTTTTTCCGAACTCTTTGAAGATAAGTGACATACGTCATGGTCCTTTACCCCTAAGTACTTCAGCGTGCATTCGCTAAGATTAGAGATCCTCTGTTGCATAATCACAGGATAGTTATCAACCCCAGTCAATTTCACATGGGTCCATACTGTAATCCGACATCACATTCCAACCTTCTCCGTTGAACCAGTAATGTTCTTTTATAGTATTTTTCCCTCTAGCACAAGATCCAGTTTAGGGTCAGAGATTGCATTTAGATGTTGGGTCTCTTTAACCTCTATTAATCTAGAATATTTCTATGGCTTTTCTGTATCTTATGGCATTGAGTTTTGGAAGACTGCAGCCAATTGTTGCGCCCCTCTTTCTTTAATAGAAATATAATGTTGCAATTTGTCTGATGTTTCCTTGTGACTAGTCTCTGGTTATTCATTCTTGGCCAAAATACTGCAGGGAGCATATTGTGTCCCTCTCATAGTAACCCGTCTGAAGGCACACCTTACCCATTTGTCCCTCGCTGGTGATGTTAATTTTGATCATCTGATCAAGGTGTGGTCCTATTTCTCCATCATATAATTACTGGGTTTTTCTTTTTCTGTCTTGGTTGCAACTAATAAGCAGTCTATGGGGAGACATTTTGAGACCATGCAACCATCTTGCTATTCATCAAACTGTCCCCCTAGATTTAGCAACCATTAACGATGCTTGATTGATTCAGCCTTTACTAGGATGGTTGCGAAAGATGATTTTCCAATTCTAACACCCCTTTTCTCTTATCAGTTGACTCTCAGAATTTTGCTGACAACAAAGGAGCGCCCTTCTCCTCGGGTATTTATTTATTATCAGTATATGGACACATAAAGTCCTGTTTGTAAGGGCTTATAATTCATTGCTTAATTATTTTGGTGCTCAAACAGGCCCAGATTTGGCCACAGGGAGCCCCTTCACGCTGGTGCCCACATCCTGGTGGCACCTTCAATGTCTTTTCTGACCATTTCCTTATTTCTAGCATCATAAGAGGTGCAGGCTCACCTTGTACCTACTCTACTCCAGCTACGGATTAGTCATCTCCCTGAGCAACTCTGGGGATTGGAATTACAGACCTGTAATCTGAGAGCTACTGGAACGCCCTTTCTTTTTTACCTTTTCAGCGGGCAGAATCAGGAAACAAATGAATAAATGTGATTCTGTGTGTGTGTGTATAAATATGTGTGTATGTATACACATATACATACAGTACAAATATACATCCATACACACATACATGTGCACACAAACATACATATTCGCCTTTCAGATATCAGGAGTTGGCATGCATGCGTCTGATTCCATGGAATTTGAAGTTTAGTAGGTGTCCCGGTGGCTCCTGCATCAGGCAGGCAGGAAGAGCCTGGGTAGGCCGAGCAGAAGAGAAAAAGACCTGTAGGAGGGAGGTGGGGTTGCTCCTCATCCCATCCCCCAGTGGGAGTGGGGCACAGGCTCGGACTAAATAGAGGGAATGGCTGAGCCTGCCCACGTGGAACGCAGATCCTCAGGGAGATTCCCTCGAAGACAGTCCTCTCCACAGGATAAGGGCGAGTCCTGCATTGCCCCCCACAGTGCCCCAAGCCTTAACGTGTCAGGTTTGGGCAAGCGCCTCAGCCATCCTGAATGAATGCTCAGATGATTCAAATAATGCTTCATCAATCCACGGAGTGTGCAGCTGAGGGGTCGGTGCAGCTTGAAAACAACAACTTGAGGGTAAAGAATATCATTGCCAAGAGCAAAATCCAGAACGCACGTTCTTGAAAGTCAAAGTCATGCTTCATCCCAGAATATCGGCTCGGAGTGTTATCCACGAATATTGCAAAAGACAAATAACTGGAAATTTGAAGAATTAAACAATTATCCCAGCAGAAAAACAGGCAAAGATATGAAATAGCAAGCTGCAAAGAAGGAATACAAATGGCAATAAATGAGAATGGGGCATTGATGCTAATGATTCAAGAAAAGCGAATGGGTGTGATACTGAGATATCTTTTGTGTGTGTGTGCCTAGAAGTGGTTAGGTAATTAACAAAAAAAAGGAATCAACCCAAGGAGAAAAAAAATACTTGATATATTAAAGAAAATACACGTTCTGACATTCCCTCGGCCGTACATACATCAAATTGTCCATGTGGATTTGTCTTCTCCATATTAGCCTCTGGAGTCCAAATTAATTCAACTTTGTCTAATTAGCGCCTGACATAATGCTTGGCACAGAGTAGGTTCAAAAAAGGAAGAGTCCTATTTCTTGACCACAGAGCAACTAAAGTAGGAATTAATAACAAAGGTTTATGGGCATGTAATGTGCAACATGGGGAATGTAGTCAATAGTATTGTGATAACTTTGTATGGTGACAGATGGTAACTAGCCTTATCCAGGGGATCATTTCATATTGTGTAAAAATATCGAATCACTATGATGTACACCCGAGACTAATAGGATATTGTATGTCAGTTATCCTTCAATAAAAAACAAAGTTTATCTGCTGCTTAGAAATCAAAAATGTGTGTAGAAGTGTGTATGTGACTGTGTGTGTGTGTGAGTACCGGGTGTATCAGCTACGAGGGCTGTGTTGTGTGTCGGTGTGGGTTTGTACACACTGGGATGGGAGCGGTATCTGTGGGCGGGTCTCTGGGTGTGGCTCTGTCCAGGTGTGGCTTGCACACCCGCGTGCGTGTGTACCCCATCTTAGGTGGCGCCGAGGAGTGGCCGGGGTGTGGGGCCCGTGCTGAAGGCAGAAGCCCAGGCCTGCGCCCTGCACACCCCCGCCCCCGGCCCCGGAGGGGCGGCAGAGGCACGAGCACTGGGCCTTGTCCAGGTTGTGAGCCCCTGGCTGGCCTGGCTCTAGGTCCTGCTGTGGACGGGGCGAGGGCCAGGGAAGCCAGGGACGGGGCGACCAGCAGACAGACCCAGGGCAGCGGGCAGAGGGCAAGACAAGAGGATAGCACAACGCCTGCAGATCATCTCTCTGTGAGCAGCACCCAAGTTCAGCCCCCAGCGCCCAGTACCTGCCCCCACATGACCCCTTGCATGCCATACCCTCTTGTTTTCAACCTATAGACAAGGAGTGAGTTCAGGACCCTCCCCCACCTGCTTCGGGGGGGTGGGGGGAGGTTTGGAAAACTGGTCCTGGCAAGAAGGGCGGGGAGGGGGGCACCTGGGTGGGGGCGCCTGGGTGGCTCAGGCAGTTGCGCGGCTGCCTTCGGCTCGGGTCGTGATCCCGGAGTCCTGGGATTGAGCCCCGCGTCGGGCTCCCTGCTCAGCGGGGAGCCTGCTTCTCCCTCTCCCTCTGCCTGCCTCTCTGCCTACTTGTGCTCTCTCTCTGTCAAATAAATAAATAAAATCTTAAAAGAAAAAAAAAAAAAAGAAGGGGGGAGGCTCGTGTTCATTACGGGAAATAAGCAGCAGAATTGCATCCTAATAAATCAGCACAGATTTCAGAGCAGTGCGGGCTCTGCGGGCCGTGGAATTCAATATGATATGCTTCAGCCCGTCAGCTAATGGGCGGCTGCTGGGTGCCACGTGACCCAGACTTCCCGGGGACGTGACACGATGCTGAAAAGTGGCCCAGGTTTATTTACTGGGACAGTGAGCGTTCCTGCCTGTGGCTGAGCGGGGAGATGACCAGTTCTTGTGAGCAGGTGGGAGCAGCTGGGCTTTCCACGCGGCCCCCGGGCCTGGACAGGCAGCCTGTGGCCTCCCTCCTGGCCCTGCAGCTGGGTCTGGCCCAGCCCCAGGGAGGTCACCGGCTCCCCCAGGTGACATAACACCCCACGACGTAGAACGTCAGTTTCTCCGTGTGCCAAATCCTTCATTCGTTCAGCATGTCCTCTCCCACCTGTCGTTCATTCATTCATTCCCAGAACATTCCACCTGCTGAGCGCTGAGCTGTGTGCTGGTTCGTCCGCCCCGGGCAGCTGACAGGATGGCCCAGGCCTTGCCCTCTCAGAGGGGGATGAGGCAGCGATTAAGCACCGGCCATGGGAGGTGTCCCCAGAGCCACGGCCAGGTTACAGCCGCCATCCCCTGCGACTGGACGCCGGCCTCGCTCCCGGCCAGCCCCTCGAACTCACGCACCACCCACATGGCCTAGCCCACCCTCCAGATTCGAAGCTTGCTTATTTTAAAACCCAAGCCCCTCTGAACACTCTTCGGTGGCAAAGAAGAAACCTTCAACGGGCCAGCAGGGGCTGCGGGGCCCGGGCTCCCCGCTGCCAGCCTCGCCCTGCCTCCTCCTCACCCCTGCTTCCCCCCCAACAGCGGGAGGCCCACTCCCCCCACCACCCGTGCAGCCATCTGCACTTAGTTCCGTCCTGGCCAGGCCTCGGCTGCAAGCAGGCTGCTGCGTCTGGTTTCGCTCCCGTGGCCCCTGCCTCCCCAGGGCCTGGCATGGTGTCAGCACACAGAAAGTGCTCAGCGGCCACCAAGTAGGGAGCTGGGGGGGCTGCCAGAGGCACAGACGCCACGGGGTGCCAGGTGCTGGGCGCCAGAGGGGTCCCAGGGGCCAGGCAGGGACCACGGAGGAAAGTGCGGCTGGGAGGACCCTTATCTGACTTCTATTTTTGAAGGACCCCCCAGGACGCAGGGGGAGGACTGATGGCAGACTGAGGAGGTGGGCAAAGCAGCAGGGAGCCCTGCAGGTGCCCGGGGGTGACGGAGGCAGAGCTGGGGGCACATCCCCCATCTGAGGAAGGATTGGCAGGAGGGCTGGCCCGGACGAGGGCCTCAAGCAGGTGTTTGGGGTTTGGGAAGAAGGGGCTGCTCCAGCACCTGCAGCCCACCAGCCCCTACAGACCAGAAGGGTCCCTGGCGCCCCGCTCCGTCCCCTGGGTGCTCCCATGGCAGAAGCTGCTGTGTCAGTCCGTGCCTACCGCGTCTTCCTCCGATGCCCCTGTGGGAGAATTAAGGGAGGAAGGAGAACCTACTTCCTGAATGGGCCTTAATTTATTATCTGAAAAGAGCACTAGACTAAATGAAAGGCCTTCACTGCGGACTCACAGGGCAGACTATAATTACCTGGGAAGAACCGGTCTGCTGCATTTTTTAAAAATTTGTATCTTGCAAAGTGTTTAATGGATATTTATGCAAAAGAACAACCTATTGGGTAGACGCACGACTTTACAGTAGGCTGAAAGGCTGAGGAGGTTCTGGGTCTGCACCCCGCTTCACGCCCACCGAGTCTGGCAATCAGAGGCTGCCTTCATTCATTCTTTCACTCATGTATTCATTCATTCATTCACTCATGCATTCATTCCACACACATTTCCTCCTCTGTGCTGGGTGTGGGCTGGCTGTGGGACTCAGACATCAATGAGCAGAGCTGCCCTAGAGAGAGATTCGCCTTGACCTGTGTTAAAGGGGTGACAGGAGGGCTGTGGGGCCCCAGAGGAGGGTGAGGCCACCCGAGGCGACCATCAACACCTGGAGGAGGAAGCTCCCTAGGCCCACAGGGGAGGCAGGGCATTAAGGGCAGAAGGAAGAGCATGGATGAAGCCGGAGAGGCACAGAAGTGCCTGGGATGTATGGGGAATGGTAAAAATCTGAATGCTGAGGTCAGGTGTATGGGACCCAGAAATAGCGGCTCTCAGGCGGCCCCCTTGTTCACCTGTAGGGGTGCCCTGGGTTCCCCTTCGTGTGTCCTTGGCCCCTGTGCAGGGGACAGCCTTGACCGCTGCACCTGATGGCCCTGGTGGCCAGGGCTGGGGAAAGCTGGACCCCACACGGAGGCCCCCCCCAAACCAGGTGAGGATTTTGAACTGGATCCCGGTGGGGGGAAGCTGTCTTCTATCTTGAGGTAGGAGGGTGACATGATCAGATTGGCATTTCAGAAAGGCCACTCTGGCAGCCTGTGGAGAATGTGTTGGAGGCAGAGAGAGAGTTGGCTGCCGAAAAATGGCCCATATAGAACACATATTTTGCAAGGATATGACAAAAGGCTAATTCTTTTAATCTGCAACGAGATGCTACAAATCAACAAGAAAAAGACCAGTAGAGAAATGGGCAAAGAACATGAGCAACCAGTTCATAGAAAGGAAATACCGAAGGCTTTTAAACAGGTAAAGAAGAGTCTCAACCTCATTCATAATGAGAGAAACAAAAACGAAATCTATAATCAGACAATCAGACAAGGCCACGTTTTTCGCCCATCCATTGGCAAAGGTTGGCATTTTGATACTATGCTCTTGGGGAGGATGAGGGGATCTGGCCCTCTCGCACATTGTTGGTGGGACGACCGAAAATTGGTCCAGTCTCTTGGGAGGGCACTCGGACAACTTATCGACTGCAATTTAAAATGCATGTCTCCTTTGACCTGGTAATTCATCCTCTTGGGTATAGTCGGACAGGTACATAAAGATGCAGAGATAAGAACTGTCTGTTATGTGGTAACAGAAAACCGGAAACAGTCTAAATGCCTCACCTGGGGACCAGTTAAGCAAACTACGGTATTATAAGTAATTATAGTGCGTCGTATAAAGGCTGTTAAGAAACTGAGGCCCGCCTCCATGTCGGGGTCATACAACAATGTCCAAGAAACAACGTCCAGGGGTAGAAGCAGAGTGCAGGTCAGTGTATAAAAGAGAGGGAAAGGGGTATGCACACATACCTAAGAATTCTTGTGTCTTCACACGCTGTCTTTGAAAGAACGTACAAAGCCCAGGAACAATAGTTGTTTCTGGGGACAGACTGGAGGATCGAGGGACCGGGGTGGAGGGAGATTGCGTATGATTGTGTATCCCTGTGCTGTTTTTATTTGTTTTAGCCGTATATCTGCATTCCTGCCATATGTGCACTTACGTGTGTGTGTATATATATATATAACATATACATCTCCGTTGTGTATTTTTTTTAAACCGATAACAACATGAAGCCCAGATGGTTCAGTGTCTTTCTCATGCAGTGGGGTTTGCATTTTACCTACTGTCCTTGGGGAATGGATTTTCCTGAAAGTAAATTTTCCAGCTAACTTACAGGAATCGAAACTGTTCAAAAACCGTTTTTAAAGGAAATCTACGTAGACTGTACAACGTTCTTCCATATTTTTTCAGGCAAAGAACGTGGAATGTGGGCAAACACTTCCTGGTTGGCCCCGAAGCCAAGGGCTCTTTGCCCCCGCCCTGAAGGTCCCCTCTCTGCCGAGGCCCTTGTCACTTCCCCTTTTCCCCAAAGGCCACTTCGCCCGCATCGTGTGAGCACGCTGGGGGGGAGCGTCATTGCCACAGCCGGCCAGAGTGGCCTCTTCCCGGGCCGTGGAGCTGGGAGCCGGGGCTCGGGGGCAGACGTTCTGGATGCCTCGATGCTGGGTGCGCGCGCACGCCGGGGGGCCCCGGGGGGCAGGGTCCTGGAACATTCTGGTCTGCCCTGGCTGTCCGGCCTCGTGGGCCCGGAAAAGGCTGCCTTCCATGGCCTCAGGCAAGGCGCGAAGCTTCTCCAGATGTCCGTTCCCTTGGGGATAGAAGGAAAGTGCGGCCGCCGGCCTCCCCGCCGTGGCTGCCGTGATTCTGGCGCCTGGGGCCACGCCGGTCCTCCGCACGTGGCACCGTGTGCCACCAGCCTCTGTCCCGCTTTCCCCCTGCTATGGCTCTGCGGCCAAGCTGGGCAGTTCCCAAGGCCTCCCTGCTCCGTGAACTTGGCCGGGCTGGGGCGGCCCCAGGAAGCACGGCCCACGGGCGAGGCCTTCCCACAAGGATTTTACTACACGCGAGGGCTTTTCAGAGAAACGTTTGCTGACACGGCGCTGCTCGGGGCCTCCCCCAGAGCCTCCCCCTTCCACACGTTCTAGGACACCTTCCTTGGCAGGACTCAGCACCGTGGGGAGGGGCAGCCCCCCCACTCCCGGCGGCAGCGCTGAGAACCATCTGGAGGCCCGGCTCCACGACGCCGGGATCCCAAACTGGCTCTGGCGTTTACAAACCGTGCCGCCTCGGGAAAGCCACTCCATCTGGGTTTTGAACCTCGGTTTCCTCAACTGTAAAATGGGGTCATGATAGGAGGATCCGTTTCCTGAACTTGTTTCTCAGATGAACGAACGGGCGCATAGCGTGTGCCCGGTGTGGTCTGGCCCGTGTGTGCTCGGTGGATTGAGGATGCGGGTGACACCCCCGCCCCAGTCCCCCTGCCCCGTGCTCACGGAGCACAGCTGCTGCTGGCTACGGGAGGGGCCCTGCGGACATTCCACTCCCTGCACCGAGGCGGCTCTGAGCGGGGCCTACTCCCCTCACAGGCCTGTGTGCGGGCCAGCCGGAGCCCGCTTGGCCGGACCACCTGCCTCCAGGCCAGGGGGCCCCTGTCTGAGATCCTCAGCCATGCTTGCCGCCGGCCCGGTCCCCATCCCCCTCAAGGGGAAACCTCAGGGCTGACCCGCGTTGGACTGGGTGTTCCAGGTGATGGAGAGCTACCCAAGGAGCTTGGAGGCAAGCTGCAGCTAAGCGACAGAGCTTGGGACTGGGTTTCTTGGTGGGAAGACACGAGATCCTTCGTACTCTCCGCAGCTCCGGAGTCTGGCAAATCCACACCCGCCACGGTGCTGAGCTTCTCAAAGGGACAGTAAGTGAAGGCGGCGGGGGCACTCGGGACGGCTCTAAGGTGAAATGGCTGTTTTCTTGGGCAGCAATTTTATTTTAAGATTTATCTCTTTATTTTAAAAATTTTATTTATTTGACAGAGAGAGACACAGCGAGAGAGGGAACACAAGCAGGTGGAGTGGGAGAGGGAGAGGCAGGCTTCCCACTGAGCAGGGAGCCCGATGCGGGGCTCGATTCCAGGACCCTGGGATCACGACCCGAGCTGAAGGCAGACGCTGAACAACTGAGCCACCCAGGTGTCTTTATTTGAAGACTTAGAGGAAGAAAACCATGTCTGAGTTGTAGCAAAGAAGATACTATGTGCTCGCCAAGTCCCGTTTTATTTCTTCCACCTGGGTGGGCAGCAAGAACACATCTCCCAGCTTCCTGTGAGCTCAGCTTGGGGCCCTGAGATCAGGTGCCAGCCAAGGGCTTATGCACAGGGGTGAAGTCAGCGCCCCCTGAACAACCACCCCTGCGATCCTCCCGTCTTCTCCTCTTTCCGGAGACACCTGGGAAGCCGTCACCGAGAGGAAAGAGCCCAGGCTGAAAGCAGCCGGGGTCCTGCCTGGAGGAGGGTCCTCCTGGAGAGCCACCTGACTCATGTCAGATTTGCACATGCAGAAAAATCACCCTCCGCTGGGTTCAACCACTGTGATTTGGGGGATTGGCGATCAGCATCACCTAGCCTACCCTGACTAAAATAAGGATATAATATGGAGCAGAACGCAGTACTTGTAGGACTTTGGAAACTAAAACATGAGACTTCAAATTAAGTGTCTGCTTGTGGGGGCCTCTGTGGGCCACACCCGCGGGCCTCTGACCTGCCAAAGTCTGGGCTGCATTTTACGCCAGCACAGCCAGCCAGAGGCCCGGTGACCCACCGATGCCACGGAGCATTTTCGGGCTCTGGAAATAGTGCCCAGCAGATTTAAACTACCAGCAAGGAGCTACTGAGGTGGAGCCTTTCAGATCACCTCTCAAGCGTCTCGTGATTAGAGTCAAGTGAGAAACGAGCCCAGCACTGGCCTCCTCCAAGGGCCCCCCCACCCCCAAACCATTCTGTGGTGGGTGGGAGAAGCCCGTCTATCCAGGGAAGCCCAGAACCTCCCTGGGGCCCTGGTGTGAACCAGCCCAGAGACCGAGCACCACTGCCCAGCATGACACACATATGTTCCACGTGTCCAAGTGGCCGGGGCAGTGGTAGGGTCACGGCTGGTCAGGTGACGGGGGCGGGCGGGGGGAGACGCTGCCGTGGTTGTAACTTTTTTTTTTTTTTTAAGATTTTATTTGACAGAGACAGCGAGAGAGGGAACACAAGCAGGGGGAGTGGGAGAGGGAGAAACAGGCTTCCCACAGAGCAGGGAGCCCGATGCGGGGCTCGATCCCAGGACTCTGGGATCATGACCTGAGCCGAAGGCAGACGCTTAACGACTGAGCCACCCAGGCGCCCCTGTGGTTGTAACTTTGAACAAGTTGTTTCTCCAAGGTCCCCAGCTTTGTCGCGGGTAAAAAATTGGAAGAGACGATGGTGGCATGTGAAGCTTTTTCCTTACCTGCGAGCTTCGTCCATAAAGCAGCTCACAGCCGAGAGGCACTGTGGACCCCGGGGGTCAGAGCCGGCCTGCATGGCCCCTCACTGTGGGGGCGCTCTGTGAAATGAATACCCCCCTGAAGCCACTGAGTGGGGGGACCTCCAGGGGGCAGGGATCCCAGCCTAACCTCAGGCTATCTGCTTTTCACTTCCCACGGAGGGGGGTGCGGTCTGGGAAATGTTCGGAGCAGACGTAGGCTGCTCCCCTAGAGTCCAGGGAAGGCCAGGAAGCAGGGGGGACATTTGCTCCCAGGGAAGGAGCCACCAGGTGAGCCCGCAGCCCCAGGAACCACCTTTCCCGCGCAGCTTCGGGGGCTCAGTTCTCCAGGCAGGTGCCCCGCCTCGAGCCTCCCCGCCAGGCTGAGCTTGCACGCACACCTGCTCCGCCCGGAGCTGCCCGCGGTGCTGCTGGACGCGCGAGGCGGGAAGGGCCACGCTCCCTCCCAGGGCAGCTGTCCTTGCCACCTGGCCTCCGACAGGTGGCCACACTCTGGGGGCACGTCCCTCCTTCCCTAGGGGAGACTGCCCTCCGCAGACCAAGGCGGGGGGGTGGGGATCTTCCAAACACCTCCCTCTGTCCGCGCTAGGGTCGCACAGTTTCCTTGAGGCAATATTTAGCTTCCCAGGCACACAGGAACCATTCGGGGAGGAACAAATGAAAAGGAGCCCTTTTCTCACCAGTTGACCCAAAATGAACGAGCATTGTCCACCCTGGTGGATTTGCTGTGAAAAAGTATCACGCGGAAGAAACGGTCAATACTTTGCAGCCGTTTTTACAATGAGCCTGTGTTTAGCAACACTCAGCTTTGTTTTATTATTGCATTTTACAAAGTTACCAAGACAACTGAGGCCAAGTAACAGAACCTTGACTTTATGTGCCATGAAAATTTAATAACGAATGTTTAAAGGCTTTTAAGAGGCAGGAGCTGCAGCCTAGCACAGAGCCCTGCTCAGAGGGAGGAGGGCTGGAGCGCCTTGCAGGGGGTGGGGGATCCGCTGGACCTCGAGGGCCCCTCTGTGGGGGACGTCCAGGTGGGCCCGAGGGTTCCCCGGCATCTGTCCCGTCCTAGCAGATCTCAGCAGACATTTGTTAAGGTAGTTCCTGGGCGCCAAGTCCCGTGACAGGCTCCTCATGTCCATGATGACGCGATTGCCACCGTAAGGGCCCGAGAAATAGGGCAGAGGTGAGGTCGCTGGTGCGCGGTCACCCAGCAAGAGCGACAGGCGCTGCAAAAGCAGGTCTTTGCTTCCCCGTTGTGATGCAAGAGGTTCTGCCGGGAAAATATCCCGGCTGGCTTCCCCCATCACTGTGGCCTCGCTCCTGCAGCCGGGGAGCGCCCTGGGGTCCCTGAGGCCCGGGCCGACGGTCCTGGTCAGAATCCTCACAAGCACCTTCACGTCAGAGGAAAGGTTTCCCAGGAGCCTCTTGGGGAGCCCGTTATGTTACCCCAGGGCCGCACAGAGCCCTTTTTCCTCGGCTCTCTAAATAAGACTCAGAAGGAAATTGCCAGAAATGAGAAAATCATCAGTAATGTTGCTATTTTATGCAAAAGCTCGATGGTGCTGTGTGTGTGTGTGGGGGGGTGGGTGGGTGTGCACACGCGTGCACACGTAAGCACTTGCTGCATGGCTTTCCTAGTTATATAAACGTCCGGACTTTTGGTTACTAGAGATGGAGGTAATGGAGGTTGAGTGTTCTGCAAAGCCTTTTTTGTCCCTGGGAACGGAAACACATTTGGGATTTTTTTCATGACGGAGAAATTCGTATGCCATCTGGGAAAATCCCTCTCCCGTTCATCACACCAAGTAGGAGACTGGCAAAAAAAAGTCAAGGCGAAGTGGGTTTTAGGTTAATTGACCTCGCGGAGAGAGAACAGCTCCCTCAGCCGCTGGGAACACCAGCTTCTGCCGGCAAGAGGTTTCATCATTTCTGAGCTGCAAGGGAAGGTACTCAAATGCCGGCCATTTCAAGCCCATTTTCAATTATAGGGCCAAGGAATTTAGGACATTGATCAAGAAGTGAAAAAAAAAAAAAGAAGAAGAAGAAGAAGGAAGCCATTGTGGCGTAATACTCTGCCAACCACAAGGCCAACTCCAGGTGCTAGAGCAACAGCCGGGGCCATTTGTCAGCCTGCGAGTGTCATGTGAGGATGAAGGGCAGGTGGAGAGGGAGAGGAGCTGACTGTTTGGGCTTCATTCGTCTTGATGGATTACAACATTCAAGAAGGAAAGCTTTTCCTTCATCGCTTCACACTTCTTGGAAACCGGAAGCGGTCTGAAGATGGCACGGTATTTGAGCCACACTTTTGTGTGGCTTTGTGCTTGCTGTTCCTTGTCTTAGCTCCCAGGGACCAAGTGAGTGAGCCACCGCCTTGTGTGGCTGAGGGACCTGCCGCTTGGCCCCTGGAGCCCTGCGGGGTGGGGAGCAGGTGGGCACGAGAGGCGCAGGTGGGCAGGCCCCTGTTAGCCCCCAGAAGCCCGGGCGCAAGCTGGGCCACCCCCAGCCTCCCGCGTCTCTGAAAGGGGCTCTGGGTTTTGGGGGTGTTGAGCCTCTGTGCAGAGTGGTCCCGGTGCCAAGAGAGGAGCTGGGGCTTCACTGTGGGTCCGGCTCTGCCTCTCTCCAGCCACGAGCTTGGGCCTCCGCCCCCTGTCTGTGAGAACCCCCATCCCCAGAGGGCAGGTGGATGTATCAGGGGGCAGGTGGACGTACCCATACTTGGTAAACTGTGAAGTGCTGAACAGGTGTTGTTAAAGTCACATGGGGAAGGGAGTTGGTTCTAGAAAGGCAGGAACACCATTCCAAATGTCTGGGCTCCACCCTAAACCAGTCCTAGCACTCGCCCCCACAAGCATCTACATTCACGTGGGGATTGCCTACTCTGAGCTCACCCACCCCACGCGGACACGGGCGGCTACAGAGCTGAAGAGAAGGCTCCACACCTCAGACAGGAGCCATGGCGAGCATCATCCAGCCCGGCAGGCCTTAGTCTCTGAGGCTGAACAAGAGGGGATGCCGACGGGGCGGCATAGCCCAGACCTGAGCCCAGGACAAAGGGACAAAGGACAAAGGAAAGACGGCCCAGGGTCAAAGGATCCATTGTCTGCTTGGGGTCATGGGGCAGCTGCGGTGCCCCGGGGAGCCAACAAGCCAGCTGGGGGCACGGAGGGGTTCAGTGAATCCCTTGGCAGGGTTTAAAAGTCCATGAATCTTAAGGGTACGCACAGGCTCGGGGTGGGGGGAAGCACTGTAACACCACTCCTCCCCTGGGACTCGCTGAACATTTACTTCAACCAGCACCTGCTGGACCCCCTACTCCACGCTCGAGGGGCTGGCGTGAATCCAGCACCTGCCTGACCTGGAAGAACTCGCAGCTTGGTGGGAGGGAGCACTGTGATGCCACAGGGCAAGCATGATGACAGAACTTTCCAGATTCTCCCGAGTAGATGGAGGGAACAGTTCATCCTGCTGGGGGGATTGCAGTGGGACATTTGAGCTGGACCTTGAAGATGAGTGTCCATTGGACGGAGGGAGGCCCTCCAGGCATAGGGAACAGTATGCACGAAGGTGGGAGAGCCCGGAGCAGGTCCTCATCCTGGGACCCGCCACGGTGGCAGGAGACCAGCACACTCTCTTCCTGAGGGGCAGCAACAGACAGCGAGTGCCCTGGGAGCGGGGTGGCAGGGGACAGGGGCCGAGGCTGCCCCCCTGACGTGTGTGGGCCAGGATGGAAAGGAAGAAGGAGCTGGATTATGAGCGGCCTTGAACGTTGGGTTAAGGGGCGTGGGCTTTATCTGGACAGAGCTGACGGCTGATTGAATTAGGGGATCGTGTGGGCAGCTCTGTGATTCTCTGAATTCTTTCTGGGCCACTGGGGATGGAGGATGGAGGACGAGTTGAGGGGGAGGAGTGGCAGGAGGTGATGAAGTCCGAGCTAGGGAGAGTGGACAGGGACCCACGGGAGAAACAAGAGGGCACTTGTTTGGGGATGGAGGCTTCTGTCTCCAGGACGCTCTGCCTCCGCACATGGGGAGGGGCCCGTCAGGCGATGCTTGGAACAGCTGCACGGGATCCAACGTGCCTTTGTAAGCCCCTCCAGCGGCTCCGGACTGGCCAGGCTGTGCGGACGGCGCTCCTGCTGGGACAGCAGAGAAGCACATCTCCTAGGAGCCTGGAGGGAGGGGAGCAGGACGGCTAGCATGGGAGAGGGAGGAGGCTGACCGGGGCCCCTGCAGCAGCAAGGCAGGCATGGCCCCGTGGTGTCCCCAAGCTGAGACAGGCGGAACCTGATCTTCTCCATTCACTGAACTCAACCCACTCTGGAGTGCCGGCCCTTCAGGGACTTTGGCTGGACTGTGTGTGTGTGTGTGTGTGTGTGTATCGGCAGGAGGGGGAGGAAGGGGGACGAGGGGAGAAGAGGCCAGGGGTAGATCCTGAGGGCCGTATCCCAGAAATGGGGTGACACAGGGCAAAGCACAGGGGGCTCAGCTTCTCGCGGGGCATCTCTGGACCCCAGCTCCCTGGCTCCCGGTTCCTCTCTTCTAGGAGAAAGGGAACGACTGTCTTTACTCTCACTTCAGCTGCACCCTGCAGCACGAGCGGCCAGCTACCCAAGGGGGGCTTCCCCTGGGCCCCAAGGAGGTGGGGGAAGTCTATCACTCACCCTGATAAGGAAGCAGCCGCTAATTCTTCCTGCTCAGCAGCATTGAGAAAAAAGGGCCCGTCTGTCACTTACTGGCCTCATTTCCAACACTCACCATGGGGTGCAGGGCTCATTCGGGCCCTGGCACAGAGCAGGGGTTCCTTCGAGACAGTGACCTGGAGGGCTGGGCAGAGCCACCTGCCCTCAGATGACATGCAAAGGTGGGGGGACAGGACATTCCTCACCGTGAGAACTGGCATTTTCAAATCACCCCAAACCACGTGGCTCGAATTCAACTTATTGACACCCCCCCCCCCAAAATCCAATGTGCTTTGTCGATTTTGGAGCTGAAAACTGCACTCCATGTTGGCAAGCGAACGCTTTCTGAAAACAAAATCAGAGCTTTGTTAAAAAGACTCTGTGCAGCTCCCAGTTGCTAACAAGTGTGAGAGACACGTTTACTTGGGTCTTTCATCGTGAAGCCCATTTGCTCCAGCAACAACAGGGACTGAGGAATGGGCCTGGGGTCGTCCGAGATGGTTTCTCTCGCAGCAGACCGCTTAGGAACACTGATTGTCCTGGCCCAGGCCACCAGACTGCAGGAGAGGGGCAGGGCCCTGGGGGACCCCGGGGCGGGGGCGGTTGGAGCTAGAGTCACACTCACCGGGGCACATAAAGGAAATGGGGCTCAGGGGCGCCTGGGTGGCTCAGTCGGTTAAGCGACTGCCTTCGGCTGAGGTCATGATCCTGGAGTCCCGGGAACGAGTCCCACAACGGGCTCCCTGCTCGGAGGGGAGCCTGCTTCTCCCTCTAACCCTTCCCCCTCTTGTGCTCTCTCTCTCTCATTCTCTCTGTCTCAAATAAATAAATAAAATCTTTAAAAAAAAAAAAAGGAAATGGGGCTCTGGGGTCGACCAACAGAACTGGACCAAGTCTGATGCTACCAGGTCACCCCCCGACCCCCGGACGTTTCTTTTCCCATCTGAAAATGGGAACAGCATTAGGAAACGACCCGGGGGGACTGGGGAATCAAGCTGACGATTGTCCCTGTGCAGCCTCCTCCTGCCCCTCCTGTCTTTGGCCGCCTGTCCTGCTGTTTGGCAAAACAAAGTCATTACAGGTGGCTCTTGTCGCCAAACAGCCCAGAGTGAGCTCTGCAGGGCTTGGTTTTCCAAAATGCCGCCTTTGGTGGCCTCTGAGTCTCCCTCTCTGAGAAGAGCTTGGCCTGGGGACACAGATGGAGACAAGGAAAGGGTCTTGTGGAAGGGAGAGCGTGGGCCCTCCTTTCCCTCACGCCACGCCTGCTACTTGAGCTTCAGACCTCATGCTCCTGCTCACAATGGCCCTCCCCAGGGTCTTCTGTCCTCTCCGCTGAAGCCCCTCCGCCCACCCAGGGGCCCCTGGCAGTGCCTGCCACCCCCCCTGCTGGCCACGAAGTGGCGCCCTATCTGTGGAGGGGAGGGAGGGTGGGCAACCAGAAGCCACGTGACGGTGGGACACCGGCCTGGGGTCAAGGTCAAACAAAATCAAACAAAATGACCTCTGAGGCTCCTGTCCACTCTAAGACTCTCGGATCCTTCCTTAGTTACTTCTTGGTTAATTATTTCTTAATTAATAACAAAGCAATCACTGCAGCAACAGGCAAGCTAAGGAAATAAATGAGGCCAATCTGTTAACTGCACCCATGTAGCACACGATTGGCACGGGAGAGTCGCGTCTGCCCACTTGCTAGGGCCGCTTGATTTTCACAGCTCGCTGGTAGGAAGTAAACATGATGTCCCTGGGACTGAACAGTGTTCTCTCGGAGGCCCCGGCAGACCCGGGACGCGGCTTCCTCGAGTTCTTTCCTCGCCACATCTCAGGCCGGGCACCGCGGGCGCCCCATGCCCCCAGTACAACAGTTTTACCCTGGTTGTTGCTTCCTGTGAGCCCAGAATAGAAGATGCCATCTGTCACGTTTTGGATGTCGTATGTCCACCGATGACTCATGAATAGTTGGACCACCAAGAGGAAGGCGGGCGGGGAATCATCAGCCTTTCGAAGCACAGCCGAGCAGGACGTGGAGACAAGTAGGGGGCTCTCCAGCAGGACCTCTCCGCAGCCTGCCCCCTCTCCGCAGGCGGGAAGCCCAGAGGGGGTCTCTTCGGCCCTGAAGGGCTCGCTCTTCACCGGCAGCATCGAGTGGCCCTCAGGACAGCGCGTGTCTGGAATGGGAGAACTTGTGGGAGCTGTTTGTGCAGGACGGGGGGTTGCCCTCTGCCAGCTGAGCCGAGGGGGCGGCCTCCTGGGGGGTGCCGCTGTCTGGGGGCCGGCCCCCCGACGTGCTGCTCTGGCCGCACACCAGGCGCTTTTCGTCCAGGAGGGACAGGTGGTACTCACACAGGTCGATCAGTGAGGCCACCTGCTCGTGGAGAGGCAGCATCTTGAACTTCCTCTGAGCCAGGTAGAAGAAAGCCTCCACGAAGGCCTGCAAGCACATGCCTGTGGACGAAGAGAGCAGCGTTAGGGGGGTGAGCACGCTGCCCTGGGACAGCCCGACTCCAGCCGCCAGGCTGCTTCCTCACCCACTGCTTCTGTTCTGGAAACTTCAGCTTCTGGGTTGAACGCCCAGAGTGCCTACCCTGAGCAGGCACCAGCTGGGCATTCACAACCATTTGCAGATTCAATCCCCTAATCAATGCTATGAGGCAGGCTTAATTCACACGGTTTGACAGATGAGGAAACTGAGTCTCAGAGAAGGGGAGCTAGCCGGGCCAAGTCCCGTGGGTGGAGAGTGGCGGAGCTGGGATTTCAACCCAGCCCGAAGCCTTATTCCTCTGCACCACCCTCAAATGTTTGCATTAAAACCCAGCCCCTAACTTTTGTAACACCGGAAAAAGCTACTGAGAGAAATCTGAAGGTTTTAGATCTTGATAGACGTGTTGGTTACATGGGTGTGTGCATTTGTCAAAACTTAGCAAATTGTACCTTGAGATTTGTGCATTTTGCTCTATGTAGATTTTACTTCAAAGAGTAAAATAAATCTGACCCCTTCTCTCTACCTGAAATGATATTCTAGAAGGTAATAGTAGTCCCCATTATGTCCCTGAAACGTTTTCCCTTACTTTGCCTAATAAGTTCCTACTCGTCCCTGGGATCCCAGCTCAAAATCTCCTGCTCAGTAAAACCTTCCCTGATCCCCACATTAGACGTGGCCCCTGGCCCGGGCTTCCTGCATTTTCCTTCGTAGCACTGACTGCGGCTTCTTCGGTGTTTGTGCGGTTGGTTCTTCAACAATCTCTATCTTCCCTGCTGGGCTGTGAGCTCCAGCTCGCCACTCTTCCCCCAGGGCCAGACACCCTGTGCTCAAGATAGAATGCTGAATACATGAGGGAGTGAATGGATCAACAGATGAGTTCGCGCTAGGTACTTTACAGACCTTGCCACTAATCCTCAGTGTTATTACATCCCACTTTACAAATGAGGAAACCAACATTCAGAGATGCTGAGTAACTTCCCTAAGGTCACACAGCCAGAAGAATAGTGGCCTGCAAATTCAAACTTTGACTCTCAATTCTTTTTTTTTTTTTTAAAGATTTTTTATTTATTTGAGATAGAGAGCGCAAAGGGCAGGGAGGAACAGAGGGAGAAGGAGAAGCAGACTCCCCGCTGAGCAGGGAGCCCGATGTGGACTCGATCCTAGGACCCCGAGGAGATCAGGACCTGAGCTGAAGGCAGATACTTCACCAACGGAGCCAGCCAGGCGCGCCTGGACTCTCAATTATTTTAAATAATTTGTGCTGTGTGAAAAGTTGTGAGTCTCCCCAGTGTCAAAGTAAAAACGAACCCCGTGATTCAAAGTCATGGGATTCCGGAGCTCCTCAGGGAAGGTGACACTCAGTATTTTAAAGGAGGCCAACTTCACCCCTGCTGATCCATACCTTCCCAGTGGCCTTGCCTCCCAGCTCAGGAGCATTATTCCCCTACTGCTGTTCTTGGGGAGAAGCCTGGCCTGGAGTTTGTAAATCCTGGATTCTATATGGACCCTGGGATCTGAGAGCTCTTTTCCTGTTAGGAACTGGTGCTGAGCAAAGAAGTTGTTTCTTTGTCTCCTTCCAAGTCCATCAAAGCTTTTTTTGCTCAGCTTTTCTTGACTCCAGATGCTCTGCAAGTCCCCTGCTCTGTTTGGCCCTGATGGGGGAGCTGATAAAGGGAACAGTAACCCTGGTGTAAAACCCTTCTAACGTAAACAGAGGCCTGGTGTAGAAAGAGACACAGGGCCAAGGGGGGGCTCTTTCTGCGTCAAGAGCCGCATATTTCTGGGGAGCCTGGGTGGCTCAGTTGGTGGGGCGTCTGACTCTCAATTTCGGCTTGGGTCGTGATCTCAGGGTGATGAGATTGAGCCCTGCATTGGGCTCTGCACTCAGCAGGGAGTCTGCTCGAGGGTCTCTCCCTCCTGTCCCTCCCCCCGTGCCCCTCCCCCCCACATGAGCACGTGTATGTGCATGCACGCTCCCTCTCTCTCAAATAAATAAATCTTTAAAAACGAGAGAGAGAGAGAGAGAGATGGATGTTTCCTAATCACCGACGATGGGCCGGGGCTCTCCTAGAGTGTGTGCATGGACGCATGCGCATGCATGCATGTGCATTTGTGCAGGCACGTGCATTTGTCACTGCCAGTGGGGGAGGCAGATCCCAGCAGGGTGGAAGAGGCCAGGATCCAAAGCCAGAGAAACCCAGTGCAGTCCCAGCCCCCAACTTCACAAGTGTGTGATCTTAACAGCGCTACTCCAAGTGTGGTCGGCAGGTGGGTGCCAAGTCCAGGAACTGGGTGTCCCTGGTGTCTGACAAGATAAGGAGCCTGGGCCAGAATAGAAATCACCCTCCTCATCAGTTGCATTGTTTCGTTCAGCTGCAGTATTTTGTAGCAAGTCTTTCTCTACAAAGGAAGTAGCAGGCGTTTACATTCTGGCTCAAGCCTCTTGCCCAGGACTAGAAGGAACAGTTCCCGGATTGCACTGCAGCTCTGAGCAGCTCCGGTCGAAGGCCCTTCTCAGCCTTAACGTGCATGATCTTGTCAAAATGCCGATTCTGGGGTGGCGCCTGAGACTCTGCATTCCTAAAAAGCTTCCTGGGTGATGCCCACGCTGGGGTAGCAAGCACTGAGCACCTTTTACTCAACAAATATTCACTTCCTTCCCTTAATTAAACTAATAAGGCTGTGATTTTCTGTAAGGCACAGAAAAAAAAAATACAAGGAACTTCATTGGGGAAAAAGTATTATGGCTAAGCCATCTGGAAGAAACGTTCTAAAATGAGAAATGAGATTTCAGGTGTTATACTTGGTTTTCGTTTTGCTTGTCTACATTTCCTGATTTTCTATAGTAAACACATACCTTATTTTATTTTTTATGTGGAATCTAAAAAAACCAAACCAAACAAAACCAACCAAACAAACGAATGAGCAAACAAAAAGCAGAATCAGACCTATAAATACAGAGAACGAACGGATGATTGCCGGGGCCTGGGGGTGGGGGGCGAAATGGGTGAAGGGGACGGAGAGATACAGGCTTCCCATTATGGAATCAATAGCTCATGTACCCAGTTTTAAAATATGCAGTGGGAAATTCTGGAGGACGGAAAGAGGTGGTGATGCAGGGGCAGCCACTTGTAATCGTGAACCCTCTGCTACTATTTGAATTTGAAGTTAGGTGCATGCATTACTTTGAAGAAAAGGCTGTGCAAACTTCCTGCATACATGTTCTACTTTAATAAAGGTTATATGCACGCAGGGGAAAGAGAAGCGGAAGGGAAGGGCAATATTGACCCTTGCAGGAGCCAGGCATGCTGTGCCAGGCACTCGGATCCCCACTACGAATCTCATCGTGCAGATGAGAAAACAGAGGCCCTGAGACAAAATAAGTTGCCCTCCGGTCACATGCTGGTAAGTGGCAGGGCTAAGATTTGAACCCAGGCCTCATGTACTGCTGATTCTGCATCTGATTCCTGCAATAAGGAATGGGCAAAGCGGGTAGGGCTTTGATGGGCAGAGATGAGCTGGGAGCAGTGGGCTGGGCCGGGAACAGGGAGGAGGGAGCAGGAGGTGGGGCATGTGGCCCAGGAATAACCCAGGATGCCTGTAGCAGGACAGGTGGAGAAGGGCGCAGCTGGACGAGACTGGAAAGGGCTGGAAGGCCAGGGGACGTGAGAGCCGGGAGCGACTGCAGGTGCCTAGGCAAAAGGAGCCGAGAGCCAGTGTGCAATTCCACGCCCAGTACAGCCTGAGCACGTTCTCCAGTCATGGGGGGGAGGGCGGGGGTCTTATTTTGTTAGAGTGATAGAAACGTTGTGGGGTTTGCTTGTTTTATTCCTCAAATGAAATCTTGTGAGGGGGGGTGGTAGCTCAGAGCCCTGCCCTCACAGACCTTCCTCACCAGAAGCGACTCACCTAAGGGACTCTTGGCTCTTCACACCCAGCCAAGCACCAGCCCTCCCGCTGTTCCAAAAGCCTGGTCTAGCATCTTCATTTTACAGGAGAGGGGAGCAGTAGATGAGGCCCAAGTCACAGAGCCAGTGACTGGCAGGAGCGGGACTAGAACTCAGGTCTCCTGACCTCAAACAGCACCACCACCACCACCACCACCAAAATAAGAAAGAAAACCAGATACTTCTCAGGCCAGGGACTGGGGAAAAGGGCTGAGAGCCCCGCATTGTCTGCTCAACCCTACTGAGCGTGTCTGAGAGTCTGAAGGCCTGTGAGGGTTGGGAAGAGGGACGCCCCACACTATACACCACGAGTATGTGGGTCGCCGGCTCCCACCACGGCCATGTTGAGGGGCTGTATGTTTGAGTTTGACAAGACATCGTTCTTGCATCTCATTTCATCAAGTGGCCCAGGAAGTGGTGGCCGGACCCGGGTCAGTATTCACTGTGCTTGAGATAATGGAAAATGTTTAAGTCTCTGAGGGGCTGGGGGTGGGAGGAGGAGAGCGGGAGGAGGAAATGCACTCAAGATAATCCAAGTTGCCTTCCAGGGGGGCAGGACTGTCCTGCCTTTTCCAGATCCTCCACAGACAGTCCCCATGTTCTCTCTGGGTCTTTCTCCTTCCTTCTTACTATTTATTATAAAATATAGTGAAAATGCCAGCAGAAAGCATAGGAAAGCTCATGAATGTCCCCCCGCTAGAACCTAAGTGTCCTTGAAGACTGACCTTCTATCCTCTCTCTTTGTCCACAGAAGATGTGCTTTCACTTAATTGTAATGCACGTGCACAAAATTTTATACTTATTATGGCTTAAAATGATACCATAAACATTTTTGTATGTTGCTTTGCAGCTTCATAACATTATTTTAATAGTTGCATAATATTCCATCAACTCTTGCTTTGCATACCATTTCGCCATACCCCCCACCACTGGACGCTGAGACCGGTTATATTTTCTTCACTATTATTGAGAAGACGATCATAAGCACATGGTACGCCACTGTTTTTATTTCTGATTCATTTTTTCTTTTGCAATGAAACCCTAGGAATCTGGGTTTTTTTAATGTTAAGTCTGGTTTTGGTAATTAATTTCATGTTGAGAATACTTAAACCTTATCGAGTCTTCCAGTGGACCAAGCACATGAATGGGTAGTTCACTTACATTAGCAAGTAAGAGAGAAAACATCCAGTCCCCACCAATAGCGCCACAGGGCGCTATTGCTCACCCATTAACCGAAATGCAAAATAATGATAATAGGGAGTTGGGGTGAAATCGCTATGGACGTTTGAAAAGCAATTTGGCAAGGGCGCCTGGGTGGCTCAGTTGGTTAAGCGACTGCCTTCGGCTCAGGTCATGATCCTGGAGTCCCTGGATCGAGTCCCTGGATCGAGTCCCTGGATCGAGTCCCTGGATCGAGTCCCGCATCGGGCTCCCTGCTTGGCAGGGAGTCTGCTTCTCCCTCTGACCCTCCCCCCCTCATGTGCTCTCTCTCATTCTCTTTCTCTCAAATAAATAAATAAAATCTTAAAAAAAAAAAAAGAAAAAAAAAAGAAAAGCAATTTGGCAAAAGTTTTAAGAGCCATTCAAGTATTTCTAAATATTCCTTCCAAGGGAAAATGAAATGTACACAGTGGTATTCATCATCAACTCACTTACACTACAGTGTGTGTGGGGGGAGGGGAGTGGTACTAGACTTCTAGGGTCTTTTTATATTCTTCTTTCTACTTTTCTGTATTTTCCCAAATAAGGTAATGCATGCTCATTGTTGAAAATAATTAGGAAAAAAATATTAAAAAAAAAAATACCCCCAACCCAGCCTCCAAGTTCTGGAGGTCTGTGACGTTCGCCTTGGCTCATCCCTAGGTGGAGTCAGTTGTCCTTTCTTGGGGCTTCCCTTTGTTCCAGGCTATATATTGGGACAAATCCATGGGGACGAGGCTGTTTCCCCAATGGGATTGTGCACTCCTGGAGGCAGGGACGTTGCCCCAGCCTTCTCTGTATCCCCAGTGCCCAGTACAGCCCGGCACGCAGCAGGCGCTAAAAAAGATCCATTTGATCCACTTGAATGGACTGGGAACTTTTCAGCAATCTTGTGAGGCAGGTGTTACTGTTCCCATCTTCCAGCTGAGGACAGCAGGGCAAGCCAAGCGGCAAAGGGAAAGACCACCTATGAAAACTCTTCTCTTAGACAACGTGCAGAATTATGAACCCAAGATGGTCCAGACCAGAGGCTCTAGAAGGACATGTGAAAACACAGCTTCGAGCCCCACCCTTGGAGTTCCTAATTCTGCAGTTTTGCAAATTTGCACTTCGACCACGTTGAGGCTGCTGGTCCAGGGACCCCACTTTGAGAATTCACCCCTTCCTCCTCATCTTCCTCCCCACTGCCGAGTTCAGTCTGTCCGTGCTCCGCTCTGAAAACCCATCTGGAAAAAGTGGCCTATCTGCAAAAGGACCTGCCCCCGAACTTTGAGAAGCTTGACTTTGGGCTAAAAATGTCTGCATTTTAAGACAATCTGATTGAGTTATTTTTAAAATCGAATGACGGAGCTGAAAAACCATGAAATTTTTCCAGCTTTGCATTTCGTCCTCTCTTGGTTTCTGAGAAACGGGATATCTCCCAGCATCATTGCTGACCGCTAAGTGGAGCAGAGCTCCGTTGCCCTCTGCGAGGCCCTGCCCTTCTCTAGCTGTACTGAGGGACATGAGACCGGAAGGGTTCACAGGCCAGGCCACAGAGGGCCCTGTAGACCATGGTCAGACTCTGGGGTCCATGCTGAGGAAGATGGGAGGCCACTGGAGAGACGGGAAGTCACGTGGTCAGTGTGGTTGCTGTGTTGAGACCAGGAGGAAGGGGCACAAGCGAAGAGACAGAAGGAGATGCCTTAGGGGCTACTGCACTGGTCCAAGCGAGGGTTGCTGACGGCTTACACCAGGGTGGGAGTGGCGGAGGTGGTAAGGATGATGAGATTCTGCACAGAGCAGATCTGCGATCTGCTGGTGGGTCGCATGCGGATGTGAGGGAAGTCAGGAGCCCTTAGGAAGGAGGGCCTTTAACAGCAGAGGAGGACTGGACTTCCCCTCGAGGCCTGTGGTTTTCAAACGTTTTGTACATAAAATAACCTGGGGACCTTGCCAGAAATGCAGGCTCCTGTTCCCAACTCCTGGAGATTCTGTGTGTGGGCCACGAGGCCCCTACAATTGCACTTGTAACTGCAGCATTGGTGATTCTGCAGCCATGGGTGAGCAGGAAACTTTGGGATGAAGACTCTGTCTTGGCCATCCCCTTAAAGGCTCTCAAGGAGGCAGTGGAGTAACGAAGTGAAGAGCATGGTCTCTGAGAAGCCGAGTGCTGGGCTAGCCCTGCTGTGGGCCATCAAGAACCATGGGGAACGCCCAGAACAAACTTCCTCCTCTGAAATCCCACTGCCCACCCCTCCTCACCATCTTTGTCTGCTTGGACTACCATAAACCATATACGCCATAGCTGGGTGGCTTAAACCAGAGACTGATTTTCTCAGTTTGGAGGCCGGAAGTCCAAGATCAGGCTGCCAGCAGGTTCGAGTTCTAGTGAGAGCTCTCTTCCCGGCGTGCAGACGGCTGCCTTCTTGCGTGTCCTCGGATGGCATAGAGAGCGAGCGAGCCAGCTCTCTGCTGTCTCTTCTCATAAGGACACCAGTCTGTTTGGATCAGGGCCCCGTCCTTATGACCTCATTTAAACTCAACTACTTCCTCAGAGGCCCATCTCCAAATACAGTCATACCGGGGATTAGGGTTTTAACAATTCTGTAGCATCCCAACTTCTCGGTTCTGCTGTGGCTCACCCAGTCCATGGAGACACTCTCCTACCACCACCCGAGCCTTTGGGATCACCCGAGCCATTGAGGAGAAATAGAAGAAATCTTCCCCATCTTTCCTGCTCCTCTGCCAGTTCCCGGAGAAAGCCCTTACAGCTCTCTCTCAAAGTTGGGGGCATCTCTTTGGTAACACTGCTGTAGAGGCCAGTCGCCGTAAATGTAATGAAAATAAACAACACTAGTTAATAATTATGGAGCCCTCATGATGGGCCAGGCCCTGAACAAAAGGCGTCAAGTGCATTATTGAATCCCACAGAAGCCCTAGACAGCAGGCGTCCACATCAATCCCATTTTACGCTCAAAAGACTTGCCAGTCACACAGCTGGAGGGTGGCAGACCGTAGGAACCATTCTTGAAACTTCTTGACTCCGTGGCTGCTTCGAGAGCCTTCAAAGAGATGGCCACGTCGGAATGGTCCTTCGGGTTGTTGGGAAGAAAGAGATGAAGGCGGATACAACACCCGCCTTGCAGCAGGCCCCATGCATCTCTGCCGGATGTCAGCAAGGAGGTGCGGGTCCCCCGGTCCCTGCAAACGGGCTCCGCCCACCTGCCTCCCATGCCTGAAGATAAGCTGTTGAGTATTTTTTTGCAGTTTTATTTGGGTTGGTGGATGTCGCTGGAGAAAGCAGCCTGTGAAGCATTCTGGATGTGGCCATATGCACATCTCTCACCCAAGACTGTCACTTGCACACGGGGATGCGGCCCCTGAGAGACCATAGCCTCATTCTGTCAGCCAGCGGGTGAGGGTGGGCCCTCGGGCTCCTTCTGGCTTCAAAAGTCCTCTGGTCCCCACCCCCTGGGAGGGGTCCTCGTGCACAGGACTTAATGACAGGGCTAGTGGCCGCTCTCCAATGATCCCATCCTCCATTCTGGAGCTCAAGGACAGAAGCAGCAATAACACCTTGCAAATTTGAAAAGCATCTCCGTTTGCTCGTCTGGTTCTCCAGGTGATGTTCAGAAGAGGATGCTATGACAAGGACGAGGAGCGCAGACCCAGAGAGGCCAAGTGGCTTGTGAAGGTGGACAGGGCAGCGTTAAACCCATGCCTACCTGATGCTCAGACCCCTGTTGTTTGTCCTGCATCACGCTCTTCTTAACATCTCACACTCATGTATTCTTTTACAGTTTCTGGAACACATTTGCATAGATGATATAATTAAATCCAAATCGTTGTGGACATCCAGGGATATTATCCCAGACTGAATAGGAGATAATTGTTTTCCTCTCAAAAATACCGGAGCTTCCTTGCTCTAATTCCATTTCAAGGTACTGGTGCATTGGGCGAGGCCAGCCACTTGCCAGTTCCTTCTCTCTCACCTGCCTTTAAATCTTTCTTATGACCCACCTAGAATAGATGTTTCTGTATGATAGTGACATTCTAAATGTGTAAGTATACAGGCTTTCTGTTTGGAATCGTCGGTAGGAAATAAAGCTGAATGACCTAGACTGGAATGAGCTTAGTGATTCCTCTCTGGGCGGTGGAATGTTCCGCACAAGGGCCGTCTGTGAAGCCTGCATCAACTCCAAGGCGGTGGATCAACAGAACCTTCCCTGCACTCTTAGGGCACCTTGCAGCCTGGCTCCCTGTCTGCTCCCGCACAATGCCCCCAGACGTGAGTGCAGTCTCTGCAGGCCAGGGCTGGGGTCTCCAAGGACTCCGCTTCGGGAGCTGGAACCTGGACATTTCCCACAAGACAGCATCAGGCTCATGGGACAGTGCCTGGGGCTCAGATGTGCTGGTCTGGGTCCAGCTATCCTGTGTACTCGGGGCCTCGTCTTCAGCAAGTGGCTTCACCTCTGCAGACCTCCGTTTCTGCGTCTGTGAAGTGGGGACATCACACCTTTCCCAAGTGGCTTTTACAAGGCACCGCCCAGGGAAAGCCCATCGTGGCGCTTAGTAACAGCTGTCCCGAAGCCTCGGGCGACCTCCCCGCTGGATCTCTGTGCCCTCAGCACGTGTCCTGCCGCGCTGTCAGGACATTGGTTTCATTTGCTTCTTTTATGGCAGACAGCTGACCGCTTGTGTCCACACTAGACTGCCGGGGGGCCCGGGTGTCTTCACCCCCATCTCTAGCGGCCCCAGAGCAGGTGCTCAGCGGTTGTTCGTGGAGTAAATGGGCAGATTGGCCGGGATGACAGGGAGGAAAAGTCATGCGGGGGGTCAGGAGACCGGGGTTCTCAAAATGGTCTCTGTCCCTGCGGGACTTTGAAACAGTCACCTCCCCTCTTTAGGCCTCAGTTTCCCCTTCTGCAAACTGGGTGATTTCTTGGGACTCCAGAAGCATTGGGAGGGATGGTGGCTTCTGAATGTTTAAAAACTGGTAGTGACAAGAGTCACTTATCAGGGGCACCCTGCCCACTGGGATTCACACTGTGCGCTCTCCCCGCGCGCTCCTATAATCTCACGGCAACCCTGAGCCGTCCCGCCACCTGCCCAAGGTCCCGCTGTTGGTCAGTGGCCATGTTGGGGTTCCCACCACTGCTCTGCACTGCCTCTCCCCAAACCGGATGGAAACCTCCAGAAGGCCCGTCCTTTCAGGGAAGAAAGAGAGAGCCGCCTCACTCCCACAGCCTCCCCCCCGCCCCCACACACAGCTTGAGCACAGAATGGCACATGCCGGTCGTTGTATTTACGCATTACAGTGGCAACAAGTCACCATCACCTTTCTCTTTGTCTGGATGGAAAAATTAGTCAGTGTCAGGAATGGACCATAAATAGACCCTGCAGGAAAATCGTTATCACCAAGAGCCCGTGACACCCAAATAACAATAATCAAAGTCGAAAGCAGCTCCTTCATCATTTCGTTAGGTACAGGTCACACTGCTGGGCAGCGCAGAGTGGCCCAGGGTCCCGTTCCAGTCCCAGCCAGCGTCCCCCGACCCCACCACAACCAGCACAAGCTCCTGAGTCACTGGCAGGGCAGATGGGCTACGAGACCCGTCACTGCTTCCTGCAACTCCTTCGAGCGATCCCAGACATTTCTCGTGGGATTAATGGCTCCAGCAGAACCTTCTGAGGCCCAACTCATTCCTCAGCAAGTGGTCAAAACCTCTGGCTTGGGAAGGATTTCAGAGATCACGCAATCCAGGCCCTTACGGGACGACGGTAACACCCAAAATAGGAAGAAGTAGTATGAGTAGTGCTTGGTGTGTACCAGGCGCTGCGGCGAGCTCTTTAGGGGCACCTCTCATTTCATCCTCAAAACAAAATCTGGGTGGTAGATGCATTTATAACCCTTGGGCCGCTCACCAGTGTTTAATGACAGAGCAAAACTGCTTTTGTCTTGGGTTCTGTTTGTTAGCTGGGCGCCGTGCGCTGCTGGGGTGCACAGAGGTAGGACATTCAGGCAGAGTCCCACAGCCTGGAGGTGATGGGGACTCAGACCCCGGCTCTGTGAATCTGGCCACATCAGCCTCAGTCTGAGAGGCGGGGTGGGGGCGGGGCGCAAGTTACGCAGAAGCCCAACTATTGCTAGTACTTTCTGTCTGCCTGGAGCTCCCCTGTGAGAGTCCAAGCCATGGTTGCCCTCCCTGGCGTGGCTGACAGTGGGCATCTGCCCCCCACTTGGTCTTCTCCGGAGGTGGGGTGCGCATCACCTCCCCAGGAGACCCTTCTCACCCTGTGCTCTCTGCTCTCTGCCTCCCAGCTGAAATGTGCCAAGCCCCCACCGGTCTCCCCTTTCGGAGAGCAAATCTAACTCTTCGTCCCCCATGGCAGTCTGGCTCTAGAGGGTGTGTTTGCCGGCAGCGAGGGCGATTCAAGTCCACAGACCCTGGCTGACACCCAGCAGGTGGATACGGAGGTATGCAAGCCCTCGTCTGTCAGAGCGGAGGGGAAAGTGTGTGTATGCGTGTGCATGTGTGCGTGCGTGCGTGTGTGTGTGTGTGTGTGCTGGGCAGTGGGTAGGGTCAGAATGCAGAGGAAGCCGCAGAGAATTGCAGGAGAGGCAGGAAAGCCTGCAGAGCGCCTGCAGGAGGAGAGGTGGGTGGTCTGGAGTCCGTGCCTGGTGCCCCCAGCTCAGCAGTCTGTTCCCCTCTCAGGAAGTGTGCCCATCGGCCATCAAACTCACCGGGCTCTGGCACTGTTTAAAGGCTGCCTTAACATTTCCTCTCACCTTTCTAGCTCTGCTCCCAGATCAGCCGAACTGCTCACAGCAATGCTGCGTCCGCCCCTCAGGGTGGCCTTCCATCCGCTCCCCCTCTACCGGAACTGCTCCTGCCAAGAGACTGGGCCCCTTCCCTTCCCCTTCCCAGCTCCCTCTGCGGCATCTGTCAGCGGGGAAGCCTCCCTCCTTAAAGTGCGTTCTCCCTACTTCTCTGATGCTCCCACTTTCTGGCTTTGCTCTGTATCTTCCTGGCAACTCCCGGCTCAGGGGCTCCAGTGTTCTGCTGGCTCTTCTCTGGTTCGCGGGGTGTGGGGTCCTGCAGGGCTCTCTGCCTGGGCCCAGGGCTCTCTCTTGCCGTCATTCATTCCCTAGGCTTTAAATATCTGCCAGGAATCAATGCTTCTATCTCCAGCTCCAGCTTTTCTGCCAGCAGGATATCTCATCAGCATCTCAAAGAGCCCATTAGAAACGGATCTGCCGGCCTTCCCTCTCCATCCTGTTTTACCTTAAATTGTACCCATTTCAATAAATACCATCTCCACCCACCTCACTGCTCAAGCCAGAAGTCGGAGAGCCATTTTTGAAACTCCTCTCCCACAGCGCCCCCCATCTCCAACCACCCCCACCAAGGCCATGGCTCCCCTGGACTCCCAGCGACCTCCTCACTGGTCTGCCTGTTTCCAGCCTGCCCCTTCCAACACAGCCTCCAGAATGGCCTTTCAGAAACACGTGTTCTGCAGTCGCCTCCCCAACAGCACTTGGAGCAAAGTCCGCTTCCTTAACCTGCAAGATCCAGCCCCGCCCACTTCTGCAGCTGCCCCACCCCCTTGGGCCAGAACCCTCTCTCTGCCTCTGTGCCCCCTGCCCCCCACTGCCGGCTTTCGTTCCCTAGAACCTGCTGCACACTCTCCCACCTCAGGGTTTTTGTCACTACCCATTCCCTCTGCTGGAACATTCTTTTTTTTTTTTTTTAAAGATTTTATTTATTTATTCATGACAGACAGAGAGAGAGAGAGGCAGAGGGAGAAGCAGGCTCCCAAGGAGCAGGGAGCCCGATGCGGGACTCGATCCCAGGACCCTGAGATCATGACCTGAGCCGTAGGCAGACGCTTAACCATCTGAGCCACCCAGGCGCCCTGCTGGAACATTCTTTCCCTCAGTCTTCACCCCCCCCTTAGCACTTAGACCTCAGGTATAATGCTCTTACGGACGGATCTCCCCAAACCACCTCCTTAATATAAATTAGGTCTCCTCGAAACTTAGTTATTTCATCTCATAGAGTGCATCACACGTAAATACAGGTTTATTTCTGTGTTTCTATGTTTAAGCTCGGTCTCCCTCTGCTACCAGCCTGGCAGGGGCATGAGACCCGGGTGTCCCACGGGCCACTGCACACGCGGTCACTAACATTAGTAGACTAACTGAATGAAATATCTAGACATAACGCATGGCACAAAGTAGGTGTTTGGTGAACGTTGGTTCTCTCCTGCTCGCCCACTGCTTGGGTCACCAACAGCATGCCACCAGCAGCCACACAGGCCCATGTTCAAATTCAGGGTCTGTCTTTTATGTGCTGCCAGGTGACCCGGGCTCATTCCCTTCACTTCTGGGAGCCTCAGCTTCTACCTACCCTGCCCAGCTCTTGTGGGGTTTCAATGAGCCAATACAGATGTAAGGGGCCGGGGCTGTGCCGGGCACATGAGGACACCTCAACATCTGAGCTTCTTTGTTTCTTGTCTCTAGGTGATCAGAGGGGCCAAGCCTGGCAGGTGAACCGTCTGATGCCCAGGAGGTCAGTCTCAGACTCTCCATGCATTGTAGCTGTTTCCAAAAACTGGGCAATCTGGGGGGAGACAGGCCACCCTAACTCACCCACTGAAGGCAGCCCCCTTCCCTTATGCCCCACGTTTGCCCTCCAGTTAACTGGCTGCACCTTCGGGAATTTACAGAAGACCAGAGTCTGCAGCCTTGGGAGTGGAGGTGCCCACTCACCAAGAGGATGGAGCCTGATCCTCAAGGAGAGACCCCTCTGAGGAGTTCTGAGGAGCCAGCCTGTCACTGGGAAAGGGGATGGGAGGCAGATCGGTGTCAAAAACAAGATCGAGAAGTGGGTTTCAGCTTGACTCACATTAAGAATGTCACTTTAGGGCACAAACGAGAGAGAAGAGAAATGCTCTTTTATGCAGGAGTTTATTTTTATCACTTTGTCAGAGAGAAATTACAGCCCCGAGGGCACTGGAGCTGCACAGAATTACCCAAAACATTAACATGCAAATTGCCTTCTTTAGAGAAGGTAATTTTATTAGTGCACGAAACGTTTCCTTCACTGTACTCACGCTCAGGAGCATTGCTGTCTGGGGGCCGGTCGGGGCCACCACAAATGGAGGAATAGGGGGAGTCCTGAACTTGGTTGGGGTTCTACTACCTGCTATACTTGGGATCACACCTACAGCGTTATAGCTGGTTACCGTGGGTGCACCCAGTGTAGACGGCAAGTGACTTGTTCGAGATCATTCAGCGTGAGTGGCAGAAGAGGCAGAGCTGAGGTCACGTGTCCTGTGTCTAGGTAACCAGGTGAGCGACAGGGAATCATGAGGGTCCAGGAAGTGGCCGCTCTGAGAATAAGGAGCAATGACATGCCATCCATCTATTCGTTCTTTCATTTATTCACTCACATACTCATCCTTTCAATTAGCTTTCACTGTGCTAAGCCCTGGGCCCTAGATGTGAGTCAGACATGGGTTCGGCATCCACTGGGGCAGGTGGAGAGGGATACAGACATCTGCAAACACCGTCAAGCAAGGGGAGGCCTTCTGGAGGACTGTGCCAAGAACGGTCAGAGCACAGGACTGAGCAGGACTGGCAGGCGGGGAGGCAGGGAGAGGCGCCTGGAGGCTCCGCAGAGGAGGGTCTCACATGTAGGCATCATCCAGACAGTCAAGGATGGGAAGGGTATTGCAGGCGGGGAGACAAGCAGGAGCAGAGGCACGAATGGAAGCATGTTGGTCTGTCTCAGAGTAGCCCATGCAGTTGCTGCCTGGGGTGTTGTGGGAGAGGAGTGGAGCTGGGATGAGGGACTGGGGTTGCAGGGGATGGCGAGGAGGCTGGCCAGGCCCATCTCAAAGGCTGAAGGGCTCAGATTTTGTCCTCGGGTGGCCAGCAGACCCCGAAGGGCAGGTTCAGAACAGAACCACATTCCCCTGAGACTTCGGGAGCGAGGGGGCTTCCCAAGGCCTGGAGTGCCAGAATGACAGAAGGTTGTTTGAGGCTGTGCTTACATAAGGCTTCCTCCTCCCCTCACAGACGTGATCAGTGGGGAAGTGTGGGCAGAGACACCCACACGCTACCAAGAAGAAGGCACCTCAGTCATGTAAGGTCTCGCAGAACAGTTCAGGTGCACACCCTTTCCCACCCTGCGTTGGCTGGGGTGGGGGGAGGTGGGGGAGCAGCACGAGGAACTGCTCCCCCTGGCCCAGGAGCTGTCTTTTAGGGAAGCTGAAGGGAAGATGTGGCTATTTCAAGTAAGCAGAGAGCAACCGTGGAGATTCTGAATGGGCATGCTCTATCTCGGGCTTTCTCGACCTTGATACTTTCCAGATTTGGTGCTAAAAAATTCTTCGTTGTGAGGGAATCTGTTCTATGTATTGCAGAATGTTAAGAAGAATCCTTGGCCTCTACCCACTAGATGCCAATAGCGACTTCCCTCCTTCCCTAGTTGTGATAACCAAAAATGTCTCCAGACATGACCAAATGCCCTCAGGGGCATGGGGGGAGGTACAAAGTCAACCCCCCCATTGAGAACCACTGGTCTACCTAAACCTCAGGGTAGACTTACTGAAGGCTGACACACCTGACCACCAGAAGTCCCAAATCTCCAGTGAGATGCAGGGCAGCCCACGGGCATGATGTCTGCCTTTTCCTCTCCCCATGTGGCAAAGGATGGGGTAGGGTGTAGGTTTCATCACGTGCCGTGTATTGGCTATCTCAAAAATAAATGTGTAAATTAATTCCTAGAAAGATCTAGGAAAAAGAGCAAGGTAGTGAGGTAGAAAACCAATGGATGGCAGGTGGTTCTCCCATTAACTTACCAGGGTCTCAGAGTCCCTAGAATTCAGGGTCTCACCTGTGAAGCAAAGGCATTGGAATGGGGGTTTCTAGTTTTAAACACTATGATTCTATGGCAATAAACACACATTGGAGGATGCTACCAGTGAATACTGAAGTTGGCCCCATGTGAGAGATGGTGGACTCTGGGCTGGATAAGGCTCTATCTTGGCTAACTTGGCCATTTTCTTGGCTAGAGACAGAGACTGGTCAGGTGGATCATGAGACTCATTTCACTCTCAGGTTAAATGACCACGTCCAGATTTCACCAAGAATACCATGGAAAATCTCTGAAAAGGCCTATATAGCCAACATTCCTAGAATGCTTGGGATTGGTAGTTTCTCAAAAACCATTAGAATTAGAAGACAAAGAATTTTGGCTCTGCCACCCATTAGCTGGGTGACCCTGGGCACATTACTTAACCTCTCTGAGCCTCAGGTTTCTTCTCTGTAACCTGGAGTAGAAAGATTAACTCTCCAGATTGATGTGAAAGTGTAAAATGCATATAAAGGACTTCCAGCTTCAGCACTGACATATAAAGAGCTTGGAAGTCATCACTCCCATCCTCACAACAAGAAAACAGATGAGCAAACTGAAAACCAATGACTTTCCTTACATCCATTAGAGAATTGAGGTCACAGGGCAAAGTGCCATCCTGAACACTGGACAGACACATGAAAAGAGAGAATAATAGTCAAGGTCAGTTTACTAGGAGCAGTCGCTGCTGGAGCCAGTAACTGGTAGGAATGCTTCATTGGTGATTGAGGAATTGCTGGAGGCTGAGTATGGGGCCCTGTCTTAGGGGTCCTCCACACTTCTGTGGGTTTTACCCTCAGAGCCCCACTGGGTTCTCAAGGTGGTGATTGGAGAAAAAGCCCACATGCTTCAGGCACAGGGTGTGTGTGGGGAAGTAACCTTTTTGAAACATACTCTAAGTGTTCTCCATAACACAAGACTTCCCTCAAAGGAGACTAGTTTACCAGAGGCTTATCTGACCTGAGGGAAGGGCAGTTAGACAACTCTAGCCCATTTGGCCTTCCTCTCTCACATAAGGGTAGGGAAAAAAAAGGCCTAAGAAACACTTCTGAATGTCATAGTCCAGGGACTCAAGCCCACTAAGAAAGTGAGATTTAATCACAAGATTAGCAAATGCTGTCTCTCCCCAGCACCTTACCACCACGTCAAAAGGGCTCCAATGTAACAACAGTGGATAACAATCGACAGCTCCTCTGGTCAAGAAGGAGCTTTTAGGAAAGCCCAAGGATCAAAAGGGGAGAAAATAAAACAAAGGAAACTGAAGCCTCTGGCACCTACAGCCACAGCAAACATTAAATAGAGTCCAGCTCCTAGTTGGGTTAATATAAAGCTTCACACTGAAAGCCTGATTACCTCAGTTCCTACTACCTGATCTACCACGTCTGGCTTTCAACAAATAATTATGAGACCTGCTAAAAGACAAGAAAAAAAATGTGTCTGTAGAGACAAAGCAAGCATCACAAGTAGACCCAGCTATGACACAATGTTAGAATCATGCAATGGAGAATTAAAAATAATGATGGTTAAAATGTTAAGGGCTCTAATGGAGGAAGTAGACAACACTCTAGAATGGATGGGTAATGTAAGGAGAGAGATGGAAACCCTAAGAAAGAATTTTAAAAATGTTAGAAATAAAAAACACCATAACAGAAATGAAGAATGCCCCCAATGGACACATCTGTAGACCAGACATAGCCAAGGAAAGAATCAATGAGCCTGAAGACATGTCAATCAAAATGTCACAAACTAAATTGCAAAGAGAGAGAATGAAGAAAAGGACAATGTCCAGGAATGGTGTCTTTGATGACAGAGAAGAAATGGATATGTTTCTTGAAACATACAACCTACCAGGACTAAATCATGATGAAAGAGAATTTCTGAGCAGACCAAGTACTAGTAAGGAGATTGAATCAGTCATCAAAATCCTCCCAACAAACAAAACTCTAGGGCCAGATGGCTTCACTGGTGAATTCTACCAAACATGTAAAGAATTTGTACCAATAATTGTTTTAAATGTGAATGGTTTAAATATGTCAACTAAAAGACAGATTGTTAGAGTAGATAAAAAACAAAACCCAACTCTATGTTGTTTACAAGAAACCCCCTTTGAACATAAAGACATAGATAAAAAGTGAAGGGATAGAAAAAGATATGTCACTAACCAAAGAAAGTTGGAGTAGGTAAATTAATTTCAGATATAGCAGGTTGCAGAACAAAGGAAATTATCAGGGATAAAGGTGGGCATTACATGATGATAAAGGGGTCAATTCTCCAAGAAGTCATAATGATCCTTAAAATGTATATAGCTAAAAACAGACTGTCAAAATATGTGAGGTAAAACAGATAGAATTGCAAAAGAAAATAGACAAATCTACTAATAAGTTGGAGATTTTAACACCCCTCTCTCAGTAATTGACAGATTCAGCAGGCAGAAAATTGGTAAGGATATAGTTGGATTGAACAGCACCATCAATCAACTGGATCTAATTGACATGTAAAAAATACTTCATTTTACAAGAGTAGAATACACATTCTTTTCAGTTCACATGGAACATTCACCAAAGTAGACCAGCCCATAAAACACCTTGACAAATATAAAAGAATAGAAATCATGCAAAGTATGCTCTCAGACCACAATGGCATTAAACTGAAGATTAGTAACAGAAAGATAGCTGGAAAGTCCCTAAATATTTGAAGATAAAATAGCACATGTCTAAACAACATATGGTTCAAAAAGGAAGTATCAAGAGAAATTTTAAAATATTTTGAACTAAATGCAAATGAAAATAGAACTTACTGAATTCTGTAGGATGCAGTGAAAGCAGGGTTTAGATTGAAATTTGTAGTGTTGAATGCATATATTAGAGAAGATGAAAGATCTAGAATCAATCATCTAAGCTTCCACCTTAGGAAACCAGAAAAAGAAGAGCAAATTAAACCCAGAGTAAGCAGACGAGAAGGAATAATAAAAATTAGAGCACAAATCAATGACATTAAAACAGGAAATTAATAGAGAAAATCGATTAAACCAAAATTTAGTTCTGTGAAAAGATCAATGAAATTGATAAACCTCTAGCCAGGCTAACCAAGAAAAAAAGGAATAGATTACTAGACTACTAATTGGTAATTAACAATTACTAATATCAGAAATGAAAGAGGGATAATCACTACTGATCCAATGGACATTAAAAGGATAATGAAGGGGCGCCTGGGTGGCTCAGTTGGTTGGGTGACTGCCTTCGGCTCAGGTCATGATCCTGGAGTCCCAGGATCGAGTCCCATATCAGGCTCCCTGCTCAGCAGGGAGTCTGCTTCTCCCACTGACCCTCCCCCCCCTCATGTGCTCTCTCTCTCAAATAAATAAATAAAATCTTAAAAAAAAAAAAAAAGGATAATAAAGGAGGGGTGCCCAGGTAGCTCAGTCAGTTAAGTGTCCAAGTGGACCAGTTCACCAATTCCTTGAGAGACACAATTTACCATAACTCACACAAAGAGAAACAGATAATCTAAACAGGATTAAATCTATTAAAGAAATTGAATCAATAATTAATAACCTTTCAAAAAAGAAAGCAGTAGGCCCTAATGGTTTCACTGGCGAATTCTACCAAACATTTAAGAAAGAAATTATACCAATTCTCTACAATCTCTTCCAGAATATAAAAGCAGAGGGAACATGTCCTAACTCATTTTATGAGACCAGCATTACCCTGATAACAGATAATGGCATTATTAGAAAAGAAAACTATAGAACAATAGTTCTCATGAACATGGATGCAAAAATCTTCAACAAAATTTAATAATATATAAAAAGAATTACACACCATTACCAATGGGATTTATTCCAGGTATGCAAGGCTGCTTCAATACTCAATAATCAATTAATGTAATCTATTACATCAATAAACTAAAGAAGAAAAATCATATGATCATATTGATAGATGCAGGGAAAACATTTGACAAAATCAAATACCCATTCATGTTAAAAAAAAAAAACCACTCTAAACAAATTTTGTTCACTTGATAAAGAATATCTATTAAAAAAAAACCCCACAGCTAACATCATACTTACTGGAGAGAAACTAGATGCTTTTCCCCTAAGATTGAGAACAAGGCAAGGATGTTCCCTCTCACCACTCCCTTTCAGCATTGGACTGGGAGTCTTGGTTAATACAGTAAGATGAGAAAAGAAAAGGTATATAAAGGCAACACATTTCAAATTAAAATCCCAACAAGTTTTTTTGTGGATATCTAAGTGAATCTAAAATTTATATGGGGGGGCACCTGGGTGGCTCATTTGGTTAAGTGTCCCACTCTTGATTTCAGCTCAGGTCATATCTCAGTGTCCTGGGATCAAGTCTAGTTAGGCTCCTTGCTCAGTGGAGAGTCTTCTTCTCCTTAGCCCTTCCTCTCCCCCCTCCCCCCCGCTCATGCTTTCTCTCTCTCTCAAATAAATAAATAAATAAAATCTTAAAAACAACATTGTATTAGCAAAAGAACATACAAATAGATCAATGGAACAGAATAGAGAGTCCAGAAATAGACTCACACAAATGTAATCAACTAATCTTTGACAAAGGAACAATGGCCATTCAATGGAAAAAAAACTAGTCATTTCAACAAATGGTGCTGGAATATTTGGACATCCATATCCACCCCCCCCCCAAAAAAATCTAGACACAGACTTTATACCTTTCACAAAAATTAACTCAAAATAAATCATAGACCTAAATGTAAAATGCAAAACTATAAAACTTCTAGAAGATAACATAGGAGAAAATCTAGGGGGTCTTGGATTTGGTTATGCATTTTGAGATACAACACCAAAAGCAAGATCCATGAAAGCAAAAACAACAACAACAACAAACTATGTTAAGCTTTAGTAAAATTAAGAACTGCTCTGTGAAAGACACTGTTATGAAAATGAAAAGATAAGCCACATGCTGGGAGAAAACCCTTCCAAAAGACGTATTTGATAAAGGACTTGTGTCTAAAATATCCAAAGAACTCTTAAAACTCAACAATATGGAAGAAAGCAACCCAATGGCCCAATTAAGATACAGGCAAATAATCCGGTCAAGAAATGGGCAGAAGACATGAACAGATATTTTTCCAAAGAAGACATCCAAATGGCCAACAGACACATGAAAAAATGCTCAACATCACTCGGCATCAGGGAAATCCAAATCAAAACCTCAGTGAGATACCACCTCACACCAGTCAGAATGGCTAAAATTAACAAGTCAGGAAACGACAGATATTGGCGAGGATGCGGAGAAAGGGGAACCCTCCTACACTGTTGGTGGGAATGCAAGCTGGTGAAGCCACCTAGAAAACAGTATGGAGGTTCCTCAAAAAGTTGAAAATAGAGCTACCCTATGACCCAGCAATTGCACTACTGGGTATTTACCCCAAAGATACAAATGTAGGGATCCGAAGGGGTACGTGCACCCCTATGTTTATAGCAGCAACGTCCACAGTAGCCAAACTATGAAAAGAGCCAAGATGTCCATCAACAGATGAATGGATAAAGAAGATGTGGTATATATATACAATGGAATATTATGCAGCCATCAAAAAACCTGAAATCTTGCCATTTGCAACGACGTGGATGGAACTAGAGGGTATTATACTAAGCGAAATAAGTCAATCAGAGAAAGACATGTATCATATGATCTCACTGATATGAGGAATTCTTTTTTTTTATTCTTATGTTAATCCCCATACATTACAACATTAGTTTTAGATAAAGTGTTCCATGATTCATTGTTTGTGCACAACACCCAGTGCTCCATGCAGAATGTGCCCTCCTCAATACCCACCACCAGGCTAACCCATCCTCCCACCCCCCTCCCCTCTAGAACCCTCAGTTTGTTTTTCAGAGTCCATCGTCTCTCATGGTTCGTCCACCCCTCCGATTTCCCCCGCTTCATTCTTCCCCTCCCGCTACCTTCTTCTTCTTTTTTTTTTTCTTAACATATATTGCATTATTTGTTTCAGAGGTACAGATCTGAGATTCAACAGTCTTGCACAATTCACAGCACTTACCAGAGCACATACCCTCCCCAGTGTCTATCACCCAGTCACCCCATCCCTCCCACCCCACCCCCCACTCCAACAACCATCAGTTTGTTTCCTGAGATTAAGAATTCCTCATTACATTATATGTTAAAAAAAAAAAAAAGATAGTAGGAAGGGAAAAATGAAGGGGGGTGGAATCAGAGGGGGAGATGAACCATGAGAGACTATGGACTCTGAGAAACAAACTGAGGTTTCTAGAGGGGAGAGGGATGGGGGGATGGGTTAGCCTGGTGATGGGTATTAAAGAGGGCATGTATTGAATGGAGCACTGGGTGTTATACGCAAACAATGAATCATGGAACACTACATCAAAAACTAATGATGTAATGTATGGTGATTAACATAACATAATAAAATAAAATTAAAAAAATAAAATACAGGCAAAAGATCTGAATGGACATCTCACCAAAGAAGATATACAGATAGCAAATAAGCAAATGGAAAGATATTCAACATCTTATGTCTTCAGGGAAATGCAAATGAAAACAATGAAATACCACTACCCTCCTATTACAATGGCTAAATCCAAAACCTGACAATACTAAATGCTGGCAAGGAAGTCTCATTCATTGCTGGTGGAAACATGAAAGGGTACAGCCACTTTGAAAGACAGTTTGGCAGTTTCTTACAAAGCTAAACATGGTCTTACTATATGATTGAGCAATCACATTCCTAGGTATTTGCCCAACTGTGTTGAAAACTTATGTCCGCACAAAGCCTACACACAAATGTTTATAATAGCTTTATTCATAATTGCCAAAATTTGGAAGCAACCAAGATATTCTTCAATAGGTGAATGGATTGACAAGCTATGGTATAACCATTCAGTGGACTATTACTCAGAAATATAAAGAACTGAGCGATCGAGTCACAAAAAGACACGGAAGACCTTTAAATGCATATTGCTAAGTGAAAGAAGACAGTCTGAAAAGGCAGCCATGGTACAATTCCAACCATGTGATATTCAGGAAAAGGCAAAGCTGTAGAGACAGTAAAAAGGTTGCCAGGGATTCAGGGTGAGGGAGGATGAATAGATGGGGCACCCGGGGATTTTTAGGGCAGTGAGAATATTCTGTATGGTCCTATAATGTTGGGGAAATTACATCATGCACTTGTCAAAACACATAGAACGCACAACATAGCAACAACTTTAATGTAAACTATGGACTTTAATAATGTATTAGTATTTATTCGCTAACAAATATACAGTCATACAAGATATTATAGTGGACAATGTGGGGGGATATATGGGAATTCTCAGTACTATCTGCTCAGTTTTTCCATAAATTTTTCGTACTAGCTGGGCACCACTGGAGGTGGCCCCTAACCCAGCTAGTCTTCATTTCCTCAACTCTAAGCAGCAGGGCTGTGGGGAGCTTCTGTGCCATATTTGTGACAGTAAAGTATATATGAACATTTATAGGACTCCCCTGGCAGGAGGGGGCGCAGATGGGGGATGCCTGGGGGAGGAGTCCCCTAGATGTGTCTGTCATGGCCAACGTCTCCCTGAGCTAAGACTGGGGACCAAACACAGCTCAGCCCAACCCTTAGGGATGCCTTGGTCCCTGAATCAGGTTCTTGGGCCTGGGGACATTTGGGGATTGGCAAGGTCCTTCCATCTTCACGTGGTTGTGACTGTTGTCACTTCCCAGGCAGCACAAGGCGGAGGCTCAGGACAGGGTTCCTGCTCTGCCCCCCGAATCCCTCGTTACCCAAGCTTCAGTTTCCTCCTCCGAGAATGGGTTCATGGGACTAAGACCCAGCTCACCAGGAGTCTGAGCGTTCAGTAAGTGGACTGGGAGAGTCCTTTGTAATCTGTAAAGTGCACACAAACATCAGGAACCACGACAGTGCTTGAAACCAACCAACCAACCAGCCCACCCACCCACCCACCCACCAACCAACAAGGGCTCTGTTTGAATCAGGCATGTACTTCCTCACTAAGTCCTTACAACAACCCAAGGTGATGTCATCAGCCCCATTTTAAAGCTCCCAGAGCTGAAGTGCCCCCTCAAAGAGCTGCCAGCTAGGCGGGGGTGGGGAAGGGGTGCCGGGATTGGACCGCAGCCCACGTGACTTGGCTGCTCCCGCTTTCCCGACAACCGTGCCTGTAAGATCCACAGTGGTAAGCACCAGGCACAAGTAAGGGGGGGCGGGGCTGCATACGATGTCATTCCACTTTTCCCTTTTTGTGACTTTTGGGTGTAGGGGGGTCAGGCCAGCTCAATGGACAGAGATCCTGTTCCCCTCACCCTGGAGGTGACAATGGAGAGGATGACGAACAGGTGCCCGCGACACAGCAGCTCCTGGCGGCCCTCACGAAGGGGAGAAGTGATTCCAGAACACGCAGCCCACGAGGTGGCAGGCCCTCGAGCGGCTGTCGGAGGGCGAGGGCGAGCTGGTATTTCTGTCGGCTCACTTGCCTTTATTAAGGATAATTCTTTTTTTTTTTTTTAAAGATTTTATTTATTTATTGAGAGAGAGAGAATGAGAGAGAGTACATGAGAGGGGGGAGGGTCAGAGGGAGAAGCAGACTCCCTGCCGAGCAGGGAGCCCGATGCGGGACTCGATCCCGGGACTCCAGGATCATGACCTGAGCCGGAGGCAGTCGCTTAACCAACTGAGCCACCCAGGCGCCCTATTAAGGATAATTCTGAGGCCGACTATTTTGTAAGCGTGTAGGGCACACGTCCAGAGAAGCCCATCTGACTTCGAGATGATTTCAAGGCTGAAGAATGTCGCTTGTGCCAGACGTGTTGCAAGAGACGCTGCGCGGGACCTGCCGAGTTATCGGCGGCCTCCCATATCTCCGAGGGAGGGGCCGTCCATGTATATGTATGTGAGGCTTTGCTAAACATTCCAAGTAAAAATACTTTTAAATATTTCAGTACATCGTTAACCAAATACATTTTAGTTGGGGCTCATTCCAGCTGATGAAAGTACAGGAGGCAGATGATTTGCATAAGTCGACCGAGGAAATTTGGTGAGAGACAGTCATAAGACTCAGACACCCACAGGCGCCGCGGATCGTCAGGGTCTGATCCTAGCTCATCTGACAACGTTTGCAGAGCACCTACTCCGTGCCGGGCACAGCACTCGGCCTCGCTCCACAGCGTTTAATTGGCTGGTCCCGGAGCGCCGGGCATGAGCAGGCGCGGGGAAGCATTTCCTGAGATGCCGCAAGAGCCCCGCATGCAGTCGCAGCAGCGGCAGCCCCGGCTCTGAGCACCTCGTGTGCTCTGTCTCACTTTGTCCAGGGCACTGTTTTTATGAGCTGGGCACCATTATTAATCTCCACTTTGCAGAGGATGGACGTAAGCCTCCGAGGGAGTTATGTAACTTGCAGAGGTGACACTGCTAGCAAGTTATGGAGCCCGGATTCGGGTTCGAGGCCAGGTTTGCTGGATCCCAGAGCCTGTGGCTTTGGTTATACTGCCAGTCAAACTAAGGCAGCCCCAGGAAGGGGGCCCACGTAGCTCAGGCATTTGTCAGGCAGTGGAAGAAATGCAGGATGTATCAGGCATTAAACGATGCCACTCGTGGATTTCCCTCCGCAAGCAAGATGTGTGTGCGCGCCTGCTTGAATGGGTGGAGAAGCGGGGGTGGGAAAGACTCTTCAATCCATGTTTTCTTGCTTTGCAATCATGTTTCCATTGATTACTGGGAGGGACTCCAGATGTCTGTTGTGTGTTAGATGGACGAGATGTCCAGGTGCTGGGCTCCAATGTTCCCTTTGCCAGCGAAATGTTTGCCTCTCATAGATGACGCAGTAATACTACCTTTTATTGCCTAATCTTGATGCTGTCCTCGTCTCTAGCACAGAGAAGTGAAATTTCCACTCTGGGAAGAGTTGAGAGCAAAGTCTCAATGATAAGAAGGCGCTCATGAGTGCAATTTACATGAAATGACTGCATCTTCACTGACAAATTTGTTCCTTCATTTGATTCTAGGCAACACCAGGGCTACCAGACCTCAGTCTGGCTGAGAAGACCCACATTTAGATTTCTGTTCTGCTAGAAATTCTGGAATTGCTAATTGAAATCTGTATGTATGTATGTATGTATGTATGTATGTATGTATGTATGTATGTATTTATTTATTTTAGTGCCGATTACACTGGCCGGCCCGGGGGAGTGAGATTGCATTTTACTAAATTCCATCAAGCTCCTAAGTAGTTGTTGACATTCTAACAGAGAGGAAGCAGCAAGACTATCTAGGGACTGATGAGCACAGGATCCAGATGAGGGTTCTGTGGGTGGAAAGAGGCGGGGAATGGGCTGGTGTTGGGGGAGAGCCACGTGCTGGATGTGGGTTATTGTCAAGTCCTAGCTTTTGTTTTGGGTGGTGAGTCGTGGATGCTTATTACATTATTAAAAATTACTAATTTAAAAAGCTGACTAAATAAAAGCAGGTTATGCATGGACCAGGATGGAAGGCTCTCATGAACCAAGGATTATGGTTAATCCAATTCTATGCACTTGAGTTCTGGACAAAAAACAAAAAAAAACATCGAAAACAAGACTGTTTAAAAGGATGGTCTGAGGGGTGCCTGGGTGGCTCAGTCGTTAAGCGTCTGCCTTCGGCTCAGGTCATGATCTCAGGGTCCTGAGATCGAGCCCCACATTGGATTCTCTGCTCAGCGGAGAGCCCCGCTTCGGGCTCTCTGCTTCTCCCTCTCCCACTCCCCCTGCTTGTGTTCCCTCTCTCGCTGTGTCTCTCTCTGTCAAATAAATAAAATCTTAAATAAATAAATAAATAAATAAAAGGATGATCTGAGATTTAGATTTCATGATGTGCATTCTTTTTTTTTAATACTAGCTTTGATTTTTTTTTCTCACTAATCTTTCAAACACCATTTTTCTTCTTCCATTTCAATAGTAGGGTCTCCCCATGCAGGTTACATAAAGGGTTCATTAAGGTCTCAGATATCAGGAATTGGGTTAACCCCTTTGGTGGGTGCCGAAGTCTCACGAGGGCAGAAGGGAGGTCTGGGCTTGCTTCCAGAAAGGAGACCTTGCCCAAGCAGTTGGACACAGCTGGTACTGGGTGTGGGGTGATGCTCTTAGCCAAACGGGCTGATGTTTTCTGCTGGATGTTACAGAGAGGGGAGGGAGACTGTTGGTGAGACCAGCTCTACAATAAGTCACGGCTCTCACACTCAGAACACCCTATTTTGGGGATGCAGGACATTTTTTTATTGCTATTTGTCTGCTCATCAAACATTCACTGGGCACTGAGCATGATGCTGTTGCATGCTCTGGGCCCCGTGCTAGCCTTCAGGGGTACAGAACTCGTAGAGAGTACCTTTTCTGGGTTGCACGCCATGCTACGGGCTTTGTATATGTTCTTTTTCTTATCCTCACAGCACCCCCACTTTGTTGCTTCCCTGACTGGGGCTCTGGCCGTACCCTAGGACAACGGTCAACTGCGTGTCCTTTTCATTTGTGTGGCGGGAGACACTGGGTGTAATGAAAAGGCAAAGGGCTCTGAATGCAGGCTGCTTTTGGTCCAAGTCCCAGGGTCCCCACTGACCTGCTTGGGACACCTGTTTAAATCCACCCCTTGAAGCCTCAGGCTTCTCATCCGTCAAATAGGAGAGAAACTCTTATCTCACGAGGCTGTGTGGGGTAATTCATAACAAGCATTTTGTATTTCCGTCACATAGTAAATGTTCAGTAAATGGTCTCTATTACTTTTATCCTCAAGAGTGGGATCTGTAAATAATTTATATTCCCAGCAGCCCAATACCTGCTAACATGTTCATTACCTGTTTGGTGAATGAGTGAATGAGTGCCCTTTGAGAACGAGAGCCCAGTTATACCGCTCTTCTGACTACTTTCTTGTCAGCCCCCTGGCAGCTCCAGGACAGGTAAAGCTGCCCCCTCTGACCTGGCTTCCACATCTCTGGCCAGGACTTAGTTGTAGCGGAGGACAGGAGAATCCTTTGGCTCAGCACCATGGAGGGAAGGAAGGAGGACTCTGGTCTTTCTGCTGACACTTGCCCAAAGGCAGAACCACCACTCAACAACAAATGTCTTCTTGTGCTAGTCCGGAGCTTCCTGAATGCTCCTAAGAATGCGGCTGACTTCAGAAGCTCCTTCTCCTCAAGAATCGGGGTGTCAGACCAGCCTTCTCCAGAAGCAAGGACTGGGCCCCAGCTTTGCCAGCAGCCAGACAGCAGTGACCCCTGAGACCGTGGGCACAGACAGGCTTCTCATTCCTGGCTGTAATGCCCAGCCCCCACTATCTGTACCCCCCCCACCCCCAAGTCTGTGATTTCCTTTCAGGAGCCATGGAAACAGCAGTTAAAGCTCTGAGGATGATGTCAGGGGAGATAGGAGCTCACGCCGGCAACTAACCTCCCACTCCAGTTCCATCTTCCCAGAGGCCCTGCGCTCTATGAGTTGACCTTTCACCCCCCGTCCCCTCCCCAGTCACTCAAATGAACACCACTGCTTGGGGGGGCCCTGGATGGGGGACAGCATCCTGGGCCAGGAGGCAGGAGGCTTGACTTCAAATGGGGGCTCTGCTACTCACTGGCTATGGGATTTTAGACAAGTCACTTGTTCTTGGAACCTCAGGATGCTCATCTGTAAAATGGGATACAATTACCCACCTTGAAGGTCTGGTGTGGGAACTGCAAGGAGATAATGCACATGGGAGGGAATCTCGAAATCACAGTCACTGCTAAGGATTGGTTACCGAGGCATGGCAACAGGCCTGGGAGATCCCAGCCCCGGATTCGCCTGTCAGTAGGTGCTAAAAATAAGTATTATTCTCATCTCTTTAGCTTGGTCAGCAGAACGGAGAGATCCTGGCAGACCCCAGAAAACCTCACCCGAGCCTTGCTGTGGACAGCCCCTGTGGATTCTGCTTACAGAGAGCAATTTAAGAGGCAAACAAAACATGAAAAGCTATTCAGAATGAACAATGGGCCAGATGGTAATGCTAGTTTGAAGCAATAAAACATGATAAATAGCTTCCTGCTGCTACTCCTGATCAATTTCAATATTTAATAATTCCACTGCCACCCCCACCCCCTCTTCTGGCCCCCTCCACGGGATCCTGCGGTGACTCCCTGCGTTCAACTCACAGAACAAACACTTCTTCACTTTCTGAAGGCGTCAGCGAAAAGCGCCCCGCTCAACTGTCATGTGAGCGCTCTCCGTCCTCGGGATGATCGTTAATCTGCCTGATTCTGAAGACGCTCCATCTCAAGCCTCTCCTGGTTGCCAGGGAAGGCTGTGAGGGCTCTCCACCCACCGAGACGCGGTGGAACTCACCTTGTTGATTCAGTGCCTACTGGTATTCCCTGAGTTTTGCTCTGAATTCAAGAAAGGAGAGCAGTAGGGAGCTCGGTGGTCATCCTACTCCGGGATCAACTGGTAGGATCAAGCAGCCCAGAAGGGAAACGGTGGGGCTGGGCCGTGCCCACCGTCTATGCTGTTGAGCCTCAGCCTCCTCTCTGCAATGGAGGCGATTCTACCTCCTTCCAGAATTCCAGCCAGGGCTGTGCACATGAAGCACCCGGCAGAGTGCTTACGCGTAGGACTCGCCCAACCACTGGCAGCCGATAGCATCATTATTAAAGGGTGATAATCTCTGCGGTCAAAAGCTGTAGCCCATGGGTGTGGGGCAGGATGTGGCAGGGAGCAACCCACGCTCACACAGAACCACCCCTGGGATTCTCCCCAAGCAGCAGCCACTAATAAGATGAGCCGCTTTGTACCGTCAGCAAGGGCTCCACATTCCTATCCACGGACACTGAGACCGCCGGGCGCCCCTGGCAAGCAGGGACTGTTGGCCCCATTTACAGAAGAGGAAGTGGAGACAGGAGGCAGAATGGTTTTCCAAGCTTACACGGGGAGAAAACGGCACAGTCAATTGTAATCTGGCTCTCCCAAAATCTGATTTCTTGTCCTTTCCACCAAACCACAGGAGAAAGCTCTCCCTGAGGCGCCCCCTCCGCCCGGCGTCCCTTTTGCATGGAGGCAGCCCAGGGGAGGGAAGCCTGGGTGCCCGGTCACCCGAGCTACACCCTACCATCTGTGAAATGCAAATGCTGATACCTAGTGCATTGGTTCATGGGGACATTTAATGAAGGACTATGCAGGGAAGCACGGTGTAATTTTACGATGAGCTATACAAATGTCAGGTATGGTTATTGTGCCTTTTTGGAAAAACACACTATGTGAGGAAGATCAGAAACACGGTCACCCCAAGGTGGATCCTTCTAACGGAATCCTTCACCCTCCCTTGATCTAGAGGATCAAGAGCAAACTCTTTTATGTGGATTCAAGGCCTCAATGGCTCTTGCAACCCCATCTCTGCCCCTTCTCCCTTCCCTTCCAGCCCCTCCAAGCTTCTTGGGGTTATCTGAGCCTTCCACATGTGTCCGTGTCTCGGCCAGATCACACCTGCCAGAGGGGTCCGTGCTGCCCTGTTCACTGGCTGACCCCACTCACCCTTCTCCAAGAAGTCTTCCTTGGGTCTCCCTCGACAGGAGCTCCTCCGCTGGGCTCCCAATAACCCCTCGGCACCCCTCCCCAAGCCAGCGCTGGGCTCTCCTCTGCCTCCCTGCTCTACAGCGAGTGAGAGCCAAGTGCTACTCGTTCCCATCTGTCCAGGGCCTGGCCCAGCACACAGTAGTACATGTGTGCTGAGGGATGAACACATGAATGGCCTTAAGCAGAAACAAGAGATTCTAACGGTGGAACTCGAATTTGAGTGGGCACCGCCTTGGTATCGGAATTCAGGATAGTGCTCCTGGATTCAAATTCAGCTCAATCCTTCCAGCAATGTCTAGAGCTGACAGGATAACTTCCTCTTTCCCCAACCTTGACCCTGAACAAGAAGGAACCAAAAGGGTACCGCCCATCCATCTGGACTCCCACTAGATGTGGTGGAGGCCAGGAATCAGGTACCTACCCGAGTCCCGCTGGTCCAGGGTCATGGAGTTCCACCTCCTTGTGATGTCAATATAGAGGATGTCCACAGCCGCCATGGACAAGCTGCTGCTGCTGAGCTTGCAGTTCCTGCCAAAGACGGGAGGGGACATGTTACTGCTAGATGGAGCGCACCCTCTTCCGGTTTGCCTCCATGTCTTTGCCAGGGCTGGGTCCCCTGCCTGGAAGGCCCTCCCTTCCCACAGCTGGAACTAGTGGTGGGCATACGGCAGGGGGGGTGGGAGAGAAGCCTGAAAATGTAAGTTAAGGTTAGATCATGGTGGGTTTCTGTCATTTGGTCAATTCTAAAGGGCTGGAAAGAGCAAGGACTTGAGCATGGCACGTCTTGCGTTGAATCTGGTGCTGCCACTTCGAAGCTGATGGCCCTGGTGAATCCATGTCTCCTTCCTGAGTCTCAGGCTCCTCCCTTATAAAGCAGTCACTGTGTTTTGGCCTGTTCTAACACCTACCAATGGAGGTCTCTGCCTGCTCCGAGGGGGAAATGAAAATCCCATGTTTCAAAAATACACCCTATGCATGTCTTCACCTCCACATCCATTAGTCTCTAGGAGGAGAAAGAAAAGCCGGACCTGGGTGCTCTGCTCTCTTCCCAGTGTCCATTGGCCGACAGTGGCACACTCATGGGACCCAATGATGGGTCCCAACGGACCCAACTGATGTCACTGATTGAGACAGAAGATATTGCTGCTATCCAGAAGTGATTCCCCGCTGGAATGCTCACCAGATGAGTCCCTACAGACAGGGGCTTGAGGCTTCTGCACTTCCATCTAAATCTGTCCCCCGAGATTTCACATGGGACCCGAACAGCCACAGCGAGCCCGAGACTTCCAGCGCACTGGCCCACACCCCTTTGCATGGGCTGAGGCACATCGCTGCGGGACCCCGCCACGCTCATTCCTGACTTTGGGGAGTCATCTGGAAGTGGCAGGGGCGGGGACAGGCTGGCCTCAGAGTTTCAGAGGTTCCCCTAGTTTATTTCCTCTGGTGCAGAGAGGCCAAGATGACCAGGTTTTCAGTCCCACATCAGCTCCCGGTTTGAGCATAGAGGCATGTTTGCAATCCTCCTCCTCCTCCCCTCTTGGTTTTGTTTCGTTTTGTTTCTTGTTTTTTGTGTTTTTTGGGTCTGGAGATGTGGGGAGGCAGTCTGGCACACTGAAAAGAACGTGATTTGGGCATCAGACAGACCAGGATTGAAATGCTGGCTCTGCTGCTTTTTCTAGCTGTGCGGCTGTGAGCATTTACTCAAACCTTCAGTGCCTTTATTTGCTGATACCTAAAAAGAAGAGAAGAATATCCACCCACGTGGCGGGGGTGAAGATGAGATGAGGCAGCGCATGCCAAGGACCCAGCATGGTGCCTGGCACCCAGGTGGCCCACAATTGTTGGTTCTCCTCCCGATCTCTCACCCCTTTCCCATTTCCTCTTCCAGAGCTAGAAAGCGGGAACTTCAGAGGCTGCTTGGGGCTGACCTTTCAGCAAGTGGCCCTGTCCATTCTGGAGAAATGGTGCTCGCCAGTCAGACTGTCTGGGTACGAGAGCCCGGGCTCTCTGTCCAGACTAAAGGTAGCCCTTGGCTTGTCCAGATGCACCACCTTCCTGAACAGGGTCGTGCTGGGAAGCGAGTCCCAACACAGACTCGATTTGCCCCGGGAATCCTGAAGCTAGACCTCTGGGCCCGCTGTCTGTTTGGCTGAACTACATTCAATGCTGCTTTTAACTCTCCGAACGTGCCCTCATCCACTGCCCCAGCTAATGATAAAGTGGTTCTTTGATTTCCCATTTGTCATCAGCCCTTGTGTGAATAGCTTCCTTAGGAACCCGACAGAGAGGGGTTGATCGGCACGCAGGATTCAGGCACCCCGAAACCCCTCTCCAAACCCATGCACACCCCTGCCGGTGGTGGTTGGGAGTGTGCCCGGCGTGGTGCCCAGACGAGACTGGTGTTCTTTACGTGCCAGCGCACCTGCTCGCTCCCTCCCTCCCTCTTCCTTCCTGTCTTCCCCACTAGTATTTCTCAGGCCATCAATTCACATCCTGCTCCCTCCTGGGCTCCTGCTCCATATGTCAATCACAAGTCACCGGTGGCAGACTTCAAACACATCAGCGCACAGTTATTGAGCCCCGGTAACAACATGTCAACGGACGGAGAGCTTTTCATGTTGCGTGTCACCCAGGTGGCTATCTCTATTGGGTTCCACCGCAGACAATGCTCCAGCTTCTCCCAAGGTGTGCCGACAGCCTGCACTGCTCATTTTCAAAGCTTCATTAGGAAGGGCCACTGCGTTCCCCTAATTATCATATCGGTGTGCTCTGGACTACCTGCTCCCCCACAGGACAGGAGCTCTGCCCGGCTTGCTCTGTGGGGTGATGGAGTATAAAAAGGGAAACCAAACTGACCACTGGTATATAGTTTTTTTTTTCCTGACAGGTAGAAAATAGAAGTGTCAAACCTTTAGCAGGAGCCGTAATTTACCAAAGAGAATTCTCCGTTTATCCCTGTTCCAAGGTAACTCATCCTCCCTAGTGATGCCTGCAAACACAGTTGGTTGCTACATCTGGTGCCCGGACAGGGGAAGGGGGGATCCATGCTGGCTGCAGGAGACAGGAAACGCTTTAAAAGAATTTTGATTCTGTAGGCATTTCTTGGGCACCCATCCATAGGCCAGGCCCTTTCCTGTCCGTTGGCTCTCTGGATCTTTATAACCACCCTGTGATGGAAGTATTCTTAATCCCATTTCAATGACAGGTAAGCTGAGACTCAAGAGAAGGAACTTGACTTGCCCAAGATCACGCAGCGGGGATTCACATCCGGTCCTCCCTTGGAGATTTGGGGAAAAGTTGGGAGATGACCCAGCCCAGGGCCGTAGGAAGAACACAGGACCATAGGAAGAACCCAGGACTCAAGTCATAGTCTCAGGTGGGGCCCAGTAAGGCCAGAGCCTCTAGAGAGACCTGTTGGGAAGCTTTGGGATATAGGGCTGGGGGAAGTCAACCAGGGTCACTTGGGGAGAGTCTCCTAGGTTTGTCCCTATAGTGACCAGACATTCTCAATTGACCCAAACAGGGAGGGCCTCCTTGTTTGGAGGGTCAAGACTTTAGAATGAATTTTTCATCTATCCATCCACTCAATACAGAATGTATTTTGTGTTCACTATGCGTAGATGGTACTCTGAGCCCAGTGAGTGACGCAGGGCTGAATCCGTCTTGGATGCCACTCTCAGAGGGTGGAAGTGATCTCAGAGTCTGGGATAAAAATGTGAATTCTTGGTAGCTCTTAATCATTTGAACCATTTCCCCTTATGCCCTGGGATGAAATTCCTCAAATGAACTAAGGAGTGGAGGGATAAATTCTTCAGTGGAGGAGAAGTCCAAGAAATATGGTAACAAGAGAAGCCAGGACAATTCTTAAGAAAGGATAGGCTGGAAAGGTGTATGGGAAAAAAGAGCTCTGAGTCAAATGCACATGAATTTGAATCTTGACTTTGCTATGTGACCTTGAACAAGTCACTGAGGTTCTTTCCTTATTTGTACAATGAGGATAAGGCTACTCACCATTCAAAGCCATTTTAAGGACTAGTTCAGTGCCTGGTACATACAGGGAAGTAGCAAATGACAGCTCCCAGCCTTCCTCCATGATGTAGAACCACTTCGAAGAAATGTTTTTTGTTCTTTGTTTTTTCCCCAGAATCAAAGGAATTTGGGCACATATGATGGGAGATAATCACAAATCATTCAAGGTTATTAGGAGCCCAAGTATAGAAAGATCTGAAATTATCATCCCCATTTTCTCTCAACAACTACTGACATCTCATGGGGAGTTTAGAAACCAACTTCTCCACTCCATAAAATCCTATTTATAGAATTTCTTTTGTGTTCATCCTTCTCTGTGAAAGAAAAGAAGCTTATTTTTCCTGGAGAGTTTTCTATAAGGTGAAAGCTAACAAATGATCAATATTTGTTAATAAAAAAAAAAAAAAAACCAACACTAAATCGGAGGAGAAAACGACAACTCTGGTTTATAACATATATATTTTTAAAGGCTATTGATATCCCAGGCATAGGCTCTCACACTATTGCTGGAAAGAGATCATCACAGAACAGGGGGATTTTCAAAGTCACGAGGAGTTAATGACAGAGGGGGAGAGAAGGCCCTTTACACTTCTCTTCCAGAACATTCTAACACACCATGTTGCCTCTCAGAGCATAAAACCCCCCACAGCTACCCATTATGAAACATATTAATATCTCCCTATGAGAAAAGGGAGTGGAAGGGGAAAAAAAGGAAAAAAGAGAAAAACCATTCTCTAATTTAAAAGGAGAGCAGGATCAGAAACCACAAAGGGCCCGAGCAGGGCTCTCCAAGCGGACTGGCCTCGCGTGAAGCAGGAAGCAAATGCTCCAGGTGCGGAGAAGCTGCCTCCATTTCCTCGAAATGAACCCGGTTTTGGCAAACGCTTTAATCTGCAGGCTGTGGAAATGGAAAATGCAGCACGTGCAAACTGATGTCTGATTCTGATGGAGGATACATTTGCAGAACGTGTTCTTAGTGAATTACATAGAATGCCCCCCAGATTAGTAATCCAATGGAAGGGAACTAGCAAAAATGCATTTCCCTCAAAGAAAGCTGTCAAATTGAAGAATCAGATAATTTCTATTTCTCAGAGAAAGAGAAGTCTCCACGCCCCAGGAATTATTATGACATAAAAATAGAGAGAGAGAGAGAGAGAGAGAGAGAGAAAAGGCGCTTAATTCATGGTAATATGTGCTACTATTATGTGCCTCCTGAGGAAACGACATGAAAAGCTGGTTCGATGAGTTAAGTCTAGACAAGGGAACGACAGTTCATTATTTCTCATTTCTTGGTAGAAAAGAAAAATAGAATGTGGCCAGACTATCATTAGCATAATTCACTCCTAAAACTGCTGATCTATGCAGAACATTATGAGAGATGGTCACTGAAAATAAATTCGGTCAGATGTTTATTTTGTTCCCTCCAGTTCTCTTTGAGGAACTCGGAGAGAAAGAGTGGGTCGTCCAGGTGAAAGCCAAGTTCAGCTTCTGCCGTTTGTGTGGGAGATCTGAGAGGAGTGTATATCTAGCCAGCAAATATGTCTCTTGCGCAGTGCTCCAGAGAAGGGCACTTGGCTCGATTTAACATATGGCATAAATATTATTAATTCATAATGAAGCAAAATTTAAACCGAAATGGGAAGGAGAGAGAGAATGGTTGTTAGCAAGAGAAAATGCTTGCTGTTAAATTTAGCTGGCAAGACTGAACATACTTCGATAAATCTAAGCTCAGAGAATATCATCTTTCACGATTAAGTTGCTGTTGGGAAATCTCTCGGTATATTTCAAAAGGAAAAATCTATTAACGGTTGTGCAACATTTTCTCCACTTCTTCCCACATCCTTAATTAGGCAGGACGTTGGCTGGGTGGGTGTGGAGGGAGGGGAGAGGGGCTCATTGTCCGAGTCCTCCTCCGGCTGCCTACTCCCCACCTGAAGACATTGTTTTCCTTCCTCGCGGTCGCCATGGTCACCATCACTCCCACAGACAGTGCTGGTGGCAGATTGGGAATAATGGTACAGGACCTAAGGGTCTTGAACCTCCCAAAAATCAATTTTACAGCAAATGCCCTTAATTATAGAGAAAAAAAAGGATGGAAAGAATCATAAAGCCTATCACATACGGACAGACTTGTAGTGATGTTTTTGACATCATCCAGTTCCAGTCTGAGAGTGTTTTAGGAATCCCCTTTGCTAGGACCATTCTCAATTCTGTTTCTTCTAAAATCAGGTATGAACATAGCAGTCCTCTTAGTATGTCCCTCGCCTCTCACACCAACGCTCACACATCGGTGGTCTCTATGGGTAGTCACACTTTGACTGAACCCACATGGTGTTTAAAAATTATTTTCTGAACCGCCAACATCAATAGACATATATTGGGATTTTACATAAAAATCAGCATTTCTAGCTTCTCTTGAAAAATCAAAAGCTCTGGTGATACTCCCCCAGCACAGCCTTTCCTTTAGCCAGGGCATGTGTTCTCATGCCCGCCGTACCCTGGGCCCCCTTCCTTCCAGATTCCACCTGCTGGCTTCTGCTTCCAGCCTACCTCTGGAGGCAACTGAGATTGTGATTCTTATGGTGTGTTATTTTTTTCAAATCTTCACCTACCCCCGTCTCTTATGTTTCAGTAGAATTTTATTAGGAGTTAGAGGGAAGCATCTGACATCTCCCTTCTTCCTTCTTCCTGCCTGGAACTCGACCATGATGGCTGGATTCTGAGCAGCTATCTTGTGACTGTAAGGCAATCCCGAAGCTTGAAAAGCCCATGCTTAGGATGGATGAACAGGAAGACAGAAAGAAAGTGGGCTGTGATCACATTGTGGAGTCATTAATGAGCCCTAGGACCCCCATGCCAAACTTCCTATTATATGAGGGAAAATTAATCTCACTATTTTAAACCACTTACAGATGTGTATCTATTACTACGAGTCAGATGCAATTCCCAGACAAGTCAGAAGGTATCGGGTAGTGTTCTCAGGGAAATAACAACATGTGTCTGTTGACTTTCTTGAGAATTCCCATTGCTTAATGGAAATAATAGTCACAAGACCCCCCACTTAACAAACAGCTCCTGTCAAGTAGGCTCTGGGCCGGGTGCTTTAGGATGTATTACATCCCAACCTCATAATAACCCTGATCGGCAGGAGAGATTATTCCCATGTTACAGACAAGGGAACCGAGACTTGGAGAAGGGGAGGGCTTTGCCCAAAGCCACACAGTTATTAAGTGACACGCCTGGCTCTGAAGCCAGACCCAAAGCCTGTGCTCTTTCCACTGGGCTTCCTTCCCTGCCCGCCCCCCACCGCCCCGGCAAACGCTGAGCCCTTCTCCAAAGCACCATGCAAGTCCTAACTCGGGTTCCCTGAAACAGCAAGGATTCCTGCCGATTCTTCTGTGTACCATCCCATCAGGAACATCAGAGAGCCAGAGTTAGAAGTCATACAGCTCATTTGGAGAAAAGCGTATGACAAAATGTTTCCGATTCAAGGCTTCGAATCATTTGCTTTAGTGAATAAAACTATGAAGGATGTGACTTTAGGTGCAAAGGTTGAAATATTAAAACCAATGATGAGCGAAACAGCAGTGACATCGAATGCTGGCAGATAGTTGCTGCGAGGTGGGGGACCCCACTCCTGACGTGTAGGTGGCTTCCTCCCCATTTTCTAGGATATCTGAGACTCAGAGATGGTCCCTAACTTGCCCAGGAGTTACACACCTAGTAAGTAGTGCCTCAGATACTTATTCCTGTGTCACCCCAAAGTGCCCCGGGGAGTAGAGGCAAGTGAACGAACGGTCATGGGTTATAGTGCAGGCTATGGTGAGAACACGCTTGCTTTATCTCATGTCTCATGTTCAAAATTCATGCCAATTTTGTATTGTACTTGATGATATAATCATGTTATTTTTATATTAGGACAAATACATTAAATTATTTATCAACTGAATTATTTAACTTTTCTCTCCTGAAATGGACACTTGGGACAGATGTGCCTTGTTTCTTTGTCACATACCACTGGGAGAACCTCACCCCAGCTTGAGAGACGCAAGGTCTGTCTGAGTCCAAGGGACGGCAATTTCTATGTGGTTTAAGGACCTCGTTCAAGGCAGCACCGCATTGTGTTTAATGCCGTCCCGTCTGTCACATCCTGTTTGCCACTCAGCAAACAGGAGTGGACGGTGCCAGCCACCGGAGCAATCCGGCCCCAGTCGGGGCGCTGACCCAGCAGCACAGACAGGCTCTCCCAGGAGCAGTTGGGGCGTGGGGGGGACCAGCCAGATGTGGGGCCGCACTGCACCCTGCCCGAATCGCAGGCCAGAGGGGCTGGTCTCACTGACCTTATGAAAGTCCGGAAGCCTGTTGGCCCCAGCTTCATTGTCCCCTTGATTCCCAGGAACCGGATAAACAAATTTGCCATTCTGTCCACCAGACGCAGGTAGTTGAACTGCTTGGCGTACTTGGGGAACACCTGCTTGAGGCAGATGGACGGCAGGTGGGCTTCGGGATTGCGGTTGCTGTCGGAGGCGTTGGCCGGCTCGCTGTCGGAAGGATCTTCCTTCACAGCTAGTGGCTGCTTGAGCTGCTGAGACCTGAGGAGCACAAGCAATTAGGGACACAACCAACCTCTGGAGCGGGCTTGACGGTAGGCAGAGCACCTTCCCTCACCTATTCTCCTTTCCCTCCATTCACAGCAACCTCAGGAGCTGTGAGTGCTCTCACCATTTCTATCGTGCAGACCAGAAACTTGACCTCAGAGAAGCCAGCTCCCCAAGCTCACACAGCTAGTGTGTGGTAAGGCCAGGACTCGAACCCAGGACAGAGCCAGGACCGGAAGCTTACACTTGCTCTGTTCTCCCACCCTGGATCCCCAATCTGGACATCTTCCTTTACCGCGCTCGTGAGTCAAGAGAATATTCTATTACGGAGCAGCCTAGGTTTGATTTCAAACTCCTACTTGTGGGTAGTAATTGAATAATTAAGAAATATAAAAATCTCATTGAGGGCTGGCAAGAAACCAGAAGCACAGTTCAATGAACAATTTGCAAAGATACATCAGTTATCCAATTCTAGGAATAGGAACAATTACGTTTTCGGGCTTAACTCTTTTCTTATTTGGAACATATGCAAAAAATATGATTATAGTGTTGTAATTCCTGAGTCTGGATATTTTATCCTGAAATTATTCTGATACTCAAGAAAATTCCACAGCTGGTAACTCTCCCATATCCACCTTTGGCCTGGAATATTCTTCTCACCTCCAGACCCACGTATCCAACTACCACCTGTTGCATCTTCAGGTTGGCCCCCAGCCACCCCAGACCGAAATGCCCATTTCCCTCCCCCCAAATCTATATTCCCCATCTCCTTGGATGTCACCCCCACCTGCCAACTACCTAAGCAGGAAATGTCAGGATAAATGCCAGTCCTCCTCTCCGTCTGCCCCTGCCACTAGTCCTAACTCCTCAGTATTTCTTGAAACCAGATCTGCTCTCCCCCACTGGGCCTCGTTGCCTCTTTCCTAGGCTCTATCAATAGCCTCCAGCTTTTCCCATCCATAGACCCATAGACACTGTCACTGAGACACCTCTTCTTTTTTTTTTTCTTATTTTTAAAAATCTTTTTTTAGAGAGAGAGAGCGAGTGCAAGTGGTGGGGGTAGAGGGAGAGGGAGAGAGAGAATCCCAAGCAGGCTCCACGCTTAGTGCTCAGCACGGAGCCTGATGCAGGGCTCGATCCCACGACCCTGATATTACAACCTGAGCTGAAGTCAAGAGTTGGATGCCCAATTGACTGAGCCACCCAGGCGCCCCTTGAGGCACCTCCTCTAAAGCAAACCTGGCTTGGCTGCCCCTTAGTACAACTCTTCACTGATTCCTGAGTGCCTACAATGAGGTTCATACTCTTCACTCTGGCACTCAAGGCCCCTCTTGATTTCTTCTCCAACCTCCTCATTTCCTGTCACTGCCCTAGACACATTATACCCTCAGAGGCCTTGGGCACTCCCTGCCACCCCACCCTGCTGCCCATTGGTCTGGTCTGGACCAGAGACTTGGTGCCCACTGGACACCCAAGCTCTCTTCCACAGCTGGTGCCTCTCTCTGCCCTTGCAGCTTATCTCACTTTCCCCTCTGCTATGCCGCCCACAGCTGGTCTAGGAACTGGTGTGACCATTTCCATCCATAACCTGCGTCCATTCCTGAGACAGAACCCTGAGCACGTTGTACTTGGTCAGTAAATACTGCCCAACCGGCTAACTCCAGGAAAATTAGAACCATGTCACCTGGTATTGAGCTCAATACCAAGGCCAGTTTCTACTTTTTTCTTATTAAATGGCCTCATCCCCTGTGCTCCCACTTCCAAGCACGCCATCAGTCACCAAGTTGGGCCATCTTGGTATCTTTGTACCCTCTTTCCTTGGCCTTTGAGGCCTTCCCCTGGCCCTGGCTGCCTGGCACATTTCTGTTCCACTTCCAGAGCCAGCTCAGATGTCTCCTTGATCATGCTGATGACTCTGTTCCAGGTCCCACTCCTGTTCCTCCCTGCTTCCTCTGCTCAAGCGGCACTGCGTTTGTCTAGACGCCAATCCCTCCCTCACACCTCATTCAACTCTAACTCATTCAACTCAAACTCATTCAACTCCAAATCTCATTCAACTCGATTTCAACCTGGATCGTTTAGGTGCTTGGGAAATGTTTCATTGAACTTGTTGAATTGGGAGTTTGCTTTTAATGGCAAGGCAGGCCTCAAATAAAACATCAAGGTTATAATATTTTGTACATCATAAGGTCTTCTAAATGGGGAAGAGGTTTGATAGAGAAACAGCAAGCTTGACAGCCCTGCCCTAATAGTCTTCTCTTCATTCTGGATTAAGGAGTCAGCCTGTAAGGAAGAGAACCTCCTTGTGTGAGCCAAGTCCTGTGAATTCTGTTCACAGTTCCTTCGAGGTGGGTCATGGCATGGGTCTCAAAGCAAGGACAGGCAGAGGAGAGAACCAGAGCAGCACAAAGGAAACCCTCCCCCACTTTTTACGATTTATTTATTTATTTATTTGAGAGAGAGAGAGTCAGGGGAGGGGCAGAGGGAGAGGGAGAGAGAGAGACTCCCAAGCAGATTCCCCGCTGAGCGCAGAGCCTGACTACGTGGAGCTCAATCTCACAACCCTGAGATCATGACCTGAGCAGAAATCGAAGTCAGACGCTCAACTGACTGAGCCATCCAGGCGCCCCAGGAAAACCCTTCGTAAAGTTCAGCCGTGTGTGGATGGTTCTGGGGAAACAAAGCCTCGCCCACCAAGGAGAGGCCTGATTCCTGGGGAGAAACACCTTTCCCGGGGCGGGGGGGGTGCCGTCTCCCTCCAGCTAAGCCGGTTGTATCATCGTCTCCTTGAATTCAAGAACAGTAAATAAAAGTCAGGTGGTTACTTTTCAGACAAAATGAAATGTCTTCGCATGAAGGTTATAGGAAGACAGTTAAGAAAAGAGTAGCAGTATTACTGGAGATTAGCTCTTAAATTACTGGGTAAGTGGCAATCACTGACTTTATAAGCACTCATTAAGTTTTTGTTAGAGGGAAGATTTGGAAATGTACAGTTTGAAGGCGCTCAGTGCCAATGAAGAGAGCTCAGAACTCTTCCCAATCAGTCGTCCCATCTTCATGGTCTCATCCGCTCTTCACACAGCCCTGTGAAGTGACTTATTTTTATGCCCCTGTTCCAGATGAAGAAACCGAGAGTCCCTGCAGTTTGCCACAGCTGAACCAGAATTATAAATCCGTCCTTCCAGCGTGTCCATTGCCAATCCATCGCTTGAAAGCACGGCATGATTCACAGGGTGGGGGTCACACAATCCCAAAGTACTGTTATTTACGTTGTGTTTTTGTTTGTTTGTTTGTTTTTAAAAGATTTTATTTATTTGACAGAGAGAGAGAGAGCGTGTGAGAGAGGGAACACGAGCAGGGGGAGTGGGAGAGGGAGAAGCAGGCTTCCTGCTGAGCAGGGAGCTGGATGTGGGACTCAATCCCAGGACCCTGGGATCACGACCTGAGCCGAAGGCAGATGCTTAACGTGTGAGCCACTCAGGCGCCCCTTACGTTGTGTTTTAAATAGTGTTTTTAGATTATAATAGTCACCCATGCTCTTTGTAGACATTTTGAGAAACGTATAAAAGAATCTAAATCATTTGTAATCCACAGCTCAGGGATAAAACCACTGTGTTTTGGTTTCTTATCTATATTTGTAAAGTTAGGATCACATTACACGAAGCGTAAATTCTTCTTTTTATGCTTTACATGACATCCCAAGTGTCTTCCCATGGCATTAAATATGTTTTCAGGAGCAGAATTTCTCATGGATGTGTGATATTCGGTATTAAGCCCGAACCATAATTTAATCAGCTACCCCCCTCAGTTGAGTGTCTCCGTGGCCTGTCTTTGACTAAATGGGGTGTGGTGGTCGGTCTTAGGCGATGTGCTCTCTCCCAGAAACATAACCTGTCACAGCAGGTGGAAGCCTTGGAGGTCATTCTGTCCAATGATGTCATCTATTTCTTCGTATGTGGTCTAATGTATACAACATAAAATTCACCATTTTAACCACTTTAAAGTATACATTTCAGTGGCATTTAGTACATTCACGGTGTTGTGTACCCATCACCTCTATCTAGTTCCAGAACATTTCTATGACAATGCCATTTCAGAGGAGAAACTTTAATTCCAGGCAGATAAGGCCACTAACACTAGTGGGTCATTTAATTAGCAGATGGGCCAGGGTGGTGGTGGCCTCCGCTCGGGTCGCCCGGGTGATGGGGGCCCCACCACCTTCAGGGGGCCTCTCGAGCTGGGGAAGTTTTCCTAATGACGTGCATGTCAGAGGATATCTCCCACCAGTGTCCTCAGCCTGCACCCCGCCCTACGCCCAGAGCCACGCAGAATGAGTGTTTTTTCTCTTGAACGTGAGCCCTTCACATTTCCTTCAAGGGTTGCTGTGTTTACTGGCTGACTGCCATTTCCCTTCCGTCCTGAATCCCAATTAATAAGCTCAAGATGAAAAGGGCCTTCAAAGCCACAGATACCATTTTCAGGAACTCAAAACCACAAATTTAGCGGGGAGTGTTTTACTCAACCGGAAGAAGCAGTAAAGATGTAGCTGATTTAGAAGATGAAATAAAACAATGAGGGTGCCTGGGTGGCTCAGATGGTTAACGTCTGCCTTTGGCTCAGGTCATGATCCCAGGGTCCTGGGATCGAGTCCCGCATCGGGCTCCCTGCTCAGTGGGGAGCCTGCTTCTCCCTCTCCCTCTGCCACTGCCTCTGCTTGTGCTCTTCTGTCTGTCTCTCTGTCAAATAAATAAATAAATAAAATCTTTAAAAATAAATAAATAAATAAAACAATGAAAAATGGTATCTTTGCTTGAGCTAATTCCAATGATCACATCAAGATCCAAGTTATCGCAAATACTGTAAAATCTTGTTTTTATTTAATAGCATTTAATGGAAACGTCGGGTTTATGAAATAAAAGTGGCTGGTAAAGAAAACATAAATCAAACGTACTATCCTTTGGGGTAATTTTTTTATTATTATTGAATTTGGTATATCCTTGATTCATTAAAATTCTGGAATGTTTTCTCTATTATCGTTTTTCAAATAAAATGGAATTCTTTGTTATTAAAACTCTTGTGAAAAACCACCTATCTCTCTTTTGCCTGGAAAGCTTGCTATTTATCGGGGACCTACTATGTCAAGCACTGGGCCAAGCAACTTACTGATATTATCTCAGTGTTTCTCATAACAATTCTATGAGGTAGGTAGAAACTCATGCCATTTTATAGATTAGAAACCCAAGATCCAGAGAACCCGAACACTTGCCCAACATCATAAGTCAGTAGTGGAATCAGAATTAATACTTAGGACTACACGTTCCATACTTAGGCTCACTATATAGTTCTTGTGCTAATAAGTCAAACCAAAAACTTTTTTCCTTAGGCATACACTATATATATCCCCAGAAATTAACAAAACAGGAAGGTCGATAAAGCAACGTCAGATTCCAGTTTCAGGGAAAGTACGTGAATTCACTGAGAGAAATAATTTCCATTTTTAGTTAAGCATGGCTTCAGTAATTTATATGTTCATGAACTATTTCCCAAGCACTTCCTTGTCCCACAGGCCTCGGATACATGGGTGAGGTGGACACAGTTCTTACCACCCAGAACTATGTGACCAGGTAGGGGAAGACAAGACCCATCTGTAAACAGTGAGTGAGTCAGGTGAAAATGCCCAGGTGAGCATCCAGAGAAGGACCTAGAGCATATGGAATGAGGTCGGTTTGCTGGGTCCTGGTAGTATGCATGAGGGGAATGGGTGGGAATACGACCAGGAAGCTGCTGTGGATGTCTAGGTCTTATAGGATCTTGGATGTAAGACTGCTTGGATTTGGTAGTGTGGGAAATCAGAAGTGGTGGATCTGGGGGAGAGGAAGGGCAAAATCAGAAGTATGGTGAAGGTGAATGAGCCTGCCAGCATTAATCAAGGCAGGGGAGTGGATGATGTTAGGAGCTCCTAGAATATTCTAGGTCAATGGTTCTGAAAGCAAATGCCCTGGACCAGCAGCATCAGCAACACCTGAGAACTTGTTGGGAATACAAATTCTTGGCCCCACCCCAGGCCCATGGACTCAGACACTGAGTGGGCTGGGCGCTCTGTTTAGCAAGCCCCATGGGTGATTCTGATGCGGGCTGCAGTCTAAGAATCACTAGTCTGGGTGAAAGAAGGTGGATTTGGCAACTGCTGGACCATGGGGGACAGAAAGCGATAGAACACCCTGGATCATGTTCCCGGGCAATCCGGGCAATCCGGGCCTTGGCAGGAGAGCCTGGTGGGCAGTGGTGCTGCCCTGGCAAAAGGAGGTAGGCAGGGTCCCTTCCCCACCACGTGGCTGAGGCCCATCCCCGCAGTCACTTGGGATTTCAAATGCACATTGTCATCCCTGAAGAAACTGCTAACCATGTACCACAGAAGTGCCTTAAATTAGCCCAGCAGCTAATTTAAAGAGTTGGAGGATGAAGTCACTAAAAATAAACGAAACTACCATGTAGCCCAGCTCTGTCACTTGATGAATCTTGGCCATCATACAGCCCCATTTGCTTGATGGTGACGCTATGCTATTAGAAGGGAAGACGAGAGACAATAGAATGGGTGAAGCACGTGTCTCCAAAATTATGAGGATAAGGACTCAGTGAGGGAACTTTGTCTGATGCTCCAGTCCCTGTGAGACCCATGCTGGGTCTATTCCTCCCCGCCCCCTCCATGCAATGCTCCTCTGAGTGCTCCTCTGGCCACTCCCCCCCATCACTTCCTTCCGCAGTGCGGTGTGACAGCGACAGCCACAAACACCGTGGTGATATTGGTGGCATTTACTATGTGCCAGGAACCGCAGCTGGAAAAAATTTAAACTTGATGAAATCCTGCCAAGTAGGCGTTAGTGTTATTCCCATTTTACAGATGAGGAAACTGAGGTACGAAGACACAGACTAATCCTGGATAGAAGCCCAGGATAGAAACCCAGCAGGCAAGTGCCAGAGTCCTTGCTTCTAACCAGTGCACGATGCTTCTTCCATGCCCGAGGAGTTAGCTGGCACTGAGCCCCCGAGAGTCAGGCGGGATACCTGTAACATCTCATTCGAGTCTGGCAATGGTCCTATGACTTACAAACTATAAGTGATGAGAAAAATTAACTTCAGAGAGGTTAATCTAAATTCCCAAGGCCACCCAGCTATTACATGGCTAAGGGTGACGATTTGACCCTGGATCTACTTGAGTTCAAAGGCCAGGTGCTTTCCACTCCATCATGCTACAACTCATTGTAGTTAGGCACCTTCTCTAAATGCATTTTTACCTCCAGCAGTGGAGAGAAGTCTCTTACTTATGGGATGGGGTGAGGCTTATGAGGAAGAGTGGCTGGGAAGACAGCCAGCCTAAGCCTAGCACAAAACTGTTGCATTGCTTAGGATCAAAAACACAGCCTGCCTATAAAGCATCCAGATGAATCTGCTTGGGGGGCGGGGGGCTTATAGCTGACCTCAAGGTAATGACCTGGGAGCAACCAGCACTTAACCTGGATGGGGTTGCTCCCTTTTGACTGCCAAAGCACTCAATCCCTATTTCACCAATACAGGCTCCCACGAATCACAAATGCACCATGTTTGTCACGGGTACGAATTAACAAGGGCCCAGTGCCAACAGCAGCAGACTGGGTCTCAGTCCCTGCTGGGGACGAGCTCCCGGAGCCACCAGGCCGGGGGTCCTGCAGGACCATCTTCCCGCCAAGGCGATGAGTTAACCAAATGACACACGTGAGGACTTACTCTGGTGCCCCCATCCCACAGACCCAGAACTCATGCTATTTCAGAGCTGGAAGGGCCTTCAAGGGTCACGGGGCTCAGCCCTCTCATTTTCCGGATGAAGGAACTGACAGCTCATTTTACAAAGGCCTCGCAATATGCTTCTTTTCGAACAGGGCCCTCTCTGCTCTGCCCCTCCGCACAGAGCCAGCGTCTTGCCAGTGTCCTTGCTCTCTTTGTCTTGGGCAGTTAGAGTAAATGAAGCGCACCGTCACGTGGGCCAGGGAGGGGGGGCTGCCCGGCAGCTTCTCCCCATGGGGCACCAGCCTGGTGGTCCCCTGGAATCCCAGCTCTGCACCCTAGAGCAGGGTGACCTCAGGCGAGTCATACAGCCTCAAAGCTTCAGTTTCCTCTTACAAAAAATGGGGAAAATAATGGCACCTAACCCATAGGGCTGATGCAATTACAGAGAAAGTGGATGCATCGTGCTTGGCACAGCGCCTCAATACCTGTTAGCTGCTGTGATTCTAATCACCAACATCTTTATCTCCCGTATGCCATCATCTCGAGAGGCTCGCTGTCTAGTCACCAGGCTCGAGGGGAGAGATGAGTGTACCCCTCTGGGAACTCCAGAGACTAAGGGATTTCCGTAACCACTTTCTGACATTCCGCTCTCCCCGCAACTCACGTCACTAGACACTGGACCATCCTCCTGCTCTTCTGTCTGGGGAATCTCGCTGCAAGCTGCCCAGGGTCACACTGCACCTGCCTCTTGTCCCCACCCTAAAGAAATCCCCCAGATGAGTCTCCTCTTCTCAGACCTCATTGGATAACCGCCCCTAATCTGACACCCTGGTTCTCTACTGAGGATTGCTGATGTCACAAAATAATGCCAAACAATGTCACCAAATAGTTGCTGCTCCCCACATAAAGAAAAAGTTAAACCGTGGAGTGAGCAAGGGCACTGGGGGTCCTCTCACCTCATTTTTCTTTTGAAATATACAGGGATGTCAAGGCAGACCCTTGCTTGTGGGGAGGCATCAAGCAAGAGGTGGTGGCAAGGGCAGATCCAGTTCTCCTGACTTCCCGTTCAGAGCCTTTAAAAAAAGAAGAAGAAGAAGAAAACCAAAAACAAAAACACAGCCACGAAAGCTGAAATGTCAGAGTGGCCAAAATTCTGATTCTGCATGAAAAGCTTCAGACTCTCGAGGCCACTGTGGCGGGCAGGGAGGGGCAGGGAGGGGCAGGGAGGGGCAGGGAGAACAGGGAGGAGACTTGTTTTTGCCCGAAGGGCTGAGGAGTCCCCGCTTTAACCCCACCAGGTGGTTGACTGCTGTCTTTCTCTGGAAGACTGGGCCAGTGCTCAGCTTTTCACGGGCCCGGAGACGGGTTCTTCCTTACACGCCTTGCCCGCACCCGCTGCCGAGGCACCCCGCACAGGGCCCACCTCGTGAGCAGAGCACTCGGGCCTGCTTTGCCAGCCTCGCCTTCCACCCTCCACGTTCCTCCCTCTCTTTGTAAATGTGCTTTCCCAAATTATCCATGGGAAAAACACTCATCCTTCAAATCTTGGACTTCGTTCTTAGCGCCTTTTCCAAAAAGCTTTCCACGGCCTTTGGAGCTAGAATGAGCCATTCCTTTCTCTAAAACCTCCTGGACTTTGTACGTGGTCCTCATCATCCTCATCCCGAGAGGTACTGAGAACTGCATCTGTCTCGGGCCTAAAGCTGAGCCCGTGGTCCGCATTACTCTTCCTCACGGATGTGATCACCGTCGTACGGAAATGATTGTTGGTGCTGCCGTCTCTCTGACGCCTGGTTCTTTCCCTAGACTGCGAGTCCCGGGAGGGCAGGTGCTGTTCTCACTCCGGAACTAGTCTAACACAGGGCCTGGCACACAGTGGGTGCTCGGAATACCTGACAGGGAATACAGACGGGCATTGTTTCATAGAGTTCTCACAACAATCGAGTCAATTAGGTGCGATCATTCACTCGAGTTCACATCCGAGGATACTGAAGCTTTGAGAGGTTAAGTCAGCTGCTGGGGTGAGGAGACTGGGACTGGAGCCCCACAGCCGGCCGGGGGACGCTGCCAGACCCCTCCACTTCCGGTTGCCAAGATGCACCCTCCTTTCTCTTTGTCCCTCCCAGTGATGGGAAGATCCTGTCTGTCTTCGGGGAGAACAAAGATTTCCCAGTGGCAATGGCAAGGCACTGTCTATGTGACAATTGTAATCAGGGGTTGTATTAGCCTCTGCTTTACCACCTCCAAAATTAGCAGAAAAGGCCAACTTGAGCTTTCATTGTCTAGTTGTGCTAATGAAGGGATGCTTTTAATTACATACTCAGCGCCTCTCTGCAACACAAAGCGTTTTAGTGTTTAAACACAGTTCTGCACCAAAGTATAGGCCTGTGTGAACACAGACAAGAAGTGGGGGAAACCATGTGGAGAAGTTATCCTTTACTTAGACTGTAATTCTTTTTGGCATTCAATTTCATCCAAACGCACTTCATTTTTTTGCGGTAATCCTAATTCTCTTTTGTATACCGTATGCCTGGTAAACCCTAACCCAGGGATTCAGTAGGTATATCCCAGGCCAAATTTCCTTCCCCCTCAAATTTTGGATGAAATCTGCTCACTTTGTGAATTTCACCTGTCCCTGATTTGCCCTTGAGGGTCCTCCCCGCCGAGGGGTACCATACAGCCATCTGGTCAACCTGTAGTGAGGGTGTTGAACACAAAACTATCTTCACTCAGTGTACCAGGGCCTCAAGGCATTTGCATCCCACTTTCTGGGGCAGTTTTCTTGTGCATCATTCTATATGGGATTTTCGCTAATGTGAGTGAGGCCTTATGAGGCTAATCCCACGGACCTTTCTCAGGCAAGGATGCCAAGACTTTGCATTCATATTTGGTCAGGAGGTAAGGGGGATAACTCTTATCGAGCCCCGCCGCTGGGCCAGGAACTCTCTCATACATTAATTACTGTGGTTAAGCCACACGAGACCTGAGATGGAGATAGTAACATATACTCCCAAACCTGAATGCCTGTGTTGGAATCCTGGCCCTGTCGCTCACTAGCTTGGGGACTTTGGAAAAGTCTCTTAACTAGCTCATGCCTTGCTGTCTTTGTCTGTACGATGGGGATAATAGTTCTTTCTACCTATTGGTAGAATTGGTAGAACTATTTCCAGCACCATTGGAAAACTTAAATGGGTTCATACATACACGTAGAGCATTGAGAACCATACTTGGCATGCAGTAAGCTCTCAATAAGTGTTAGCTGTTGTTTATCCAACAAAGCTAAGCTCAGGTTAAATGAAACCCTCAAGGTCACATGCCTCCGAAATGGTATCATCTGGTCATCTGGTTCTGACCCTCAAGACCTTGTTCTTTCTAGGCTTCCATGGAGCTTTGGCAATGCCAAGGGGGTTCTCAGCTTGCACTCTGCTAGGACACTGCGATCTGAGCCCTGCCTAGCGGGGCGTGGCCTAGAGAAGGTCACTAGGTGTGCTTGATGACGTCGGTGTGAGCACAATTCTACTGCTTTTCTTCTTCCATTGCCTCAAACGTGATGCTCTTCCTGGGGTTACATGGCCGTCCTTATCGCCACCGACCTTCTTGGTCTTTCTCCAGTTCAGCTTCTTCATAGCGTCCAATGACACTTAACCACTCTTTCCGGAACTCTCATTTCCTGGCTTCTGCGCCCATGCGTTCTCCAAGTGTTTTTCCATTCTCTGTTTTTTCCCTCCTAGCGGTAGTTCATCCTCTAAGCCTCTGTCCGTGACCTGCTTCCTGCCCACCCAGTCTCCCTGGGCCATCTCCTTTACACGTGGAGATGACTCTGACATGCCCTCCTGCCCAGCAGCTTCTGTAGCCCCCCGCGCCTGGATGCCTGTGCCCTGCTCCCCCAGCACCAACAGCCAGGCTCCAATCCTACACACCCTGCAAATGCCACCACTTCAAATGCCAGTCTGCCCACAAGCCTCCCCTCACCACTCCCACCAGAAACACTCTTCTGGATTTCCCACAGCACCTCATTTGCACCTCTCTTGTGGAATCTATCATTTTCTAAACTTATATTATGGCCGTTTAAGTCTGTGGCTTCTCTCCCCCATAGACTGCGAGTTTGCTGAAAATAGAATCCATTTTTGTTCTCCTCATAGTACTCTACATCTAATAGGTAATGCAAAAAAAGGCACGCTGACAGATGACTGGGTAAGAAAAGTATTCTGTAAGACAAATAATGAGAGGAATTTAGTGTAATTTTGCCTGTAGGGCAGAGGGTCCTCTGGGTGTCATTTTCAGCTTCAGGTTCTAGAAAGCCATTTTTTTTTTTTTTTAGGGTAATAGGGCAACCATAATAATTTATGGCAATAAGAATAAGCCATCCTGCTCCACTCCTTCCTAACTGTATGGGCCTTGGGGAAGTTGTGTTATCACTCAGCCCCTCTGTTCCTCTTCTGTAAGATGGAGCTGGACAGCAGAATCCCCCTCCCAGAAGTGTGGAGGGATTCGGTAGGATGACATTAAACAAGAGGCTAGCATCCTGGCTTCAGCATACGTAAGTGGGAACAAAATGTCAAAAATCAGTGACTTCTGGTCAGCTGAAGCCCAACCAGGAAGATTTAACGGTCTCCTCCAGCCCATAGCACTCTTTCCCTCCAAGAGCTTTGGTCCTAACAGAATTCATTTTTTTTTTTAATTCGGCTAATAAATTAGGCATATGCATATTTGCAACGAGGTCCAGAGAGAAAGCCTCACTTTTTTCTCTATGCCATTTGAATTCCCCTACCATAGAGTTATTGTCAAAATCCATTAAAATATTAATTTCTCTTGTCACTGCACAATTCCCCAAGCAGACATCCAGACAGTGTGCAGTGGTGTTTCTCACAGAAGTACTAAATGTTTAGTTATCATGGTACATTTTTGAGATGATGCCTCCCTGTTGGCTCTGGAGAGACTGTGGAAGTTCAAGTACAAGGTTAAGGCAGGGTGGCAGACTGGCAACAGTTGTGGGGATTGCACATCAAGCAGGCCTAGGGCTGAGCTCCAGCACTGCCACTTACCTGCTGAGTGGCCTTGGGGAAGGCACTTAACCTCTCTGAGCATCAGTTTCTTCATTTGCAAAATGGTGACAATGATACCAAACACACGGGGGTTTGGTGAGAACTATATGGAATACGAAACATAGAGAACCTCGTAGAGTGCCCCACATATCGTTGGTCCTTAGAAATCCCAGAGATTTGGAGATGTGCAGGCGGGGGTGTGGAGGCCGTCACACTCGCTCGCCACCCCTTCCCGAGGGACAGCCGTGAGGAGTGCACTTTTTGTGACACCACAGCCTGAACCACAGGATACCGACACTTTCTGCTTCCACAATGGCCTCTCCAAACGCCCGTTCAAATAAATTAATATCCTCACTTGACCGACTCACCTGGCGGGGGTAAAAGGTTTCCGTGCCAACGGGAATGTGGGGGGCACCCCGTGCCCCAAGAAAGAAAACAAGAGGAAGCCAATCATTTGGTTTCCCTACTAACAAGCCCGAGTGGAGCTGAAGTCAGAGCCAGCCTCTTCCTTGGTTGTCACGGCAACGACACTGACCTAGCCCGTCCTGCGAATATATGCGAGATGGCAAGGGGCACACACACGTGGGAGCTGGGGTCCAGGGACGTGGGTGGCGAGGCAGAAGCGCTTCAAGAGGTGAAGCTCTCACCTGCTTTTCTGAAACGCAGAAACCACTGGCCAAAGTGCAGCCCTTGCCAGGGAACGGGGACATTCTAGTTGCTCTTACTTAGTTCCTTTGGTGATCGTGAATGGATCTAGAGCCCAGCAGAAAGGCCAATTCAAACCCGGTGAATGAACAGTTATTGCTTCCTCAGCCACGACGCAGGGATGGGGAGAGGGCCACGTGCCTCTCCTGCCCGGCACGGGGGTGCTCAGCGTCCAGGGATACGTGGTTGACACTGGTTGGTACCTGCTGCCTCGAGCTACAGTGGCTTAACCCCAAATCTATGGAGCAGCTTCCCATCCATGATTTATCATCCATGAGCAACAGCCTGGGAAGAAAAAAGCAGTGTGCCCATTTTACAGGCGAGAAAACTGAGTGCTGCGACCATGAATCAAAGAGTACTGACACTTTCATGTTCTCTTTTCTCGATTACTCTCTGTCTCCCGAGAGGCTTAATCTGTGATAGCACTTGAATTTGCCAAACATTCAATTCTTTCCCTCACTCTTATGCTCAGGGCCGCTTTTAAAAGTCACCTTCCAAGTCCAACACTTGCCAGTCAAATCCACCCAGATGTCTCGCTTGCAGCCAAGTTGAGCACGATGTGTCCCCCAGCTCTCCCCCACACCTGCTTCTTGCTGTTTCCACCCGTGTTGTTATTGGCAACTCCATCCTCCCAAGTGAGCCAAGCTCGAAGCCCTGAAGTCAGCTTTGGCTTCTCCCTCGTCCTCACCCAGGTGCTTGGGGACCTGTATACTATCTCTTTTCTATTCAGAGGCTCTGATTCAAATGTCCTGTGGAGTCCCAGCAAGTGGAAGGAGGGTTCATGGTGGTTAACCACAGAGGCTGTGGGGTCAAGGCATCTGGGATCTTGCTCACTCCATGCCTGTGGGCTGAGCACCTTCTGTCGTCTGGTCCTCACGGCCGTGTGAGGCTATTATTATTTTTAATATGATTCCCATTTTCCATATGAGGCATTTTTCTATGAGACACAAATACGATGACATGATTTGCTCAAGGTCATCGGGATCGGCCGGACACAAGAGCCCTCAAGCATAACCAACATGCAAAGCTCCTTCCTACTTAGGTGTAGTTTTCTTAAGAGCAGGGCCCACGGGCCACGTTCGTATGTCATGGCTTCTGAGGGGTAAGGACCTGACTGAAGGCCTGAGTGTTTGACCTTGGGGAAACAACCAGAAGATAACTAGAGGTCTGTAGCCAGCCGAGTAGTGGCCCTAAGCCCCAGCATCTGGCAATGTGACTTCATTTGGAAAAGGGTCTTTACAGATGTAATCAAATTAAGGCTCTCGAGAGGAGGTTATCCTGGGTTTAGAGAAGGCCCGAAATCGAGGGACAGCTATCCTCAGAAGAGAAAGGCAGGGCGAGATCTGACACAGACACACAGAGAAGGGCCTTGGGAAGAGGAGGCAGAGACCGGAGTGAGACCACCATGAGCCAACCAATGCCTTCCACCACCACCGGCTGGAAGGAGCAGGGAGGAGTCTCTCCCAGAGCCTTCGGAGGGAGTGTGGCCTGGCTGACACCACCTGGCCTCAGACTTCGGGCCTCAGAGCTGGGAGAGAACGCACGTCTGCCGCTTGAGGCCAAGCGGGAACATGTTTCTGCAGCCCTAAGAGACCAGCACAAGGTCTCAGTTTCTGAAACAGGGAACCCCGCCAGTTACTGTGAGATAAAGTGACTGGAAACAACTAGAATAGTGGCAGGGCCACAGTAGGCCCCTGATCAATGTTAGTTGAACCAAATGAAAATATCCTGAGTCATTACCTTGGAAACTTCTCCCCAGGACACACCTGACTGACTGGGTCTGCCTGGAGCATCAAGCTTGTACGACAATGTTTAACTTCAGAACCCAGGAGCCAGAAGGAGGAGCCACGGGGAGGATCTCCTCTGAGCCCAGGTGTGGAGGAAGAACGGGGAAGCCAGCAGAGATGTCTATGTCCTTGTGAGGCTGGTAACTAAGTGCTGGCCTGTCTCCAGCTCTGATGAGCCTGTCACGGTGGGTTTCACAAAACATCTGTTTCGGGAACAAGCCTGTTGTTTCAGGCCAGCTCTAGAGATAATATGTTTTTCCGATATACAGCCGTGACATGTGCACTGAAGCTGAATATTTCTAAATGTGAGCAATTTCTTAAGTGGCAGAAGCCCATCGAACTCTTCAAGAACATCGATGGCATGTGGGCAGCCTGGGCCATCTCCTGGGCGGCTGCAGACCTGGCTCGTAGGGAAGCGCTCGGGGAGTAGGTGGGGGTGGTGGGTAGCCAGCTCGCAGAAATGGGTCCCTCTAAAGGTTATCTTAATTCTGCAAGGGAGTCAGGTCCCTCGGCTTCATGCATATGGATGCAGCAGCGGCTGAATGATAACCTGCGTTTTTCTTCCCCATGTTAATCGACTTGGGTTGGCCACTGAGTATTTGACGAGGAAACGCTATGCCAGCGCACTTACCAATGATCCCCAGGACCCGAACGCAGCTTTGCTGGATTTGACTCAATTCTGGCCCGAGATAAGAAAGCACGGGTGCAGCATCCCATGTGAAATGAGCAGACCGTGCCTTGGCATGAGATAAACGGAGCACCAGAAGGCAGACCAGCAATTAGGAAGGTGCCAGAACACTTTCCTTGTCGTCCCACAGGTGATGGGGAAACGAGGCATGCCCATGAAGCAAACTCCTCAAGATCCTCCAGGCAGATTGTCCTCTTCTCCTTTCTCCCCGGGGCTGGAATTTGGTCTAAGGAGAGGGGCTCCCACCCCTTGAGCAGGCAGATGAAGGCCAGAATGCATCTGCCCTCCTAGGCCACCTCCTCCTGCTGGAAGGGCTTGGGGGCACCCAGGAAGCCCCAGCCCAAGTGGGGGCCTGGAGTGAGCCGTGCCTTGTTCCCATTAGCTTGTTGTAGCCTTGGCCTCCAGAACTGACTCCGGGTCTCTGCATTCCAGGCTCTGCCTGGCCCCAGCGTCCTCCCCTTTCTCATACTTCTGCAGCTGGAGTCCCAGCATGCCACGGGGTCAAGCCCCTCCTGGCTGACCACTAAGGCCCCAAGGCCAGGTCTGTATAGCACAGAAGGCAGTGATCTGGTCCAGCCTTCCTGGAATGCACTATGCCCTGCAGTCTGCTTCCAGAGCGAGTGACAGGGCCGAGGAGTCAACGCATTTAGAAAGGAAGGAGTTGCAGGTCATAGAGACTGGTGGTCCTCGTTCCGTATGTAGACAAGGACTGAGCTCTGGAGACGGGGAGTGGTTTGTCCAAGGTTTCCTGGCACCCGGGCTTTACGGGTCAGGAAGAATACAGGGTTCCCATCTCCCAGTGCACTTTGCGGGGGCAATATCCTTGCCTCTTCCTTTGGCTAATATCAGTCAGCTCTGTGCAGACAGCTCCCCGTCTGACTCATTTCTGACTCTCGGGCAGCAGCTTGGGGCCAGGCCCAGGCAGGAGCTCAGTTACTATTATTTAGACTCAGATGAATAGATCTCCTTGGTAAAACGAATCAGACGTGGACCTGTTCCTGAAGCCAACACAAAGGTGTCAGTTCAGGATTCTACAAACACCTCAACTACCAGAAGGGAGAGGCCGTACCTGCCTATAAAATGGTGTGGAAGTGGAGAAGGATGGTAAATTTACTTGTCACATCACTGTGTTAATTTTTTCCTCGCGTAACTACAACCTTGTGTCCATATGGGAACAGCTGCTGTTTATCGGAGGCCAGGGCATCCAGGCACAGCCCTGGGGACCTTGAACAAAGGTCCTATTTAAGTCTTGCCCTCATCCCTACCAGGTAGAACATATTGGGCCCTCTTTATAAGTGGAAACTGAGGCTCAGGAAGGCAAGTGGCTTACCCAAGGTCATGCAGCTCACAAGTGTGGGAGCACGGATTCTAGTTAGGTCTGTGCTGTTTTACTGAAGTCAGGCATTCTGACCTAAGAGGAGCAGTGCTATGCAAGGAGATACAATCTCACCGAGGCAGGTGTGTGAACGCATCTAATTCTTATGGCAACCCCATGAACTGTTGTCTCCACCTTCCAGGGGAGGAAAAATAGGTCCAGAGATGCCAAGTCGCTTACCAGGTGATCCTGGCCAGTCTAGAACCCAAGGAAGAGCGGGAGGCAGGGAGAGCTCAGAATAAGAGGCAGGGGTGCAAGGGGGCCCCAGGGCTGGGCTGGACTGGCTAGTCGCCTGACTTTGGGTAAACTTCCTAACAGAAATGTTTAAACAGTTTCATAAAATACACATAACATAAAATTCACCATTTAAACCATCTTTAAGGCTATAGTTCAGTGCTATTAAGTACTTTCACGCTGTTGTGCAACCACGACCACCATCCACGTTCCCAGACTGAAACTCTGCATGTTGCACACTAACTCCCCATTTCCCGCCTCCCCAGCCCCTGGCAACCACCATTCTGCTTCCAGGCTCTATGAATCTGACCACTCTGGGAATCTCATGTCAGTGGACCCATACAGTATTTGTCCTTTTGTGTCTGGCTTATTTCACCCAGAACAGTGTCCTCAAAGTTCATCCATGTTGTAGCAGGTGTCAGAACCTCCTTCCTTTGGAAGGCTGAGTAACCACATCTCGTCTATCCCTTCTTTCATCCGTGGACAGCCCCATAGGCTGCTGCCACCTTTGGCAGGTGAGCAGTGCGGTGGGCAAAATACTTCCAAGCTCATCAATTTCTGTCCCAAACCTGAACTTCGGCTTTGTTCCCCAACCCAGAGAAGAGATATAACACCCACACAGTGCCTGAGCCAGAGGTCGGGGAGGAGGGTAACTCCCAAACCCCACGAGTAGCGTAGTGTTGTTCCTCTGTCACCTTGGTCCACCCTCTTCTCTCCATCCCCGCCGCCGCTCCCCAGATTCCAAGCTGCCACCACCCGTCACTTCAATGGTGGGTCGCCTAAATTCCAACAGCCTCATCACCAGTCTCCTTGCTTCCAGCTTCCCCTCCCAACACACCTTCCATGTCATAGCCAAATGGCAGATCTGACCATGTCACCTTGTGGCCCTGAAACTGTCCCTGGCTCTCTCCCTCACTTCCTTCACGTGTTTGTGGAAACGTCCCCTTCTCCGGCAGGCCTCCCACGGCCACTCCGCCTGCAGCTGCAACACCCGCTCCTCACCAGCCCCTGAGTGCCTGCCTCGCCCCATCCTAGCCCCCAGCACCACTGCCATTTATCAGAGCGTAGATTTGACTCGTTTACTTTGTTGATGTCCATCTCCGGCCCTCTTACGCTTACGCCCCCACCTCCAGTAAACCAGGCCAGGTTCACAAAGGCAGCCATTTGTGATGGTTTTGTCCACTACGGGCTCCTCAGCCTGGCACACAGTAGGCCCTCACTGAATACTGGCCGAGTGCGTGAACACATGAATGACTGACTCCTGGCCCCATGTAAACCCCGCCAGGCCACAAGGCTCGCCAGGCCCTCCCCTGGACAGTAACCCTGGGCCTTTGAACGTGCCATTGCCTCTGCCTGGAACGTCATTGCCTCCACCTCGCCTGCTGCTGTGGGGCACCCCTTCACTGTGCATCACGACACCCTACTTTTACCTCCTTTTGGAAGACTGTTTCACACTGTACAATAATTGCCTCTTTACTTGTCTGTAGCTATTTCTAAACAGCCAGCCCTACGAGGGCAGGATAATCTCGTTCACTCGCCGATTCTCGGGGCCACGCGCTGAGCCTGCTGTTGAAGCACAAAAAATGTCAAGGGAAAAAAGTGAGCCAGCCTCCTGCGTCTCAGCTGCCTGTCCTGTGGAGCGAAGGCAGAGCCGCTCCTGCAGGGGACCCAACAATACACACGATGTGTAGTACGTGTGCCTGGCACACGGCGGGCATCGCACACCCAGCACGGACACAATGCAGGGCTCGCACGCACTTGTGCAGGACCTGCTGTTTCCGCTGTTCTCGAAGCCACCAGCTGCCATCCTGCCGTCATCTGTCACCTCTGGGGGCCACACTGATTAAGTGTGGGCCCCAGAGAGAATTCTTGTCCTTTCCTGTCCTAGCCGTCACATCTTGGCAGCTTGCCCGCTGAGCAGAGAAAACCTCCACGTCCAGTGTCTTCTCAGAACCAACTGTGTTTATCGCCAGCATGTTACCGAATTGAGAATGTCCAGGGATTTCGGGGAGCAGTGGTGCTGATCTCTCATTTTACACCTGAGACACGGGTTTAGAGAGGCGGACCGACTTGCTCAACAGTTACACAGCTAGTTAAGGACCTCACTTTCTCTTTCCTTATGGCAAAAGTTTAATTCTACCTGGTTCACCCTATGGGACCCTAAGGTATTTGGTAGGCTAATCTAAAAGCCTCACTTGGGCTACCTTCTGACCAGTATTCTCACTATGCCCGTAGGTGAAGAGAGGGGGCAGGTTTCACTTCCATGGCCTGCCAACTAACAGCATCAAGTTGGATTTACATGCTGAGCAACTCTTTTCCCAGGGACCTTGTCTGCAATTCAAACAGAAGAAATAGATGAGACTCTTGACCCTCTCACTCTATCCCTCTAGATAATTGGCCTGTCATCAATAAAGCAATTGCGGTGTCCCGCCCCCGCCCCTGCCACTTGTCCTTGGACAAGACCTTCCGTGGAGAACACCCCTGCTTGCCTGGAAGCGTGCTCCCCTCTGTCAGGGGCACGGCAGCTCTGCTTGGGCTCCTCCGCGGGCGAAGCAGGGGGAGAACTGGGGAGTCTGGAGCTCGGGTGTTGGCAGAAGGATCAGGGAGGCAAGGGAGGGGTGGCCCAGTTGGAAGTGAACCCAGAACTCCCTCTCACTGAGACGGAGTCATCAGCCGCCACCAACAGACTCATTCACAACCTCTGGTCCCAGAGGAAATCATTAAGCCTAATTATTATTATTAGGCATAATGACTAATTAGTAAAAATAGCTACCATTTACTGAGTGCCAACTTATGCCTGGTACTTAATGCATATTATTTCTTTTTGCCTATTTTACACCTCTTTATTTTCTGTTTTCCTAATTAGAAAGTCAATATATATTCATAGAAAAAAAATCTTTAAAGATACCTAAAAGCAGAAAAAGGGAGGAAAATTCACTCTGTCTCACCACCCACCTATAGCCACTGCTAACATAATGGAGTTTACTTTCCAAGATTTCTTCTGTCTGTTTCTCTATCCTTTTCCGTGTGTGTGCATGCATGTGTAGGTGAGATTTAACATAGTTGTGACCACACTTGCCAAAAAGTGACTTCTAACGCCCACAATGATGCTATGACCCTTGGGTACTATCAACTCCACTTCACAGATCAGGAACCTAAGGCTCAGAGAAGGTAAGTCAGTTGACCAAAGTCACACAGCAGACAAAAGGCTGGACTGGGATTCATATCAAGTCTTTCTGTGGTGGAAATCTGTCTTTCCCCCACTCTGCCCTGCTGCTTCCCACACATTAAGGGAGAATCGGGGATAGTTTTAATTACATCTCTGCTTCTGCAACCCCATTCCTCTGCCTGTGCCCTCTGGACCACACTCTACTGAGATGTTGCTATGGGTGTAGGAGACACAGAATCTCCCAGCTATGTCCACTCAACTAGCCAGTACCTGACTACGGAAAGCTTTGAAAGCTGAAGCTTCGATGAAGACATTCTGTCAGAAACTGGAGGGAATCTGTGTTTTCTGTCCATATAGATATCTGGAAAGCTGAAATCAGAAAGCACAATGAACTACGGTTTGCAAGTCGTTTTGCATGAGACAAATACAAGTAACGTCTACGGAGCTGCTGCAGGGTGGCTCAGAAGGCCTCCACCCTGGCCTGCAAAGCTGTAAAGGGCCTGGACACCACAAACACCCCTTTGGGGAGGGAGCAGTGGGGACCCAGATTCTGCCTTTCCTCAAATGGTTTGAACAAAGCCCTAGGTACCAGACCTCTTTAAGTTGGCACCAAGCGTGATAAGCAAGTGAGATAAACATGTGGCACCTCCTATGTGCCCAGCACTGGGCAGAGGATGCTAAATGAGGAAGACAGTGCCCCTGCCTTCAAGAGCTTACATCTGGGGCAGGGAGACCCCTATGAAAAGGGAGTTCCATTACCACGCGGTAAGCGCCGAGACACAGTGACAAAAACCATTTTTGTTCAAAAACCGCCAGCTTAGATCCCTACAATCTCTAAGATGGGAGGATTCATGGCCGAGAAGAAACACTGTGGGATGAAGTGCAGGAACAAACTGATTAAAGCCCTTTCCCAGAGTGCTGTGTTCACTGACATAAAACGTAAAGGCAGAGGACTAAGTAATCTATCTTATCTTTATCTTATCTATCTTAAATTTAGGAACAATAAGTTGTCCCTCAATATTTTTAGGATCTTTGTCCCTCGCAGTTTGAACAGGATGTCTGGAATGTGTTTTGCTCTGCTGCAGATAACATTCACCTTGAGCCTTTTTTCTGTGTGCCGTGTGTGCACGTGTGCGTGTGTATTCCACCATCTGAAGTTGCAGTCATCTCTCACCTAATAACCAGGAGTTGTTGAATCTACCCTCTGGATCCTGCCAGAGCCACAGGATGCTGTGAATGTGAACCACTTGGAATGTTCCACCTTCCGGGAGGGGCTCAGATACAGAGGTATTTCCTCACATCCCACACCCCCACCCTTGCTAGTGCTAGGGGTCTCAGCCCCGCTTCCTGATTCCCGGCGCCCCATCAGCTCCCCTCACCCAGGGACCCGCTCTCCTCTGGACACACGTCGGGTGGGAGATCAGTTCTAAAGCCCCAGGCGCCGCCCCTCAGCTCCCCAGCTCACTCACCCTCTTCTGTGCTGCCTTGCCCTGCTCCCCCACCCCTTCCTTTTTTACTGCCCTACTCACAGACCCTACTTTTTCTAGTTATTCCCAACAGGAGTGACTCATACTTCTCAGATGTAGGAACAGAAATGTCGTGGCTTCACTGGAAGGTATTCGGAAGGAAATCTGCAGATGCCTGAACTTCAGGGAGGGGGCCTGGAGGACCAGCAAGGACCAGCCTCCCGGACCTCAGTGCTGTGGGAGCGGGAAGGCCCCTCCTCTGTCCTTCAGGACCAGGACAAGGCATCCTAGTTGGGCTCAAACCCCAACTCTGCCCCCTAGATGGTGTGTGACTTTGGGCAAGTCACTCAGCTCTTCTGATCCTCTGTTTTCTCATCCTTAAAAGGGGGCTAATCTCCCTCGCAAGTTGTTGTGAAGGTTGTGATGTTTTATATAAATATAAGTATATATATAATATGAGATTACATATGCATATTTTTATAAATTGTTTCAAAACACTCACACACACACGCACACACACCCTACATATAAACAGTGGCTGGCACAGGGCAGTCACCAACCCCTCTGGGCTGGCTGTGTCTACGCTGCCTACATCTGTCACGATGAACAAATGCATGGTGTAATAGAAAGTATTAGATAAATGTAAAGTATTTAAAGAAAATGCTGAGGTGTATATTTTTCTTCTGTGCTTTGAATGGCACAATATTTATCCTGTCATTTTCCAGCTAGGGGCTTGCTGGTTGTTCCAGCACAGCTCAGGGATACCAAATATAACGTGGGTTAAATATACAGGCCGACTTGGCTTCACACACTGAGTGCAAAAATGAAACATACATGCCTTGGAGGCCCACATTCCTGATGGAGCCATCTTCGGAAATAGCATCTTCTCTCGGAAGAAAGTACTAGCAACTAAAAATATTTCCATGTTTAATGACGATCACCGAAGGGACATCTAGAATGGCTTGTCTTTTATACATTGTCACACATTTAATTTACTGCTCCTCTGGAGGGACAGCAGACAGCCCATCCAGCTGGAGTCCCAGAGTCCTGACGCTCCGCCGGCTGGCTCAGCCCTGGCCACCTCCTGAGCCCGGCCCGGCCCAGCCCAGCAGGTGGAAGCTCAATGGTCCTCACCCCGGCATTGCTCTTTCTGCTATCAGCCTGGAATCCTGACGCCTAAGAGGAAACTCAGACTCTAGTAGCTACTACCAACCCCATCCTTATGGAGGCGGCCGATTCCATGCAGTGGGGCTTCCGGCTCAGGGCCTGCTCGGTATTCTAGGAGTTTCCCACTAGGAGGACACCCCGACCATTACCCCTGCCTGTTCAGCTGGGCCCCCCTGCCAAGTCCTTGCCTGCTTCTTCTGCCTGGGCAGCAGGTCCTCATACCAGTCTGTGCTGTCTGGGTCCAGCTGTGAGTGGCCTGAGCTCATGATACCATGAGCACACCAGTGCCTGGTTGACCGTGTTGACTGGCCTGGCTTCCCATGCTCCTCCTGCCATCACGGGCCCACAGCTATGGACCCAGACGAGTCCAACTTTGGTTGGTCATGCTCTTTCGCTTTGAAAAGCGCTGCTACTGCTCTGTATCATGTTACCCTTGAACCTCCGAATGTGCTGGCCTATGCTGTGGATTCCTCCCCAGCGGTCTAAGTTGTGGGGGTTCTCTCTAATATCACTGGTTTTATGTTGTAATATCATATCTCCTTATAGAAGACACACAAAAAAATACAGAAATATATAGGTAAGACAACACAATTCTCAAACATAATCTCACTATCAGAAATGATCACTTTTAATATTTTGACAAACTTCCTTCTACTCCTCTTCTATGAATATAATCTGTTCGCATAGTTGAAATCATACTGTACGCATAATTTTGTAGCCTCCTTTCTATTTAATGTTGTGTTATAAGCACGTTGCCATATCACCAGAATTATTTATAGAAATTTTTAATGATTAAATGACTTCCCTCAGGCTAATGGCTATTTCAATTGTTTCTGATTTTTCACTACTTGGATGTACATACTTAGACAATACATCTTTCTCATAATTTTGGATGATATCTTTGGTATAGATTCCCAGAAGTGAAGTTTCTGAGTCAACAGGTATAATGTTTTTAAGGCCCTTGTTCTTTAATCTGGCTTTAGTCCATGACCCTGTAAATTGCTAAACAATGAAATCATAGTCACTAGTTCAAAGCTTTTCTATCTATAATCTTTTGTTTGCCATGAAGTTAACTATTGAGATCACAATAAAATAGAATGACATATTTTTCTATTAATGTCAACACAAATATGGGTTTAAAAATATTTCGCATAGCAGTATGTGAAACTAGAAGTAATGAGATTAAGCAATATTTTCAAGTGACCCACAGTTGCTTTCCTACTAATAAGAGTCATTGAGATTTGTATCTCTAATTATTTTTTAGACTCTTCTTCTCAAAGCTATGAATCTGAATCTGAGTCAGCATCCTAAACAGCCAGAACTGGAAACAGTGAGCTCTATTTTTGAGTTTCTTATGTAGAATGTGAATTTGGGATGAGCTGCTCAAAATCCATTTATGTAATAATTTTTTTAAAATAGCTGTCTTCTCTGCGAACCCTCCCCTGATTTCTCCAGAAAAAATTAATCACCCTTCCTCCCATAGCTCACCAGTGCCTCATTTAACACTGACTATGGTCTTCATCATATTTGAGTTATTTGTTCAAGTTGCTCACTGGCTGGGAGCTCCTACAAGGAACAACCCAGTGTGATTCCCAAGACTTAGCAGAAAGATCAAATACAATAGGCATGCATAAACAGGATGAGCATTCATTTTCAATTTGCCAGTAAGCATGTGGATGGTGCCTTGCTAGGAATCTCGTGTATAGGATGGATCCAAAAGGAGAAACGGAAGGAGGTCCATCACCAGCCCAGAGGCTGCCCACAGAGCAATGGTCAGAAAAAAGAGAAAAAATAGCAAAGAATGTCCATGGTTTCAAAATGAAAGAAAACATCATTATTTCACAGATTATTTATGGGCTACCCTTCTAGGTAGTAGGATGTGCTAGATGATGGAATCCAGAGAGGAATAAGTTCTTTCTGCCTTCCCAGAGTTCATGGAGAAAAATGACAGGTTTCAGTGATTCTACTAAAAGGTTCTCCATGGATGAGGGAAAGGACACCTGCAAAACCAGAATAAGACAGGAGATAGTCTGGTCTTCCATTAATCAAAGGCCACCGCCTTCAGTCAGTTATCTGCAAACCATTAGAGTTTCTTCCAAGCAATTACCACGAGTCAGCCCCTGCCACATCTAGATCATCTGCTTGCTCATTTCCATTGGGGAGCAACCTTCAAGGATCAGTAAGTCCTTTGAAATCTGCTAAACCTTACCACAAAATTCTCTACGGATTCTTACATATATGCTGGTTTGCCATGAAAAATGTATTACTTCTAACCAAATGGATATTTTAAAATATGTGATACATAATTAGGGGAAAATGTCTAAGACCTAAGGATTAAGATTCATTAAGAAAAAGCCCAGAATGGTGGGAAGCTTGGGAGGAAGACAGCCAGGGATAAAATTCCTTTGCTGCCAGTTCTTAACGCTATGACCGCAACAAAATACTTAAGCTTTCTGGGGATCAGTATTCTGATCTGTAAAATAGGGATGATGATACCTATCTCCTACGGAAGAACAGAGGAGAAGAAGTGAGAGAAGAAGAGTGTTGTCTGCACGGGTTAGGCGCGTACATCTAGCACCCAAGCATAAGGCATGTGGACTGCTTCAGGAAAAGGAGAAGCGTTCTGGTGGGTAGAAGAATGAGCAGGAGGCCAGGTGTCAGCTGACTCGGATTCCAGTTCCAGATTCTCCCACCCTAGCCGCGAGACCCCGAGAATCCCATTCCCCTCTAACTTCAGTGTTCCCATCTGTAAAATGAGAAGACTGGAAAAGGTGACCTCACAGCTCCCTCCCAGTTCTGACATTTTAGCAGACCCTTTGTCTCTCTCTTCCCAAGTGTGTGAGGTGGGGGACGGTTGCTCAGCTAAGAGCACCATGCATGCAGACATCATGACAACCCGCATTCTTACAGATTGCCTCGTCTCCAGGTTAGAGACTGCCCGCCCCGCTCACCACACAGCATCATTAGCACTGGTGAAAGATCCCACCACGGGCTGGTGTTTCATGAGCAATGAAAAGAGATCCATCTCCCATTTTGACAGTGCCGCACTGAACATTCATAAAATATTGAAGTAACTAATGAAGTCATTTTTCATTTCAATGGTGGTTTTCTCTACTTATCTCTACATGTGTTTGTCCGTCTGGTCACAGATTTCTTCAATTAGTCAGACCGCCTATTATGGGGAACGGACATGCAGACATGTCGCTTATCTTGTAGGGGCTTGTCTCCTTTGGATGGCCATGTTCTCCCCAGGTCTTCACTCCCCTCTGTGTGGGCCTGTGTCCAAATTTCCTCTCCTTGTAAGGACGCCAGTCATGTAGGATTAGGGTCCACCCTAATGACCTCATTTTAACTTGATTACCTCTATAAAGACCCCATCTCCAAATAAGATCATATTTTGAGTTCCCACAGGTTAAGATTTCAATATACACATTTTGAGGGTGACACTATTAAGCCCAAAAAAGGGAGCCAACATATTCGTTCATTTATTTGTTCATTCATTCTTCCAACCCTAATTGAGTCCCTACCATGTGCCAGGCATTGCGCTGGGTGCTGGAGATCCAAAGGCAGTCCTAGCATGGAGGATGTCGATTTGAAAGAGGCACCACCCCCAGACAGATCGCTGAGTATGGTATATATGTAAAGTACAAAGTTGGCACAGGGACAACAGGTACTCTGCTCCCCTGAGGGCTTAGGGCAGCTTCCGGAGGCTTCCATGAGGTAGCCTCGAGCTGAAAGTCTTGGCTGGTGGAAGGTAGAGAGAAAGGAATGCCTGGGTCCCATGCAGAGGACATCGGGCGTGTAAACAAACAGGAGCTTGGCGGGAGGGGCACAATTCTGGAACTCTAGAGGTGGGGATGGAGCCTAGGGTGTGTGTTGGCAGCGAGAGAGGAGAGATTTAGGGTAAAGACCTGTGTGGTAACTCCCGTGCGAATACCATGCGGTAGAGAAATCTCTCCCCTGCCAGAAGCCAGACACCCAACGTCTTCCTGTCTCTGTGTGGACACTGCTAAGACCTAGGAGGCAAGTGAGAAGCTCTCTCTCTCAGAGAAGCCCAAATCAAGACCCTAAAGTTCATGCCCTGAAGTTTCAGTGGGGAGGGCCTCTGGGGGCCTCCTTCCACACCGATATACTCTTCCTCTACACACACTTCTCACAACTTGGTGATCTGGCTTTCAGACCATCCCGCGGCACAGTGCAGCCAGCAGATTAGAAGGGACAGACAGGTGGCCACCGCCGTGCAATCCGCATATACGGGTGACGGCCTGAAGACAGAGAAGGAGGTAGAAAACCCCTTCAGAGCTCTTCGGGGGCGCCAATACTCCACAGAACACTTTAAACCCAGTTTGCAGAACCGTCGTTCAAATAAAAAGCCAAATTTACTGAAACGTATTTAAGAAGCCAAGATTCCCAGCAAAGCTGAAAGGATCTGGCGAGTAAAGGGTTAAACACAGACCATTTAGAAAACAAAGGACTCCAATTCCCCAGGGGTCTCCACAGCCCAGCCCTGACCAGGCCAGCGTGAGGCAAACTAAGTGCTCTCTCAGACTCTGAGTTTTCTGTTGGAAGGGACTTCAGAAATCACTTAGGCCAAATGCTCTCTGTTTAGGCTGGAGAGGATTTGCCCAGAACCACCCACAGGAGAGGAGCAGAGCTTGAGCTGCAAGTGGCTTCTCTTGACCCTGCCTCCTGGGGGGTTAGGGAAATCCTGGGGTGAGTGGGTTTGGGGCAGCTCAGCAGGAGCAGGACCCAGGAGGGTTCCAAATGACAGAGATGTTCTGGGCCAGTGGAGAAGAGGGACAGGGGGTCAGGTCCTGGGGTTGGGAGGACCGCTGTGGACACTCTGACAGTCCTTCCCGGGGCTCAACACTCCGATTACCTCACTGGCCCCTCAGAGCCAGGCTGTAAGGTGAGCAGGGCAGAAATGATTCTCTCAGAGTGCAGACAAGGAAACGGAGGCCCGTGGGGGGAGAACTACTGTGTCCATAGGATAGAGTGTGGGGCGTCAGACCTGGACATGAGGTCTCCTAGGCTCCGCCCTGGCAACGGGCCTCCTGGGGAAAACAGAGCGACTTGGTCTTGGCCCACGACCTTGGGCAAGTCTCAGAAAATATTCTGACACTTCTCTCCTGAGGCACATCGGATATTATTTGGCCATTACTTGGGCCAAAGCATGTTACTCAGCGGCAGTGAGCAATCGACGGCTTGATTTCAGAGGCTGATCCTCATCATAGACCCTTCTCATTCTGCCACTGCAGTCGAAGTCCCCATTTTCTGTGCAGCATTTGAGAAACTTCCCGGTCCCTTCACAGTTTCCTCGTCAGCTGAGCATAACAGTTTGGAAAACAGCTTCAAACCAACACCGATTCTAGCTCTGTACAGCTAGAATCGGTTTTCTTTAGAACACATTTATCACTAAAACAAAACGCTGTGGGTTTGGGAGAAAGTGATGTTTTGAGCTGTCAAGTCAGTTGGAAATGTTTGGGAAAACAATTTTTTTTTTGAGATAATGCTGGCTTTGTAGGTAGGTACAATTTCCATTTTTTTCTCCCCCCGTAAATTAACATGTTTTAGATTGCACGGGAAAGAGCCAGGATATCTTTGATAGTCTCAACTATAATTATTGCTTTGACTACGAAGTCAACTTCACAACACTAAAGAGGCAAATCGCCAAATATAACGGTGCAGTTTGCATTTCTCTGTAGTTTTAAAGGGCATCTGCTGGCTCTTTTGTTAAGTGAGAGAGCCAGTAGGAATCATGCAGAGATTTTTTTCAGTGGGGAGGTCAACTGGTTTTTCAGCGCTGGTACACGTTGTAATCGGTGCACGACTATACACCACCACACACCTATATCGGAATAAAGCCCGAGACTTTGTCGAGGGCATTCACCCCCGTTACGTCCCTGGTGCTCCAAGGGGCACTGTGAGGGAAGCAGGCTAAAGACGGCCAAGAATGCCAGCCAGATGGGGCATCTGAGCGTTGATTCAACAGATATTTTACAAGTTTCTACTCGGTGACAGGCCCTGCCCTGGCGACTCAGGGTGGAATAACACAGAGGTGCTTCTGCTGCCAGACAGCTCATGTGAGGTCATGGGTGGAGAATGCGCCCCTGACTGCCTGGGCCTCCTCATCCGGGGCATTTGCCACTCGAGGACCTGCTTCCTCTCAAATCTGCAATCCCCTTAAACTCAACAGCGGGATTTCCTTTTGGAAGAGACACCCTCTGGTCTGGATGTCCTGAACATCTTGGTGGGGCGGCTGGTACCACGTGGAGCCCACGAGGCCTCTATGGCCAAGCTGAGGAATCATCTGGAACACTTCGTGCCCCCACACGAAGAGATACTCCATCCTTATGATTCTCCCCCGCTCCCCGTCTGACAGAACCTCTCTGTTTATAATCCTCCAAATACAAGATGTCTCTCCACACCAGTCCGCCTTTGCATAAGCCATGCCTCCTACTCAGAATGCCCTTCTCTGCTCACATATCATGGGGGCCTCCCTGTGTCATTACACCCTAGCAGATGTCACCTCCTACAGGGCGCACCGCTCCCCTCTCTGTGCCGTCTCCGTACCTTGTTCATGCTCCCACTTCGGACTGGTCGCCCTATATTGTGCTCTTCTTGTTTATACACCCCAGTCCCCCATCTCTGAGCATCTTGACGGTGGGGGCTGTATTTTATGACTTTCTGCATCCTCAGCACTTAGTCTAGAATCTGAACACGGCAGATGTTCAACGACAATTTCCGAAATGAATAAATAATATTAAGCATTCATGGGGCACCTGGGTGGCTCAGTCGGTTAAGTATCTGCCTTCGTCTCAGGTCATGATCCCAGGGTCCTGGGATCGAGCCCCGTATCAGCCTCCCTGCTCCACAGGAGGCCTGCTTCTCCCTCTCCCACTCCCCCTGCTTGTGTTCCTTCTCTCGCTGTGTCTCTCTCAAATAAATAAATAAAAATCTTTTTTTTTAAAGATTTATTTATTTATTTTGAGAGAGCGAGAAGGAGAGAGAGAGAGAGAGAGAGAGAGAGAGTACATGAGTGGGGAAGGGTCAGAGGGAGAAGCAGACTCCCCGCCGAGCAGGGAGCCCGATGTGGGACTCGATCCTGGGACTCCGGGATCATGACCTGAGCCGAAGGCAGTCGCTTAACCAACTGAGCCATCCAGGCGCCCTAAATAAAAATCTTTAAAACAAAACAAAACAAAACAAAAATATTAAGCATTCAGGAAGAGCCCAGAATGTGAGAGGAGTTCTAAGCACAAAGATTATCTTTAGTCCTCCCAAGGGTTCTAGGAGGCAGGCATTATTCTCCTCATTTCACAGTTTAGAGACCCGAAGCTTAGAGAAATTACGAGACTCGCCCAAGAGCAGAGTCAGGGAAAAAAAAAAAAGAGACCCAAAGCCAGGTTTGTCTGACTTCAACGCTCTTTCTACTCTGTGGATGTCCCCCAGGCGGTCTCTCCTGCAAAGTTTGATAAGGGACGCAGTGAGCCCCAACTGCTGCTGTCCCCCCTTCTCTACTCACAGGCTCCAACCCCGACAAACAGAGGCCGGGCCAAGGAGGGTTCCCTCTGGAGGTCCGGCGCTTCCCCTTTCTGTGTATCCTAAGGGGATGGATCTGAAAGTATGGATCTGAAAGACCAGACTTGAAGCACCTTGCTCTGGGTAATCTCGACTCAGAGTTTCATTTTTTTTTTTTTTAGATCAGTCTGACTGCTTCTGAAAATGGTCAAAGACCAGATCTTACCGAGACTAATTATTTCTTTACGATGTACAGATCCGGGCACCTGGGTGGCTCAGCCGGTTAAGCGACTGCCTTCGGCTCAGGTCATGATCCTGGAGTCCTCAGCGGGGGGTCTGCTTCTCCCTCTGACCCTCCTCCCTCTCGTGCTCTCTGTCTCTCATTCTCTCTCTCTCAAATAAATAAATAAAATCTTTAAAAAAAAAAAAAGATGTACAGATCCATCCGTTGGTGAAAAGAAGGCCAGGAGGCAAAGTGAAATTACATAGTACATCACTGTCCCCGGCACATTCATCTCTGCCACTCTGTCAATGTAAAAATTTACAGCAGATATTATCTCTTTGAAGGGGTTCAAGTCCTAGAAAACACAAGCTAAATTTTAAATAGAATTTTAATTTTAATGAAAGCTTCAGGGAATGCTGTCTGTGTTGCATATCTTTCATACCTGGCGATTACGTTAATTTATGCTTAATGGAAAAGGATATTTCTAATCCCCAGACAGGCTCAACATCTGTCTAGGACTGTGTTTTTGGAAGCCATAAGCTGCTTGTGATGGATGCAATCAAGCCAGGACACTACTGGACTGACACCTGAAGGCTATGTGTAAGGAGGACCAGGGACATGATGTCTCTGCCCAGTGCTTGTGTTGAAATCAAATCAAAGTCCCAAGCATCTCATTCTGCCAGCCTTTAAAAATCTTGCCTCCTGCTCTTTCATGTTGTTCCCTGGACAGGCCTGGGGAAAGGAGCTGGGCTGTGAGACTGTGGATGGAGCGTTCGTGCTCAGTTGAAACTAGCGGTTCTCGATCCCCTAAGCCACCCACCTGCCGGGCCTCTGCTGGACAGTCTGCACACACTACCTCATTCAGCTCTCACAACCCTGAAGGTGGCGACTATTCTCCCCACTCTATGTTCGGGGAAACTAAGGCTCAAAAAGGTGAAATAGCTCACGCAGGGATGCAGCTTGTAACGAACGTAGTATTTGATCTTAAGACAGTCTGCTCTTGTTCTTTCTTCTAGAGTATAGGGCAGGAGTTGACAATCTGTGGCCCTTGGGTCCAAACCAACTTGCCATCTGTAAGTAAAGCTTTACTGGGACACAGCCGAGTCTACTGGATTTCACATAGCAGTGACGGAATTGCGTGGATGCGACAGAGATAGCATGGTAGCAGAGCCTGAAGCGTTTTCTATCAGGCACTCCAGAGGACAAGTTAGCCAACCCCCAGAATAGGGCCTCTACCCTCCTAAGGAAATTACCTGAGCACCTACTATCTGCAAGGCCCGAGCTGGGGGGAGGGGCATGGAGTCAAAGTTGAAGACACAGTCCATGGCTTCGAGGGACTTAGTCCACAGGCAGGACCTTCAAATAAACTGGTTAAGTCCAAGTGTTTACCACCTCAGGGGCTCTCAACCTGCCCCGTAACAGAGCCAGAGTCCTGATCTGCTCTCGCCCTGCCAGCAGACCACAGGGGCACCCATGCCTGGTGCCAGAGCCCTCGAGAAGACTTCTACCTCTCCACACAGACTTGCAATGGCCCGCTCACACGGGAGGGTCCTCGAGTCTGAGCTGGGCTGTCATGTGAGCACCATCCCATGGCAAGAGGATTTGCTCTTCGTGCCCCCTAAGCTTCCAGCCCTTGAATGGAGCTAGATTCCGTGGAGACAGGGAGAGAAGACTGGGGGTCAGGGGAAAGCCTGTGCCCCTGTGGTTCCTGGGGTCCTGCTTGTGGCAAGTGTCACACGCGTCCTCGCGCCCAGATTCATCAGCTTCTGCCTCTCACCCGCTCTTCTACAGGAGCTTGGAACCAGTGCCAGAGGCCCAGGACAAGAACATAGGCTACTTCATCTCTATCCCCTCCCCACCCTGTTGCTCTTCACATGACCAGAATGTCTCTCCCAGCTACAGCATGGCCAGATACTGTGGTGGTGGTGGTGGTGGTGGTGGTGGTGGGAGGGGGGCCCCTGGTCAATGATTACACACCAGTGATTCCTGGTCATGAGATTAAGTGCTCGCCCATATGGCAGGTGAGATGGGAAAAGGAAACTAAGCTGTGTGTGTGAATGTGTGAGCATGGGCGTCCATTCTTTTATGAAATCATGCTGACGCTATGAAGCTAAACCATATGAAACTACAGATATTAGGCTATTTTGACATATAAACAGGTCAATTTCACATGGTTCAAGCTAATCATTGATACTTGACTTTTTTTTTAACGCCCTTACATGGAAAAGCAAAATGTTGATGACATTCTTTATGTTATTTCCACATTTTTTTTTTTTACATTTTATTGGTTTATCAAGTCTGCAGGTCTGGGAATTGCTTATCTTATAGCAGCAGCAGCTGTCTCCAAAACAGCCTCATAAAATTTGGCATTGGCTACCAAACTTTAAAAATCACCTACTCTTTGGCCCAGTGGTTTTATTTCTAGAAATCTGCCTGGCAGAAATATTATTGGTCCGTGGGGACAAAGACACACACACACGCACACACACATATGTGCAGGGGTTCCTGGCAGCACTGCTGGAAATATGGGAAAGTGGAAATAACGTAAGTGTCCATCATCGGGGGATTGGTCATAAAAAGTATGATAAGGCCCCAAACTGGAATAACAGTCAGGCCATAGAAACAATGTCTAGATCTGGATCTACTCATACACAAGGCTGTGTCCTTGCCGTACTGATAAGTAAAAACAGCAGGTCACAGAACATCACATGTGTAGTGCAACACCTCGTATGATTCCATCTCGATAAAAACTACAGTGACAAAATGAATTCACCTCTCCTTGGAGGTTTGAAAAACACAAAAAAGTGTTTGAAAGGATGAAAGCAGATTGTTTACAGCAGTTATCACTGGAAAGTGGGGTCGGGATTGAGGGAGAAAGTGGGAAGGTTTGACTTTTCAGTGTATATACTTTATATATTGTTTGAATTATTTATAAGTAAGATGTATTGCTACTTTTATAATTTTTTATTTTTATTTATTTTTATTATTTATTTATTTATTTATTTATTTATTTATTTATCTGAGAGAGAGAATGGGAGACAGAGAGCATGAGAGGGGGAGAGGGGGAGGGTCAGAGGGAGAAGCAGACTCCCTGCCGAGCAGGGAGCCCGATGCGGGACTCGATCCCGGGACTCCAGGATCATGACCTGAGCCGAAGGCAGTCGCCTAACCAACTGAGCCACCCAGGCACCCCTACTTTTATAATTTTTTAAAATTTTATTTTTAAGAAATCTCTCCACCCAATGTGGGGCTTGAACTCACAATCCCAAGATCGAGAGTCACATGCTCTACCAACTGAGCCAGCCAGGCACCCCATATTTTTATAATTTTTTAAACAAAGAAATAATAATAATAATAATAATAATAATAAAACCCTGGCTATATAGCAGTTACGCCAAGCAGAATGAAAGAGAATACAGAAAAAGGAAAAATTCATTTTGATTTGGAGGTTTGGAGAAGGATTTCGAAGGAAGTGCTTTTTGAGCTGAGCCTGAAAAGCGGTGAGCAGTGAGAACGGAAGGAGTGGAGCCCAGCTGAAGGACTCATGAGCCCGTGTGAACCCTGAGTGTGGCTAGTCAGGTTAGAGTTTGATTTGTAGCTGACGACCATCAGATGGTTGGAAACACTGTTAGGGAATTTGATCTCCGGTTATTTATTTTTTATATTTTATATTTATTCAGACACACTGAATTTTTCACAGGTAAGTGTCTCTTCCTTGGAAAGGGGGCAGATTGATTTCGGGTTGGGAGTCTGTGGCAGACCTGACTGGGTGGCTCATCCAAGCTTCATTTCCTCTCTTCCCTCTTCCTCCCAGAACTCCCATTCTGTTGAGGTACCCATGCCCTTCCTCAAGGCTGGGTGCTGCAGGGAGGCTGGCCCCAGCCCAAGGCCCGGCTGCAGGGGCCGGGTCTAGGCCAATTGAGGAGAGCCCGTTGTCCTCGACAATACATTCCGGTTTGGGACTGGGACCCACTTCTGGCTAATTTGATGTGCTGGGACATCTGAGGGCTTCTGAGAGAGGTTTCTTCACTCTTCAAAGATACATGAGGAGGGTTGGACCCCTTTCCTGCCTCAAGAGGCTGCTATTTTTAGATACCACACCTGAAACTGCTCTGGCCATCCCCGGGCCAGGAGGGGAACGAACCTGAGGGCAAAGCCACTGTGCTGAGGATGGAAGAACAAAAGGATGGAAAGAACGTGGGTGCTCAGCAATGTCATCGAGTCACTACACTTTAGCTTTTCATGTCTTTTTTATGGGAGATGACACATTTCCTTATAACTTATGCCAAATGAAGTTGGGCTTTTCAGGTACCTGTAGCCAAAATCCTTTCAGCAAATTCAAAATCATTCTTTCCAGTGACAGGATTCAATCATATGTTTATTCAAAAAAATGCTTCCTATTGTGTACCAGATGTCAATTTTATTTTATATTTACCTTTAAAATCCACTAAATTGATGGTTGCACAACATCGTGAATATACTTAATGGCAGGAAACTGTATACTTTAAAATCGTTAAAATGGTAAATTTTATGTTTGGTCTATTTTTCCACAATAAAAAAAGAAAGACAGAAAGGTAATCCGTGGCACCCACTGAAGTGAGCCTGAGTCACGGGCAAGAATGAGTATAATCTCTAAGTTTTACCATTCTCATTGCTCTATAGGAAATAAATTGCACTTAAAAAATCCACAAGGATTAGGTTCTGCCCATATAATGGAATAATATGGGGCCATTAAAAAGACAAGCATACACTTCTACTTTTGGCTGTGATAGAGTGACAGCAAACTTCTACTCCTGCCCTGAACAACTAGAAAACTTGGCGAATTTTTTGAGGAAAGTGTTTTTAAGGACTAGACAACTGGCAGTGCAGCTGTGAACAAAGGGAAATGTGAGATGAGCCCCAGCTTTCTCCCCGGGCACTTTACAGACCCTGGGCCAGGGCTGGGAGAGCTGCAGACTCTGAGCTAGGGAAGCAGAGACCAGCATTCAGGCAGCTGAGGCGTCCAGAATGTAGGGAGCAGGTAACTGGAGAGGGGCAAGTGTGTGGATGGGGCTTGGTGGGAGGCACGCCTCAATCCTTGGTTGAGGGTTGAATTTGCAGGGTGAGATTCCGTGAGGTCTAACAATGTGGCCACCGCGGGGCAGAGCATGGACCAGAGGTCACAGAGTGATGGGAAATAGCAGAATGAGAATGGGGAGATTCTGGGCTTCTAGAACATACGCCCCATGAGGGCAGTGGCTGTCATCTGTGTTCGTGCCTGATGTATCCCCAGACTCCAAATAATGCATACACGCGGTACATGTTTAATGCTTATTTGTTGAATGAATGAATGAATGAATGAATGAAAGAAAGCTGCCCCCGGTCTGGGTCTAGGGCAAATGGCATCAACAACAATATTGGGGCCATCCAAGGAGCTCAGATGGGGAAGGACCTGGCTCTAGAGACTCCATGGCCAGGCCACTTGGGAGCAGAGAGTCATCTGTGACAATTTATAGGATGCGCTCTTTCATTCACTCATTTAATTTCTTCTATTACCCATCTTGTTCTCCAGAAAGGACACGTGAAATAATAGCCACACGCTGGAAATAACCCATCAATTATAGAACATAGAAATAAATCACTGTACAGTCACAAAATACAATCCCATACAACAGGGAAAATCAATGAATTCCTGCTACATGTAAAAACAGAGAGGAATGTCACCAATGTAATGTTGAGTGAGAGAAGTCAGCTACAAAAGAATATATATTATCTGGCTGTATTTATATGTGAAGTTCAAAAACAGGCAAAAAAAAAAAGCATAGTGTTAGAAATCAGGATGGTGGTTACATGTGGTGAGGAGGCAGTGGGTAGGGATTGGAAGGGGTCTGTGGGAGTGCTCGGGTTCTGGTAATGTTCCATTTCTTGTCCTGGATTTGGTTACCCCAGCGTGTTCCCTTTATGACAGTTCATTGAGCAGTACACTTATAAATCATGGACTTTTCTCTGTGAAAGGTGTATGTCAGTTAAACCGGAATATTTTGCAAAAACCAGAAGTTAGACTGAGTCATGGAGAAAATGGTAGCTAGTCTAATTATAAATTTAAGAGTATCCATTTTTAATAAAATCGGTATCAGACAACTTTAAAGATGGCAATATAACTTCAAGAGTTATATATTGCCTTTTAAAAAGACTTTAAAATACTTTTAAAATACTTTAAAATGTGGGTTTTTTACTGTGTTAAAATACACATAACATAATATTTACCATCTTAATAATTTTTAAGTGTACTGTTCAGTGGTATTAAATATTCACCCTGCTGTGCAACCATCCCTACCATCCATCCCCATAACCCTTTCCTCTTATAAATCTGAAACTCTATACCCGTTAAACAGGAACTCCCCCCTCCCCTGCCCCGCCCTCCTCCCCTGCCCCTGGCAAGAACCATTCTACTTTCTGTCTTCATGATGTTGACTACTCCAAGTACCCTATATAAGTGGAATTATATAGGACAGTATTTGTCCATTTGTGACTGGCTTATTTCACTTAGTATGATGACCTCAAGTTTCATCCATGTGGTAGCGTATTGCAGAATTTCCTTCCTTCTTAAGGCCAAACAATACTCCATTACAGAAATATACCACAGTTTGGTAATCTATTCATCAGTTGATGGACACTGGGGTTGCTTGATCCCTTTGAAATACTTCAAAATACCGTTTTTTAAAAACTTAAAAAAAAATTTTTATTTATTATTTATTTGAGAGAGAGCATGTGAGAGAGAGCACATGCAAACGTGAGTGGGGAGGAGCCGAGGGGGAGGCAGGGGGAAAGGGAGAAAGAATCAGACTCTATGCTGAGTATGGAGCCTGGTGCGGAGCCCGACACTCGATCACAACTACAAGATCATGACCTGAGTCAAAATAAGAGTCAGCTGCTTAACCAACTGAGCCACCCAGGGGGCCCCTAAAGTACTGGTTTTTAAAAAAGAAACACATACATGTTCTTTTTTAAAAAGTATATGAAGTGGGGCGCCTGGGTGGCTCAGTTGGTTAAGCGACTGCCTTCGGCTCAGGTCATGATCCTGGAGTCCCTGGATCGAGTCCCACATCGGGCTCCCTGCTCGGCAGGGAGTCTGCTTCTCCCTCTGACCCTCCCCCCTCTCATGTGCTCTCTCTCATTCTCTCTCTCTCAAATAAATAAATAAATAAAATCTTAAAAAAAAGTATATGAAGTGGTTTACAGAGATAGATAAATGATAGATAGATAGATGATAGATAGATGATAGATATAGATAGATAAAATGCTTTAAAATGGACCTACACATAAATAGGGGTAAGAGCATGCATAGAATAAAAAGATAAGGTTAAGAATGAACTAAACACAAAGAAACACATGCTTCAAAGGTCTGCATAGTTGCTGGCAGGGGTGAGGTGGTCACAAATTTGGCTCCAGGCTTCCTGGTAGCCAAAGGAAAGAGAAACAGAAAAGTTGAAAGATTTACTTTGACAACAAGCTGTTACAATACGGAAGCTATACCAGTTGCTCAAGGAGAAGCCCAGCTATTCCTGGAGCTGGTGCTGGAGAGCAATCTCCTCTGGGGTGAGACAGCTAGTGCTTAGTGCATGATGTCCCCAACAACATCCTAACGATGATGCTAATGGGGATGCCGCTGTTGACACTTCAATACTATTTAACTCTTCGTCAAGCACTGCTTTAAGTTCTTTACATATATATATATTTAAAATCAATGTTTCTTACAATGTCTCCCACCACAGGGAGAGCACCAAAGAAGAGTCAGGAAAGGTAGCTGGAACCATGTCTACAAGAGCAAAGCTCTCTGTTGATTTGGCTTGATCCAACCATCTAGACCAGATGGATTCCATATCCTTTCAGTAAACTATGATGGCTGTCACCAGGCAGCACACCCCTGAGAAGTAGATAGCTTATCTTGCAGATTTAGACCCAAGCTGTTTTCTTCGGTAGTCAATCAGACCAAAGGTGGGGTTGAAATCCTTTTCTTTTACATCAGTACCTAACAAGACTTGAACTGGAATAGATGGCCCACCCAGCCCCACAGGAGTGGGCCAAGGAGGATCTGCAGCCAAGACCGAGATTTCTCTCTGGAAACTGTTGTATGTCAGCACTAACACAAAGACCAGCAGCAAAAGCTGTAGCCCCCCAAGTTTATGCCACCCCATGTGACTGGTCATTTCAGTTTCGCGAATGATCTGAATGTGAGCAGCCCCATCATAGGAGAGGAACTGTTTTCAAAGAGGGAGGAAGACCCCTACCCACTACCGAGAGCCAAGGACCCCTTTGCCTGGACCCCTCTGCCTGGGGAAGGTAAGGAGAGAAAGGGCATCCAGTTAATATGTGAACAGCCTGGAAGGCATCCTTCTGCTTTGAATTACTTTGACTTCTGCCAACAAATTTCTAACAATCATAAAATATTATCTCTTTGTTGTTAACTGAGGGGTTTCCACAAAGGATAAATTAAGAGAGGCTAATTTGTCTTCAGTTGTTTACTTATCCAAATATCTGCTGACCAACGGAAGAGTGAGGTCCCTGTGAAAGACCCTTGCTGGCGAATGCAAAAAAAGTTAAATCAGGTATACATCTTCCCCTCAGGGAGTTGAGTCTAATTCACTGGTTCCTTCTCTCATTGACTCAACAAACATTCGTTTCACACTTTTTTGCGCCAAGATCTATTTATATTACAAGGGAGGTTGGATCACGTGCCAGGCAGAGACACAACCAACTGTCCTAAGGGAGTTTAGATGAAAGCATAACTAATCCGAGAGGGGTGTGATCAGAGAGAACTTCAAGGAGGAGGTGACGCCAGAGTGAGACCTCAAAGGATCAGTAAGATTTGTTTTACAAAAGAGTAGGATGCCTCCAAGTAACAGTTTTTTTCCCCCTGGTACCTTTCAGTTACCCCTGAACTGATTTACACACCCTTTTAGAAGCACAGCTGGTGTGTAAATTAAGGTTCAGCAATCCCTCCCCAGGGCTGAGTCCCCCTTGGGAGAAATTCTGGCACCTGCTGATTTATTTCCGTGTACTTTTTCAACACCTTGAGAATTTTGGCTTTAGCAATCGCAATTATGAGACGCTCCAATTGGGGGTGGTCAGACCAAGAGGGAACAGGGGATCCAGCAGAGAGAGTGGAAGGCAAGCAGATGGCCGGGAAGGGTAGGGAGTCCTGTGGCCAGACAGAGGGAAGGCATCCTAAACTTTAGATGCTCACAGCTGCCTCTTCAGTTAGGAGGAAGGAGAGCTGAGAAATGTTATCAGAGGGGCTGCTCTGATAACAAGCGCTGCCTCCGAGCCCACGGAAGAACCCGGTGAGCCTGACATAGTCATCACAGACTAAGCCCTTTTCATCGGTTTCGAGGATTATGAAATAACATCTTTAAGGAGCTTAGCACGCTGCCTGGCAAACAGCACTTTACACCTCAGCCGCTGCTACTGCTGGTGTCCTTCCATGTCCCCCTCCCCGCCGCCAAGGAAATTTTAGGGACCGAAGCCACTCCGACTGGGAACCATCGGGTAGGAACAACCGTGTATCTGTGCTGAACCATCTCCTGCTAACTCTTAGGAAACAGCCTCTAGACTCGCCGTTTCTGCTGAGATCCCTGAGTACTCCATCAGAATTTTATCCTTCTCCGTTTTCATGGTATTGGTACTGTTTTAAAAAACATGATATAGTTATGTTGTTGTCTCGCAATTGCCACGCCTGCACGTGCATTCACGCTTCTCATCCGGGACCCTGGAGCCGGGTCATCACAGGTGTCACTGTGGGATTTTTAATTCAGTATTTCTCACTAGAGGCCCCGGGAGGGATTCCTGGGGCCCAGGAGCCCTCAAGTCTGCAAATGCTACAATCAACGGGTGACCACCAGGGAGCAAGCTGACCTGGGGCCAGAGGAGACAGGAAGCCCACAGTGACATTCCAGGTCTCCTGGAGTCAGTAGAAAGACCCCGTCTGCTGACAAATTTGAGGCTCACTAAGCCTAGAATGGATTTGTTTTCTCTCTCAGGAGAAGTGAGCCTGATTCTGGAAGCCCTCTGGCAGCCTCTGGCCATCGCTGCCGTCCCCTGTGACAGTGAGGGGGGGAAGGTCCACCCTGGGATTGGCTGGGAGGGGACGACCCCTGAAATTAGTGCCCTAGATAGGTTCCCATCAGCCTCTACCATGGGTGTGTGCTTGTCCAGGGGGTACTAAACTCGCCTCTGCCTGGCCACATCCAAGTCAGTGTTTTCAGGGTCCAGGGCAAAGGGTCAACATCAGTACTGAGTGTGTGTATGGATGTGTGTGTGTGTGTGTGTATATCAAACCTCAAAATCCCAATGGTCAGATGGACAAGGGATATAGGTAGATAATTTCCCAGTCCCATAAAATAAAATATAAATAGTAAACATGAACGGTTTTCTGGAAACGTGTTGATGCCCATTAATAACCAAAGACACGCACATTTTAAAACCATCTTAAACTCCCTAAATTGGCAACTAGTTTTATAAAGGCAGCCTGCAAGGCTTTGCAGGGTACGGTCTCACACAGACATGAATGGCGACAAAGATGGCAGTTACAACCCTTTGGAAAAGCCAAATGGCCCTTTGCAACAAGATCTTTATAAAGATAAGCCTCCCTCGGTAATTCCAGAGCGGGGTTTTATTTAGAGAAGAACAAAATTGAACACCACATAAATGTCCAATGATGGGGGTAAATTACAGTGAAACTGCACCCTAAGATATTCTCTCTGCACTAAGAACGATCATGAGGACTGCATAGCAATGTGGGGGAGAGTTCAGGCCATAGAGTCACTTACAAACCAGCAGCACTCAAATCTTGTACATGACAAGAAAACATTAAAGGCATGTCTGCAAGTAGACAGAGTCTAGAGAAGCATTAACTTTGTTGGTAGACGTTGGGGTTGGAAGTCTTTCCTTTTTTTCAGAATTTTGTTTTTTAGCAACCCCCACCCGTTGCCCTTTTTAATGCTTTAGTTTTGTTCAAAACTGCAAAGGGCATCGTTTGGAAACAGGTGAAATCAACACTTTCGGAGGCATCCTCTGGGCCAGGCATCATTCTAGGGGCTTTAAGACAGTATTCACCTTTCAATACTCCCAACGGCCCTTGATGTCAGGCACCTCATTTTACAGGTGCAGTAACTGGGGTTCAGTGAGAGTTAGTGGTTCTCCCTGCTCACGGGACTAACAGAGTTACCCAGGGCTCCACCTCTCTCATGCTCCCCAGAGTTGACCCAGGGCCTGGCACAGAGTCGGTGCTCAGGGCAGAGTGATGCTGTTGAGTTGGACCCTAGAATGTTTCCATCCTTCCCAGCTCGGTAATGGTGCACGAGGCAGAGAGAGGCAAGGCCCCGGCTTTTCCCCATTTCCTGGGTTCTCGAGACTGCATCATGCTGTGTGCTGGCTTGTTTGTTTTAATCATAAAGTAAACTCGGAGTTAGAAGATGTTGACAAGCCGTTCAGAGGAAAATGAGAAAGGCCTGGGAAAGCAAGACACAAGGGAAGGGGCAGGTGACGGTTCTGTGGATGGAGATGAGAAGTTTAAAAATGAAACAGGAGAAGACAGGGAGAGAGAGTAGCTTTGGGGAGAGCCCTGATGAAAAGGCAGAGGTCAGAGTGAAATTGGGCACTTCCAGAAAGAGGAGAGAAAAAACAGGCCCAAGCAATTTCCTGCAGAAATGCCTGTGGGGATAACAAGCATTTTTTTTTTTTTTTTTTTTTAACCTGAGCAAAATCGTCAAGCCCAGCTACTTTTATCAACTAAAATTCGTTCCGGAGATTTCCTCCAGCTCGTGAGAGACATTTTAACTCTCCTGGAGACAGTCATTTGTCACAAGGGGCTGGAAGCTAACCAAAATGTCTGTGAGCAAGTCTGAGGGTTCTATATAATAAAACAAATGGCAAGGTATTGATTTTGTTTCTTTTCAACCTGTTTTAATCCAACTATATGGTCTTATTACAAGACTTTTCTCATCATGACAAGGAGAACAGGCTCAGCTGAAGGAGAGAAGCAGGACACAGGCAATTCACTCTTCATTTCTCCTCAGAAAGGCTCTTTTTATAGATTTCTAATATCTCCAGCAGAATTTCAGTCTCAATCTTCCACCATGACATTTCTGAAGGAAAGGCCAAGGTGCTGAAGAACATGACAAACAGAAGATGTGTGGTTTTTTCCTAAGGCTGAAGCTTAGAAAAACAAAATTAGGGCACCTGGGTGGCTCAGATGGTTAAGCGTCTGCCTTCGGCTCAGGTCATGATCCCAGGGTCCTGGGATCGAGTCCCACATCGGGCTCCCTGCTCCTTGGGAGCCTGCTTCTCCCTCTGCCTCTCTCTCTCTGTCTCTCATGAATAAATAAATAAAATCTTTTAAAAAAAAAAGAAAAACAAAATTAAAAACCCAGAGAAAGTGATGCCATGTTAGTTCAGTGTTTGTTGGCTCCTCAGAGCCCACAGGCCAAGTCCCAGGCTCCAGGATCCCAGGATGGGGGACAAGGCCTCTTACTGCCTGGCTCCATCGACCTTGCCAGCCTTCTGGCCCCGCTACCTGCCACAGCCCCTGATGATCCTCCTCACCACATTCTGGGCCGGGAACGGCATCTGCTCAGGGCTGGCTTGTGGAACGGCCGAATGGATGTGGAATGACTGAATAGATGGCAGTAAGCCACTCCCCTCCGGCAACCTCACCCTTGTAGAAGAGCCTCACCCGTTACGAGAAGGGAGCCTGGCACCGAGGGCCTCTAATCTCAGGATGAAAGGCACAGGCCGGCTCTTGAGGAGGTAAGGCCTTCATCTCCCTTCACATTTTTCTTGTGCCACGGGAGCTCTGAAAATCCTGTCGTATCAATCTCTTCCCAGGGCTGTGTTCCTCTCAAAAAGATACCAGTTTACCGTTGTGAAAGCTCTGAGGTTATTTCGTCTCTTGAGGGGTTTTTTAATCTTTAGAGCCATAAGGGGATCCTGACACACTTTGAAGTTCCCCTTCACACACGCCGGCCAGGAAGTAGCCACGATTTTTTAGATGTGAACAGTCTCTGCTTCAGAGGGGCCCAGGGCTGGCCCCGTGCAGGCCCTGCGCTGCCCACGTCGCGTTCCCAACGCAAGGCGCTGGGACCCAGGGCCCTGGCCCTTCCAGCTCTGCACAGGGCCTCCTGGTCTCTGCTGGCCCCTGCCTTATTGAGAACCCCAAAACAACTCCTCTCTCCTCTGTTCAGAGCCACACAGCCCATGAAGGGCTTATTCACCTTCATTGATTCCTTTCATTCTCAGGTGAATGTGTGATGGTAATAACATCCAGTGTCTACGGTGCATTGGGCAGGTGCCAAGCACTGGGCCACAGATGTCACAGGTAGGAGCCCCCCACCCCCACAGCCCCCCATGGCCTCTTATCACCCTGTGGCCCAGGCTGGGAATCCGCAAACCGGGGAGGAACAGCTCGCACCAGGTGTCAGAGCTGATCAGTGGCAGAGCAGGGGTCGAGGTCCAATCCTCCGGCAACAGACTGTCTCTTCTCTTCCCAGGTCACCCTGCTGCCTCATCCCCCCCCTTCAGTGGGTCTTCCTTCTCAGGGCTGGAGCAGGAGCTTCGGTACCCGACAGACTTGGCTTTGGGTCCCACTGCTGAGGCTGCATTTAGACCCACCTCTCCAAGTCCCTCAGCCTCAGACTCAACATCACATGGAGGGAATAACAGCACCTCACCCTACAGCACTGTTGTCAAAATTAATTGAAGTGGCGCCGATAACGCTCTTCATACAATGTCTTACACAGAGCACATATGCTCTGTGGACACCCGTATAGCTAGCCAGCTAGAGATTTTTGTTATCATTATGTTTTCTCGAGGCTCTCCATTTCCCCTCTGAATTTGACCTTCATGGTTATTATTCTTGTTCAACAAACGTCAGCCTCTCCTTGAACCGTGATTCAGGTTTTTGGATCAGTAAGTCTCAAAAAAAACACTGATGGTGTTCCTACCAAGTGCCCAGGTGCTGCCAGGAAAAGGAATCTAGGCATATGAGGCCCCCAGAAAGTTTAGAGTCAGCAGGTGAAAAGAATATGTAGACTATAATTTGGGGGGAAAATGGTAAGATCCACAAGAGCACAGTATGATGGTTGGGATCACTGGGAGGAGGTGGAGATCATGCTGGTAAGGCGGTAAGACCTAGTCACAGAGGATCTTGTATATTCCATGGTATTGGGTTTAGATCTTACCCTAGAGGCCAGTTATCCTCAAATTTTGGTGTGCTGAAGCAATCATGCAAGGAGCTTGTTCAAATGCATGCTTCTAGTCTCAAGCCCAGAGATGGTATTAAAAATGCAGCTGGGTGATTTCCATGGGGGCGCTCCAGGCACCACAATCTTAAAGTATTGCAGGAGATGATTGAAAACCATGGAAAGGGGGTGGAGAGGGGTGTGGGACACATGGTCATGTCTGTGATTTAGAAACATCAAGAATTCTGTTTCCGAATGACCTCTCCATTAGCCCTGATTTGGGAAGGGCTACTATTTCTAGAAAAATTGATGCTATTTCTTTAGTATAGAGAAATATATATTTCTCCACACTAAGAGAGTGTAAGTCATAAGTCAGATGATCTTTAAATCTTCTATTCAATTTTAGGTACACACAAAACATCCATTTACCGCACTAGTATAAAATGACTCATTTCTTCTCGTTTGGACAAACAATAATCTTTAGCCTATTAGGGACAACCTCTGTGATTTTAAGTAGAACATGCAGTTTCAGACAATTTCAGCTAACAAAACATAGCTTGCAAACATGAAGTGAGCCCCAAAGGCCCCAGAACTGAAGAGAGTTTCCATAAAATTCATGCATTCTATTTTAGGAGAGTCAAGGACATTTGCAGCTTCTCTTCCAGCCAAGGAGTGTGTATGAAAAATGTACTGGGGAGGGGTGGACCAAGCGTTCATATCGGATGTCAGCATTACAAAGCAGGGCCACTTCCGGGGGTATGAGCTCATCCATTCATTCCTTAAGTAGTAATTAGCCCTCTCTGCGCCTGTTCCCGTATGGGGTGCTGGGAATACAAGCGAGGTCTTTAGGGCAACAATTCATTAGACCACAATAGAAAAGAAGGCGGTGCACTGGTCAGGAAGCATTAACAGGTTCTGAGGACCCACACTTTGCCCCCCTCGAGCTGTGTGACCCCTAACAGGGCACTTTGCTCTTTGGGGGCATTTGTAGACTAAGGGGGTGGATCACAGTTCTTTTGGGCACTAAGGACCTATGGTTTGATGTTCAAAGTGATGAACCCAATTCAGCAAGAAAAAGTTTAATATTTACTTTATTAAGAAAACAAATATGTGTAAGCTTTTTAAAAAGAATCTCCAATTTTAAGTGACTAAACTGTAATACTTTGGTGATCAGTGAAATCAGCACCTATCTTTTGAAAAGAATTCACTTATAGGGACAATTGCATTCCCCAAATGAGAGGCAATGAGGGGGGTCAGTAAGTGAAAAATCATAGAACTTGAGTCCTAGAAGAGTTGCTTAAAGATGACCCAGTCTGATTCCACCATCTGAGAAAACTGACGTCCAGGGAAATGAACTCGGACCACAGGAAGAGGCAGAAGAGAAGTGAGCAATGCCCCTGGGCTGACCAGGCTGGAACTCCCACGCATACCATGTTGCTGGGATGAGTAGATTACAGGGTAACACACGCAACATCAGCGACTACACTCAAGGTGAGAAAGGCACTTGGCATCTAGAAGCTCTTTTACTCCAATAGTCTGATGGCTTAAGCAAGTAGCCCAAAGCAACCATTTGTCTGGGGAAAATATGGATATGAATGGGTTCATTTTCTCATTTACACAATTACTAAAACCATGTCCCACATCTCAAGATCAGCCACTCAATGATCATTTTATGGCTGGTGATGACTTAAACTTAATCCCACATCAGTCAGCCACCAGAGAATGCTAGGCCTTGAAGGTCACCTGCTACAGGGAGAGGAAAGGACCCACCCAGGGGCAACCACTCAGCCAGCAATGGCAGAGTCCTGGGCCCCAGATCAGAAAGGCCAGAGTTCCCAATTCTCCAGGTTGTTGGCATCGCAAGGTCCTTATTGGTTACAGACACAGCAAAATGTGCACAGCCCAGCCCCCAGGGCCCGGGGCCGTTTACCTTATTGTGGACAAAGCCTAGAAGCCCCAGGGAGTAGAGAAGACATCTGTGTCAGCCAGAAACCAGGCTCTGCCTGGGACTCCCTGAGTGGCTCCAGCAAGCAACTGGCCTCTCTCACCCCAGGTCCCACGTGGGTGAATTCAGGATAAATACTACCTCCCACCTCGAGGGCAGCACGGGGTTATGAAAGGAGACGAGGGCATGCGAGCCACCAGCGTCTGGTGTAGTGTGGGTAGTAGAGAGCGAGTTAGGGCTTGGACTCTGGTGTCAGCAGACCCCGGGTTTGAATCCCAGGTCTGCCACTCAGTCAGGTGGTCCTAGTGGTCACCGTACCTCTCCATGCTTTGACCTTTGCCCCTCTAAAATGGAGCTGGTACACTATCCACACCCCACAGGGCAGTGGTGAGGATGCATGTTTAAATGCAGATTTCCTAGCACAGACTCAGACACACAGTAGGTGCTCACTTAACATTCCTCAGAGACAGGAGCCATCAACGCTGTGAGGAGTAGAATCCCGCACTGCCCTTCTTCCTAGTAATTGAATCTGTGCTCTGCTTCACATGGTAAGGAAATGGGAGGCGCTCAAGCAGGGAAGCACAGCCATGGGTTGGAATCCATCTAATTACTCGGTTCACTTTATTCGACCATTAATTGGTAACACGGCAAGGTTCAAAGACCTAATGTTTAGCATTAGCTTTCCCCCTTCGGTGAGGCCAGCTATCTTCCCACGCCACCTGGCTCGGCCATTCACTAGGAAATTGCCTGAGCGGCAGCTGTCCCATTTGTCAAATGCTGAGCGACAGGTAATGATCCAATGCGCTGGGGGCAGAGAGCTCGTGCTAATGGCCCCAGGCCACGCCACGTTCTCCGAGCCCCTTGCGGGCATGCAAGCTCTCCCCGACAGAGGACAGAGCGAGCTAAGTGGCTGAGAGGTTAAAATTAGCGGCTCTATTACTAGATCTTGTTGAAGGGGAGGAATGTGTTCTCAAGTTTCGTCCTCCCTTCCGCATCTCACTCCTGTCTTTGCAGCCGATGATGCTCAATCCCTACGCTGCGGAGAGAAGGAAAAATGCTCCGGGACCGTGAACGATTTGGTCACCGTTGGACACAGGCCTTGACACACTACCCAGAATCCTCCAAGGGGACTCTGCTAGTCACACCAGCCACGTCACTCGCCCCTCAGGCTAGCTGCCCATTTTCCAAAGAGTTCCAGTCATCCCACCACACGCTCAGCAAAGACATTTCAGTGCCACCCACCCCCCCAGCTCCTTTTTCTCAGTCCCCCTTTTCAACTTTTCTCAGTGATGTCGGCACCTACCTCTGAGGGCCTCCCGTTACGTCCTAGCTGACAGCACATGGCCTGCACGTTGATCTGGGGGTGCTGCATATTCTATTTGTCTCCATTACAAGCCTATGAGTTCTTGAGACTTGACCTTTATACGCTCTCCTCCTCTGCGACCTCACCATGCCCCAGGATGTGGCCACGGGCTTGGTGAACGGGGGAGGGAAGTGTATAAAAAATATGCAGATACATGTATTCTAGATGTATATTATAAATATATATCATTCTGTATTATACCTAATGTTTTCAGAGATTTAGATATTTGGTTCCCAAGAGCCCTGTACTCTTCTTTGGAAACACAGGCTTGTTTCCTCCTGCATCTGCACCCTCCTCGGTAACGGGCACAGTCTAGGTACACCCCAGGTTCTCAGGACGCCTTTGGATTACAGAGTCTTAGGGCAGGATGAGCTTTAGTGAACACTCAGCCCATTCATATCACAAATGGGAAAACTAGATCCTGCGAGGAAAAGAGGCTTGCCCAGGATTATTAGCAGCCAGGAGAAGCTTCGCTTCCCAGACCCCCTCGTTGACAGCGCAGATAGTCTGTGCTATTACAAAGGCTTTCTTTATAGTTCAAAAAGAAAATCTCATCGAACCTTTCATAGTAGTATGGCAGGCTGATAGATCTAGATAACCCAGTTTTTGCAAAGAAAAATCGAATAATAAGGCTAATTCCCACTGATCCTGAGGATAGGTGAGGTCTGAGTTTACACTTCAAGGGGTTGGAGCTCAGAAAAAAGATGATGTACCGTTAAAATGGGAAGTTTGGCAGATACAAAAAAAATAAATAAATAAGCACACACTTCAGAGATTTCCAAGTACAAGAGACAGGAAAATCAGCTTCATTAATGACAAAATGCAGATGCTTTGCTTCCTGAGCTGGGGGAAAAAAAAAAAAACCCACAGAGTAAATTACACTGGAGTGTATAAAGAGGTATGTGAGAACCCTCTTAAAAATGTATGAAATCTCAAGGAAAAGATTGATCAACTGGCTCCCTTAGCACTGAAAATGTCGGTTAGTTTTTCCTCTCTCTTGTATCAGACAGGTGGTGATTAATATAACACAACAGACAGCAGAGGAGGTGGTACTTATGAAATAGGCACAAAAGGGAAATGATAAAGGAAGGACATAACAAGAATTTAAATCTGAAGGTAGAATGGAAGAACAGGTATGAAATATATTAACACGGAGCCTCTGCAAGGGAGGGAATCAGAATGGATGTGACGGATGCAAGGAGAGAGCAGGCGTTCCTGAGCTGGGATGGCCAGAGAGTAGAGGTTAATAAGAGAATCTTGGTGAGCGGGGAACAAATACATTTTAGGCACAAGTCACTGCATGTGCAAAGGCCCTGAAGCAGCAGGGAATCAGGCTGGAGGAGCTGATGAAGTCATGGAAAGGGACTAGTATTCAGGGAATACTAGGAATGATATAAGAGGAGGGTAGAGACCGGATCTGGTTCTAGATCCATGGTTCCCAAATTTGGTGGGTGGGGGTGGGGAGGGCCCTTGGGAGTCCTTCATACACTTACAATCCATCGATTCACCATAATAGAAATTAAAACAGACAACTTTTTAACATATTCACTTAAAAATAACAATAGCAGGTTCATTACATGTTACTGTAAATAACATTCTTGTGAAAAATATATTTTTTTCCAAAACAGCAACAAAAAAGTAGTGAAAAGAGTAGCCACTGTTTTACATTTTTGCAAATCTCTACAATGTCTGATATAATAAAAGATACTTGGGTTCTCATATCTGTTTCTACGATGTCTGCTGTGACATGTTTGGGGTTGAAGTATGTGAAGGAAATCTGGCATATCCCAACTCTTGCCAAGTGGCACTTTCTTAAAGATTAGTCACAATGTGGAAGCTGAAATCTATCAATAAATGTTGCACCCTGTTGGGAAAATCTATTGGTCTACCTTACACTTTGAACGGATCATTTTTACTCATGCAGACCTTTACAACATCATGTACTGGATATTTGGAAAATACTGTTTGATGCAGACTTTCCAAACGCTGTGTAATTCATTATGATACCAGAAAATGACATTCGTTAATATCACCACTGATCTCATCAGAAAAATCTTTAAATGTTGCAAAGCCATCAAACTCATGGTGGCAGATACAAGTTTTCTAAAATTCTAATTTTTGAGTTAAATATTCTATCATTGGTGGCAAATGCTATTGGTTTTCCTCCTTGAAATGAAAAGCCCCCTTCTTCCAGTTTCAAGAAAATATCTGCCAAATGCCTAAATGTGAAAAACTATAGTTTGTCTGCCAATCATTCTTTCCAGGAAAAAGAACTTTCCAATCATTCCTTGACAAAAGGGGCTAGTTCACCCCACACAACCACACGAGAGCCTTTCCTCCAACCAAGCACTGTGGTTTCCGTGGCAGAAGCGCTTTAAACTTACTTGCCATTTTGCCACGCAGAATATTAAAAAGAAGTGTACCCCAGGGCTGAGACTTACTTAAATTAATAATTTGTATTGTTTCATCAAGGATTTTAAGTGAACCTGGTTTCTGTTTGTTTATTGTTTTGTGTGTTTGTTTTAAACCGTAAGAGAGTACGGGCGCCTGGGTGGCTCAGTCGTTAAGCGTCTGCCTTCGGCTCAGGTCATGATCCCAGGGTCCTGGGATCGAGCCCCTCATCGGGCTCCCTGCTCGGCGGGAAGCCTGCTTCTCCCTCTCCCACTCCCCCTGCTTGTGTTCCCTCTCTCGCTGTGTCTCTCTCTGTCAAATAAATAAATAAAATCTTTAAAAAATAAATAAATAAACCGTAAGAGAGTGGGAAGGAGTCAAGAACACAGCGACTGCTAACACAGTTTGGTGCCGTTGTGTTAAGCATGGTGAAGGAGCCAGTTTTACTCAGCACTGCTATTACACCCCATCAGTGCAAAAGTCAACACGATGGAAAGGCAAATGATGTCTTCGTACTATGATGATGACAATAGTTTCGAGCCTGCAGGTATCCTGAAAAGATCCTGAAGGACCCTGGGGGTCCAAGGACCTTACTTTGAGAACCGCTGGTCTAGACTAGCTCATGCACAGCCTTGGCAGGCATTTTAAATGGTTTTCTTTTTAGTCTATGAGGAAATGAAAAGCCATTGAAGTGTTTTAAGTAGTGTTTTAAGTCTTAACCCAGTTAGATTTGAGTTTTGAAAAGATCAGCCTGCTGCAAGAATAAAGTGGATGCAGAAAAGGGGTGAGCAGAAAATAAATTCTGAGATCTTAGAGCTCCCTGCACAGGAGAAGATGGTGACTGGACTGGGGTGGTATACGTAAGACGCAGAGGATGACAGGATCAAGGAGGTGAGCTCAAGAAAACTCACTGAGAGTTCACGGAATCCTCCATGGTTTCTGGCTTAGGTACCAGGATGAGCTGAGAAGAGAGAGCAGAGGAATGGAGCACGCGAGGCACAGAGCTCAGCACCTGCTCCCTGTGACAGCTCAGGGAAACTAGCCACCCCGCAGAGGAGCCCCAAGTCTCAAAGGGTCTCTGGGTACACTGACCCCTACTGGCCGCTTCTGAGAAAAGCAGCCTCAGGTAGTAAGTTGTTTAATCCAGTCTCTGAGGGACTGGCTGAGACAGAACTCATTACCATCAAAAAGAGCTAACTCTGCATAGGGGTGGCTTGGCCAGCCCAGTTAGAGCCTCTCTGCTTGGAGAACTGAAGATGAGAGGGATGGAGAAAGGAAGACACCAGTGGTAGAACAGGAGAGAACTTCTAACGGGGACTTAAGAGTAAGACAACCTGGGCCAGTACGGGTTAGCAAGCTGAAAGCGACCACTACAGGCTGGCAAGAGGATGTGAATTAAAAACCATTCGTATCAAGTTGCTGTGTGGAAAGAGAGGAGACAAGATTCCACTTCTGTTCTGCCCTCTGAGGGCCAAGCCGCTGCAAGATCCCAGGTCCAGCGTGTACTCAGCAGGGGGCCCACTGGCACTGAGTCCTCTGGGACCTGGGGCCAGCCTGCCCTCACACAGGTCTAACGGGTGGGCCCTGGCTCCTTCTTTTCCTTTTCAAAGCAGAAAAAAACTGTAGAAAATTTAGAACATACAGAAAAGCTTAAAAAAATTAAAATTATCTGTAATGTTTACAGGTCAGAGAGCATCACTCAACATTTTAGCATGTTTCCTTCCAATAGCTTCTATGCATATAAACCATATATTTTTAAATGAATTAGTGCTACGTGCAAATCATTTTGAAACACTTTGCTACTTCATCCTGTAGACTTTAAAAACGTGATAGTAATGCCTAAATAACATTATTAAATGATATTTGTAATCTTTTCTCTGCTCTCTCCTTTTCAAATACACTAGGCTGTTTCTCTGGGTCTTTTATAGGATTTTAAATTTCTGTAATGACATCTCCGAATATAGGCAAGAATTTGGGTTTAAACCATCCCAGAGTATCACATTCTTTTTCATCTGCATGATGTTTTGTGTTTATCAAAGAAAGCCTTTTTGTACACATTAATAAAAACCCAACATTTTAGTAATATTTTACTAAATGTTTCCACATGCTCATATGACATCTGTCAAATAATAATAATGTATCTCATAAAACAATTGTGAGGATCAAATGGGAAAATGGACAAAATGATAACAACAGCTATTTGTGATTGGTTCTTACTATGTGTCAGATCCTGCGCTCAATATTTTATGTCACAGGTATTCGGATGTACTCTATGCAGTAGATACTATAAGTATCCAATGGTAATAGAAGTTAACTGGAGCTCTATTTTTTTAATCTTTTTTAAAGATTTTATTTATTTGAGAGAGAGAGCACGAGCAGGAGGAGGGAGAAAGGGAGAAGCAGACTCCCTGCTGAGCAGGGAGCCCCACGCAGGGCTCAATCCCAGGACCCCAAGATCATGACCTGCGCTGAAGGCAAACGCTCATTTGACTAAGCCACCCAGGAGCCCCTTAGCTGGAGTTTTAAAAAGTTAACCAACTTGCTAACTTGCTAATGGTGACACACTTAATTATCAGTGGAGCCAGAATTTTAATCCAGATCCATCTGATTCTAAATCCTGGGCTCTTGATCACTACCTCATCTCACTTTGCTGGGTAAGGGATTTGTGGACGGCAAGCACAGTGTGGCAAGTATTCTTGGACCCAGAGACTCTATTGCACGTAGTAGTTACTCAGTAAATGTTTGGTGACTCGGTGGCTATGTAAGCCAATGGAAGCAAAGGATAGACTCAGTTTGAAAAGCATGAAGAGATGGTCCTCCCTGAAAAAAGACAAGGCAGACCACAGTATCCTAGCTAAGTATGTTTAAAATAATCAAAATGTCAAACAAAAGAAACCAAACCCTAAGGGAAGAAAAATGATTTGGAAAGACAAAATAAATTTAAGAACAGAACCAAAGAGAATACCTGGAAAGAAATCCAGTAAAGATGAAAAAATAATATATCATTACCAAGGATTATCCTCAGATTGCAAGGATGTTATAAAATAGCCTGATAAGAGATGTCTACCCAAACCCACAACTGACCTCATACTCAATGGTGACAAGTTAGAAGCATTCCCTTTAAGATCAAAAACAAGGCAAGCATGCCTGTAATCATGAGAGCAGAGACATTTAAAAAGAAATAAAACATATGAGGGTTAGAAAGGAAGAAATAAAGCTATCATTCTTAACGAATAATAAGACTGATAAATTCTACTATATAAAATTGAAAACTTCTGTTTATTAAAAGGGAAACTAAAAGTAAAAGGCAACTGACAGCCTGAGCAACCATAGGTATAACCTATATAACCATCTAAGGATTTTTAATCTAAGATAAATAAAGCATTTCTACAAATCAGTAAAAAAACAAAAACAAAAACAAAAACAGAAATGGCAAAGAATACGGACAGTGAATTGATAGAGGAAGAAATCCAATGGCCAATAAGTCTGTGAACAGATGGCCATCCTCATTAATGATCACAGGAATGCAAATTAAAACAATCTGACACAGCTCACTATCTATCAGACTGGCAAACATGAATAAGTTTAATAACCAAGTGTTGGTTAGAATGTTAAAAATGGAAGCACTCACAAACTGGTGGGAATGCAAGTTAGTACTCTCCTTTGGGGAGTCATTTGTCAATAGTCATTCTTTTAACAAATGTTTATTGAACATTTAGCTGGCCCTGTTGGAGGCGCAAAGGAAATAGCAGCAAACCAAACAGATAAAGTTTGATATTAAAAAATAACCAGTAACCTAGACGGTACCCATTTCCTCTTGTAGGTATGGACCCCACGGAATCTCCTGCAATGTGCAAGGGAGTTCAGGGTAGTGCTGCTTCTAACAGCAAAGATGAGAAACAACCTGGCTTTTCCTTAGTAAGAGTAAACTAATAAGGAAGGAATAGATAAATAAACTGTGGTTTATTAAATGAAATATTATATACCAGTTAAAGGAAATGATATGGACCCAGCATAGATCCAAATCCATCATAGTGGATAAATATCAGAAACATAATGTTAAGCCAAAAGGCCAGTTGCAAAAGGATACATGTATAGTGGTGTATCATTCATATAAAAATCGATATATAAAATAATTGTATGCCTTGTTTATAAATACATACCTACATAGTAAAAGTAAAAGAACATAGTGGTTCCTGGGGCAGGGGTGGGGGGAAAGAAGGGTTGCCATAACTATAAGTGATTTCCTTAAAAAAAAAAAAAAAAGAGAGAGTGAGAAATCCAAAGTAGATAAAACAAAATTGTTCACATCTGCAGAATCTTGATGGGAAGTGCATAAATATCCATTATATGGCTTTCTGAATGTTTAAAATGTCTCATAATCAAAAGCTTTTAAAACAATTTTTTTGTTATAGAAAGAACAAGACAAAGTTTGAGTCCTAAGCACCGAGGAAATCACTGAGGCTCTTCTATGCACCCCCCAGGCTCAGCCCCCACCCCGTTCAGCCCCCCTTCCCCCCCCCGCCGGCTCAGCCCCCAGCTCCCCTGGCTCAGGCCCCCTCCCCCATGCTCAGCACCCCCCTTAACCCCCCCAGCCCCCGCCCCTCAGTCCACCAGCCTCCCAGGCTCAGCCCAGCCTGCAGTCTGCAGGTCAGGCACCTGGCAGATGCAGTGACAGCTCTGAAAATCATTTCATCAGTCGAGGCTTTACTTTTGCTCAGCAAGGAGAGGACAGCAGGAACAGCAGGCTAAGGGGGACAGGGAGGGTGGCGGGGATGAGAGGTGAGTGAATCTCTTGTGCTTCCTGAAAAGGTAATTTGTCCAGAAGGGACAGATGCTTTTCCCCTCTTCCACCTTCCAGCCGGGCTCGTCTTCCTTCATTTCTGGAAGCTAACAACCCGGCTCATTCTCGGGTATTCCAACAGTGGCCCAAGTCAAACATCTATCCCATCCCTCAAAGCACAGCTTACCAGCACAGGGCTTGAAATAGCTAGGTTTGGGGATTTTTTTTTTTTTTTTAGTACAGTACACCCCTCTTTTCAAAAGTTTACATTCCACCACTTCACCTTTACAAAAGACCTACATGAGTACTTGTTTTCATTAACCGAAAAAAATCCAGAGTGGATTTTATGAAAAGAGGAGAAAATTGAGAATGGCGTTCGCTCCGGGTTGGTGCGGCCTGCCTGGGGGTGGCCCGGGCCAGCTCCTTCCCGGAAAGACACTCAGCATCTGCCACCAGGGCTCTGAGCTGTGTCTGTGAGCACCATGCTCTCTTCTCCATGTGGCTTGTGCATCCGTCAGCAGGATGTGCCCCCCGGTACCAGAAAAGTCTAGGAGAGGTGATTTTGGGGTCTGGGAATGCTCACGTTTTTTTCCACGTGAATTAATGGTAATTGCTTCTTCACTTTATGACATTTCAGTGTACGAAGCTTTCAGAGGAACGCTGCGCTTTTGGATGGGGAGGGGGGCGGAGAGAGGAACCTGTATGTGTTTGATGGTCATAAATCCTATTTCTAAATTATGTAAGAGGGTACACTCGTGGGAAACGTGCAGCCTCCTCCCTGGCCCTCCCTCCCTATTTACCCATCTCTCCCTTTTTTGGAGTTCTAACCATCTGTGACCCATGACCTCCTCTTTATCTCCATTTATCCCTCTCCTTCACTCTCACATACCCATCAGCCACCACAGAAGTAGTAAAATGCTTCTCCCCACTGTCCCCAGGATCTGGGCCTCGTTTCAATCTCCTTGGCTCTCCCTGGACCACTGAGACTTTCCTTAACTGGCCTTCAGTCAGACTGGCATCCTTCAAGGCCCACCTCTAATGTCACCTTCTCTGGAGAGCAGCGCTTCCTGACCCACCTGGCAGAGGGAGTCACTTTCTCCTCTGGTTCCTGTCGGACTAACACCATTTATCACCTCGAGTTGATCTCACTGTTTCCAGTCTGCAGGGACCCTGTCTCATTCCTCTGGGGGTACCCTGTGCCAGCACATGGTAGTGAGCAGCCTCCACAGACCGTGTGCTGGTCTCTTCTTTTTCTACCTCATATAAACTGGAAATATAATTTTAATTAGATTACTAACTTCTCAAAACATGATTCAACTCTAATTAAACGAAGAGGCCTTTATTCACCATCGAACCAAGAAATGTTGGCTAAAGGTAACAGGAAAACTGGAAGGTCCCCAGAACTCCAATTACTGCAGGAGCCGGCTGTATTTGGGAGCCAATTAATTTCACAATGTTGAAAATTAATGCATTTAAGATTCTGCCATTCACATCCACTTTTCCCCATTAAAACATTTTAAGTGTGCTGAGCCCGTCATTATCTTCCTCGTGTGTTCCAAGGAGCTCTCGTGCAAGGGGAACCTCAGGACTGCTGGACACAGTCAGAGGCTTGCTCCTTACCTTCTAAAATGGCAGTTAATTTTAAGAAACTCTCAAGTGAAGCCACATCCATCACGGAAGTGAGCCCCGAGTATTAGAACATGTCTTTGGCACTGGCTTCTAAAAGAAACGGAGGTGAAGGCAGTTCTCCTCCTCACCCTTTTCTCATCTTCGGCAATGGTCTCAACTATTGCTGATGAGCCAAAGGCCGTGAAATCAGTAGCGACGGTGATGATGATGGCCAGTGTTCGCTGAGCACCGACAATATGCCAACTTCCTCTATGCGTGTCTGTCATGTGATTTTCTCAGCCTACAGTGTGGGTGCTGCTGATGCCCTCACGAGACAAAGGGAGACTGAGGCTCAGTGAGGTCGGGTACCTTGCCCTGGTCACTTAGCTGGCTGGTGGCAGAGATGGAGTTGGCACCTGTGTGGTCTGGCTTCACAGCCCATGCCAGAATGTCACTCGTCTCACCTTTTTGACAGGCTCTAGACTTCTTCCACCCGAAGCTCCCCGGGTAACTGAAAGACAACCTGTCCCAAGCCCGACTTCTTTCCTTCCCCTGAAATCTCTCCTCCCTGCTGCATTCCTGACCTCAGGGGATTGTTTCCTGCACAACCTCGTGGTCAGTGCGCCCTCCAGCCTCCCTCACCATGTCCCAGTGACACGGCCTGCTGAGTGGAGCCGGGAGTGTTCTCTCTGGTCAATGTCCTTCTCTCCAGCTCCACAGTCAAACACCTTGGTCCAAAGTGCTCATTTCTCATCTGTCAGCTGGCCCATCTTGGGGACTGTCCCCCACAGGATATGTGTGTGGTACAGATCAGCACCTCCATCTTCCCAGGGGCCACCGGTCACTCTGGCCAAAATCCTGGGAGGAGCGTTGATTCCTCTGTCCCCTTCCTCCTCTGTGGCCAGCAGGAATCCTGTCAACCCTGCCTCCAAATACACTGGTGCCTTTCATCTGTTAAGTTCCAATCTGCCTTTCCAAGTTAATCTCCTGCCATGTTTCCGCCCTCCGCCCCTCCCCCCCCCAAGTTCCCGATCTCTTTTTTGCCTGAAGAAGTGTGTACTTTGATATATCACACCTTTGCGCATGTGATCCCCTCTGCTGGTACTTCCCCTTTCTCTGCCTGACGAGCGCCTCTCATTCTGCAAGACCCAGGCTAACATCCCCTCGTTCCCAAAGGCGTATCTCATGCCCCTTCACTCCGGACCTACAGGATAGAGGGTAGCTCACGGTCAGCCCGGGCACTGGCAGTCCTGAAGGTCGTGGCAGGTAACAGTGCGAATAGAGACAGCAATCCCCATCCCACAACTGTCGCCCGGATGAAATGAGATGACATTGGAAGGCACCCTGCATGACCTTGGATCACCCCTTCCAAGGGGCAGGTAGGAATTCACAAGCCACTGAACTAGTGAATGAGGCCAGCTGACCGATGAACAATTCGTTCAGTTCTGCATAACAATAAGTAGCAGTCAATTTAAGGATTCACAAAGGTCTCTTGATGGGTCCCTCATGGTTATTAAGAGCAGACTGTATTACAATTATTTGTGCATCTTTTTCTCCCTTGTCAAAGACAGGGATTGAGCCGCCCAGCTTTGCTTCTTAGGTATACAGACCATAACAGACATTAAGTTAAAGAAAGGATTGTTGAATTAATAAATGAAATGGGATCTATGTGGATTGATTCCACGGGAACAGGGAAGACTCACCACTCTCCCTAAACACTTACCTCACCTCTTTGGTGATGCCCAAGTTATTTATTTTTTTTTAAAGATTTTTTATTTATTTGATAGAGATGCAGTGAGAGAGGGAACACAAGCAGGGAGAGTGGGAGAGGGAGAAGCAGGCTTCTCGCTGAGCAGGGAGCCCGATGTGGGGCTCGATCCCAGGACCCTGGGATCATGACCTGAGCCGAAGGCAGACACTTAATGACTGAGCCACCCAGGGGCCCCGATGCCCAAGTTATTTTACCAGAAGGCAAAAACCTCCTCCTTCACAATGGAAGATAATTTACATTTCAGCAAATTGCCATGTTTCACATATCTTCACGTTGCTCAAGCATAGTCAAGATAGGCAATGTTACACCTACAAATGCCTAGAAGCTGGAGTTTGTATCTATCTGTCGAAATGTCTGTCTTCCAAAGAGAAGAGACCATGTCATCACCCCCATCGCCAGCCCATCACCATGCTCACTGGCACCATGCCTGCCCCCCTTTTCCTACTATCCCTCCTCTGTGTGCTTAGCATCTGTCCCTCCTTCAGAATGCACGTTCCAGGCCACGGACCCCATGGGTAGGCTCCACAGCTCCATCCCCTCCCGTAGAAAAGCTTAGCGCACACAAGAGGTACCCAGAAAATGTTTGCTGCATAAACCAATGAGTGACTCTTTTTTCATGTCTGATCAAAGAATACAAACCTATCCTCATATTATAAAAAGGTGAACAGCTAACAGTAACAGAGTGAAAAACCAAGTTACGGTGATGTTTACAAATCCCTAATCAAAAGTGAATCTATGCAATCCCCATTTTCCTGGAAGGAGGAACCAAACTATGACCAAATTAACGAAATGATGAATATGGCCTAGGAAGGCTGGCGACGCCATGAATAATCACTGAGAACTAAACACTTGCCCTTGGGGTAATTTCAGAATCTGGAACTTCACTGCTATCATAGGGAAATGCTGAATGTGTTCCTTTAAGTGAATTCCATGGAATGACAATAGTCCAGGAGAAGCCTTAGTGGTGTTTAATCTATGTCTACACTATCTTTAGCCATATTTAAAAATTATTTTTCTTATTTTCCAGATGCTATTTAACCAAAATACAAATTCCTATATCATGAAACATGGCCAATTAAACAGGTAAGTAGATAGCCGTGAGCACAGCATAGCAAAGAGGTTGTAGCCAAGAACAAGGACATGCGCCCAGCCCAAGCCTGAGCTTGACCCTTACCAGCTACGTGACCTTGGGGAGTGACTCAGTTCTCTGAGACCAGATTTCTTCTTCCGAAAAACCAGTATTTGCAAAGATCCCGTGAAAATTCAACAAGACGATAATATTTGCAAAGCACCCAGCACTGCCCCCAGGCGCCGTAAACAGTAAATAGTAAATAGTAACAGTAACAACAACAATCTCAGGAAAACGTCCTATCAGCAAAGAACGAATATGATTGTTTTCAGGTGAAAAAAATTACTATCAGGGTTTCTTCATTGAATAAACTAGTAATTTCAGCAGCACAATCTGGAGGTCTGTGGTTTAACAAGCAACTAATTAGAAACTGGTGCCCCCTAAGTGCTCTGCCTGACACCTGCTTTTTAAAATGCACACGGAGAGGGCAGGCAGGTGCAAGGACGATCATTGGCCATGCTCTCTCCAGAAAACACAGCAGAAAACAAACCCCCGATGATCTCTTTTAATCAAATCTTCTCTGAAAAATACTCGGGTTAATAATGGGAACAAAGGAGGTCCTTTGGGGTCCCCTCAGTCTAATCCTCCCCTGCATCAGACCGTTCCTGCTGGTTTGGGCTGTGAATGTCGGGAAAGAAAGAACCTGAAGTAAAGGGAACTTGTGCAAATGCAAAGGGCAGGAACACAGGCCTGGAGCAGGGAGTGCTCTGGAGAATGAATGATTCGATCTGATCTGTGCAACGGGCCAAGCAGGAACGATTCACTTGCCAACTATGGAGCGGTGCTGCTGTTATTCCTCTCCTAAAGTGCCCACAGGGTCCTCCCCTCTGCTCGCAGGCGAGGTCTAAAACTCCTTGGCCTGGCATTCAAGGCCCTTTATAATCAGACTGCTGCCAACATTTCTACCTCATCCCCTCGGCTTCCTACGCCCCCACCCTCCACACCACACTACTTACAACTTCCCAAAGTCACCCAAAGTTTACTGTTGCCATTTAGGACAATACTGGAGAGAAAAATTATTTTGAAGGCCAGTGTCTATGTCCTTTAAAGAAAGTAGTCCACAATTAGCCACTATGAACGAGTCCTGCCGTAGCAATTGATCCCCCTATGGGATTTCTGAAAATCACAAAAACATTGCACTTACTGGCTCCCCAAGAAATCCTGGTTTAATTGGTTTGAGATGGGGGTCGGGCTCGGGCTCGGGTAAAGTTCGCCAGCCAAGCTTGAGAACCTGTTTCAATATTTGTCAGAATGCCCACCCAGCTTGTTGCAATCATGACGTCACCTAGTTGGCCCCCACAGCACTTGACTTTGGGACCCCTGACCTATCTTACCTTACCGTCGCCGTTGGTGTATCTTTGTTATCTTAGTTTATATAAAGTAACTCAGGTTAAGTATCCTGTCCCGGATGGCCCAGCTCTCAAGTGGGAAAAATGAGGACTAAAGCCAGGTCTGCCAGGTCTGGGGGCCCCTGTCCTCTCCACCCCGCTCCACTCCCTCCTGCAATGGGGGCTCAAGCTGCCCGTAAATATTCACAAGTCTTCCCAGCTGGTTGTTAAAAACCACTGAGAGCATGAAATCACTTGTAGTAGGAATATTTACACCACCGGGAATAGGCAAATGTTAACGATTGGCCGGGGGGTTGTTTGCTTGTTTGTTTTGCTTTTGGGGAGCCAGTTTATTGGCCCACCTCTTAATTCCGGGGCCCCAAGAAAAGAGGGGAAAAAAATGTCAAATTAATGTTCCTTTGATGGCAGGAAGCAGGTGCGTAATGCATTTTAGAACAATTTCAATCCCAAATAGTTAAAGATGAGTTTTTGAGTTTGAAGAGATAAACCCCCGGTGGGTGGAAGATACCTGTCTGCAATTTCCATTAAGATGCCGAGGGGGGGGGGGCGCCTGGGTGGCTCAGTCGTTAAGTGTCTGCCTTTCCCTCAGGTCATGATCCCGGGGTCCTGGGATCGAGCCCCACATCGGGCTCCCTGCTCCGCGGGAAGCCTGCTTCTCCCTCTCCCACTCCCCCTGCTTGTGTTCCCTCTCTAGCTGTGTCTCTCTCTCTCTCTGTCAAATAAATAAATAAAATCTTTAAAAAAAAAAAAAAGATGCCGAGGGGGTACCGATGCGTTTTGCATGCCGCTGTTTGCGGGAGGCAGCTTGACTCGGAGTCACTCAGCGGCAGTGACAAAGGAAGACCGAAGTGTTGAACAAGGTGTCTCGAGGTGCTTGCTCCCAGCCTCCGCCACCGGGAGCATCACAGAAACTGTTCTCTGAGACACGTCGCCCAGCAGCCCTGCGCCTGCCTTAGCTGCTAGATGTGTGGAGTTCCAATATTGGAACGCTGCATCGGAGCCTCCTATTAAGGAATAACAGGAGAGACTCACAGAAGCTGCTCGCCCCCATGATCTCCGGAGCCAGCGCTGAGCTCAGCTGCAAGTGGTCCCCACTGAACAAAGACCGGGGGCATTTTTCCCTCACAGCGTGGTTCCTCCGTCAGCTGGCTCGATGCTCTAAAGCCTAGTTATGCTGGCGAGGTGCTTTCAGAGGACTGAAGGAGATTGTAAATTGAAAAGGAATAAAAGAAAGTCCTGTTTACTGAGGGCCTCCTTTTACAAGTCGACACTGAGCTCGTCCTTTTCATCTCTGGTACTAGACCTGGCATCGATGGAACAGCTCTCACTGTCAAGCCCATCCCCTGCCCCTACATACAGGATCTCCTTTAATCCTCCCGACGGCCCTACGAAGTGGCTACACTTACCCCCATTTGACAGAGGAGACAGTGGAGGCTTCCATAGCTGCAGTCCTGTCCTTACGTGAGCTCAGCGGGAACACGGCAGAATGGAAACCAGAGCCGCGATTCTGGACAGCTCCCCGTACTGAGAAGCGGAGATACTTGGGGCAGCAAGGAAATTGTCACTGATTGAAGCTTTGGTCTTCATTTATCCAATATTTGCCCCAAATCCGTGTACCCCAATATTACACGGATGGAGAAAATGGTATTATGTATATTTCTTTTTTTTTAATTTTTAAAATTAACATATAATGTATTTGTTTCAGGGGTACAGGTCTGTGATTCATCAGTCTTACATAATTCATAGCACTCACCATAGCACATACCCTCCCCAATGTCCATCACCCAACCACCCCATCCCTCCCACCCCCTCCACTCCAGCAACCCTCAGTTTGTTTCCTGAGATTACAAGTCTCTTGTGGTTTGTCTCCCTCTCCGGTTTCTTCTTATTTCATTTTTCCCCTCCTTTCCCCTTTGACCCTCTGTCTTGTTTCTCAAATTCCTCATATCAGTGAGATCATATGATACTTGTCTTTCTCTGATTGACTTATTTCGCTTAGCATAATACCCTCTAGTTCCATCCACGTCGTGGAAAATGGCAAGATTTCTTTTTTTTTTTTTTGATGGTTGCATAATATTTCATTGTATATATATATACCACATTTTCTTTATCCATTCATCTGTTGATGGACACCTAGGCTCTTTCCATAGTTTGGCTATTGTGGACATTGCTGCTATAAACATTGGGATGCACGTACCCCTTCGGATCCCTACATTTGTATCTTTGGGGTAAATACCCAGTAGTGCAATTGCTGGGTCGTAGGGTACCTCTATTTTCAACTTTTTGAGGAATGTCCATACTGTTTTTCAGAGTGGCTGCACCAGCTTGCATTCCCACCAACAGTGTAGGAGGGTTCCCCTTTCTCTGCATCCCCGCCAACATCTGTCGTTTCCTGACTTGTTAATTTTAGCCATTCTGACTGGTGTGAGGTGGTATCTCATTGAGGTTTTGATTTGGATTTCCCTGATGCCGAGCGATGTTGAGCACTTTTTCATGTGTCTGTTGGCCATTTGGATGTCTGCTTTGCGGAAATGTCTGTTCATGTCTTCTGCCCATTTCCTGATTGGATTATTTGTTCTTTGGGTATTGAGTTTGATAAGTTCTTTATAGGTTTTGGATACTAGCCTTTTATATTATATATGTTTGTGTAATTAGGTAAGTTATAGTAATTATCTATAGTAGCAATCATTCACCCAATGATATCTACCATGTTTTGAAAACTCTAAAAGTCAGTCGATGATGACCATTCTATGCCACTTTCTGAGCCCTTCCGTTGCCAAGCGATGGACTAAACAAGCATTTGACATCAATCCTCACAATAAGTGTAAGAGATTGGTATTGTCTCAGTTTTTCTTTTTAAGATTTTATTTATTTATTTGAGAGAGAGAGCGAGCACAAGCAAGGGGAGCTGCAGAGGAATAAGGAGAAGTGAAGCCGACTCCCCACTGAGCAGGGAGCCTGATGCCAGGCTCGATCCCAGGACCCTGAGATCATGACCTGAGCCGAAGTCAGGCGTTTAACTGACTGAGCTACCCAGGTGCCCCAGTATTGTCTCAGTTTACAGATACAGAAACTGAGCCTTGAAGAACAACTTGCCCAAAGTCCGAGTTAGGCGACGCTCAGGATCACAGAATCCACAGCCCTAGACTCCAGCTGCCAAGCGGGGGCTATGGCAATCCTCTGCATGGGTTAGACCCTTCCTGGAGGGGTAGCATTGCAGGACCACTTCAGGGGTGAGTGAAGCACTGCTTTCGGAGTCTCCACTGCCTGCCTGAGGTTGGTGCAGACACGACGCCGTTCAGGAACCAGAACGCAACCCAATGCAAGCTGAGAGCCTGGCTCCCTCGGGGAACGTGTCTCCCCCAGTCACAGGGCCAAACATTTCTCACCAAGAGTATAGCTGCCCCAGAAATGTGGAATCTGAAAGGAGAGAGTGACCCACAGGCCAGCTGGGCCAGCCTCCCACCCATGAGATTGTGCCACAATTTCATGAGATTATGTTTAGGATGAAATGAGATGCCTGCAAGTGCTTAGCTCAATGACTACCACGTTCGGTAGCAGTGATGAACAGGTTTCATCTCTCCCTCACTCCTTCACGCAGTACATTTTAAGTTGGAGTCACTATATGTACTAGGCTCTGGGGATAAGACCCAAATTCAACCTTCAGGGCCAGGTTTTGGGGGGAAATCATTGGTTCATTAATTAACCCAATCCACAAGCATTTACTACTGAGACATGACAAAGACATGTTCTGCAGTAATTACAGTGATGCCGACAAGCAAAAGTCACACTTTGCATGGTGTTCCCCAGTGAAGAAAGTGCTTTTGCACTTGGCAGTGGATCCTTGCAGGAAAAGCAGAGTCTGATGAGTCAAGTGACTTGCCTGGGATCACTTGAGCCAAACTTGTGGCAAGTGCACAAGTTTGGCTCAAGTGTCGCTCTCCGGTACCAAACCCTGGCCTCTCCCTCCTCTGCCTCTCACTTTCCCTGGCTCTGCCTGGGCCCTTTGGCGACAGAGAGCAGGGTCTCCAGGCAGCCCTGCTCCACTTTAGAAAACCCTGATTATTAGGAACTTTTTGCTAACATTTACCCCAAATCTGCCTTGCGGGATATTCTGTTAGTCTCGGCTCTCCACTCTGGAACCGTACTGAATAAATGTGCTCCTCCCAAGAGAACCTCCCTTCATGTGAGAATAGTTACCAGTCACCCCCAACCTGCTCTGCCCCAGCTTACATGGCCCGAGACTTCAGTTCTTCCATCTGGCAGAGCTGCCAGCCCTTCTCCAGCCTGATCCCTATGTTTTCCCCTCTGGGCAGTCTGTACCGCTCTAGTCACCCAATGGCACTGGAATCGTCTATTACAGTGTCATTGCCAGCCTGCTGGGAGCTCCCCAAGGCCACCACCAAGAATCACACTATGGTTGCTCTCACCGAGTGCTCACCATGTACTGGGGGCTGTAGTAGACACTTCCCATTTATTACCTCAACCATGCACGATAGGTACTGTTATTTAATTTCCATCCCTGGGCCTGGAAAAGGGTAGGGGCTTATACATTTCTTTAGAACTGAACGGAACTCCAACCATTCATATCCTCAAAACCTGGTGCCAAGGGGTATGGTTTCTCCACCAGGACAGAGGCAAGAGAGTCTGACCTAAGCACAGAGTGTGTGATGAGGACCTTCTCCAGGGAGCCTCACTCCTCATGGCAATGCTCAAATGCTCGCGGGTCAAGGGAGAAAAGCAAATGTCATTACAAAAACAAAACAAACAAATAGAACCAAAGCAAAACAAAAAATGCAGCTGTGTGGGCGCCTGGGTGGCTCAGTTGGTTAAGCGACTGCCTTCAGCTCAGGTCATGATCCTGGAGTCCCTGGATCGAGTCCCGCATCGGGCTCCCTGCTCGGCAGGGAGCCTGCTTCTCCCTCTGACCCTCCCCCCTCTCATGTGCTCTCTCTCTCTCATTCTCTCTGTCTCAAATAAATAAATAAAATCTTTAAAAAAAAATGCAGCTGTGGCTAGATATTAGCAATAATAGTTGCCAAGAAAAGGGGCGCTCTGCTGGTTAACCCCAAATGTCAATGACAAGACAGCTGCAAGGGGGCCTTATGGGGCCTCCTTCCGGGCTTTGAGATGTTACTAGCTCTTCTCACATGAGCGGGCTTGCCCGTGTAGGTGGGCAAACGCTGTGATGGTAACATGGGAATGATGCAGCCTCACAGGGTTGTGCGAAAGACTAGACAAGAAAGTAGCTGGCCACGGTAACCCTCCGTGAATGCGACATTGGTGGCGGTGACTGGAAGGACTAGAGCAAACAGACGGTTTTTTTCTTGAGTGCCCTTCAAGGGCTGCCTCTGGCAAATGGAGCTGGCCCTCGGAGCCTGATGGCAGCATTTCAGCCTGGGTCAAAGCCCTGCTAATGGTTTTTCGGCATAAATTAAAGGGAGGGAAGACCTTCTAGTGGCTGCTACCGAATTACATGACAGTTTCCAGGAGAATCTACAAAAATAGCTGGAATCAAAGGAATGGTCATTCTGATGCAAGGAAGTCTCTCGTTAATTAATTTCTTCTTCCCTTCTGGGTCATGGATCTTCTTTGTAAGAGCGGATAGAGAAGACATGTATCACAAGCCACCAGGTACCCCCCAGCCTATGTAAAGAGGCCTACATCCGGGGCCCGAACACTACTGTATAGCAAGGGGATTCAATACTTTATTAATACCACACCACAAATAATAATACTTCTTTATATTTCTATAAAAGTGTATCATTTACAAAGGACATTTCTACACGTTATCTCTTTTGACTCTCTATTATTTATCGAGCACTTACTTTGTGCCTCGCATCCTAACAGATTATCTCACTTGACTTTCCCAGTGATGGCCTCTTTCTCCTGCTTTGCAGGTAAGGTGTAGAGAGGTGAAGGAATTCATCTCTGATCACACAGCCTCTAAGTGGAGACTAGGGTTTTGAACCGGGTCTGTCAGACTCCAGAGCTTGTCCTTTTACCCCACGCCCACTCTGCTTCCTGTGACGTAAGTATCATTGTTTTGGGGGGGGAGGGGAGACACTGTTTTTCTACCTTAGATATTTCTTTCCATGTGACAGGAGGGCCTCAGCATAACATCTTTGGACTCTCTCTGCCCCACCTCACTCTACCCCTGAGGAAATTAAGGTCCTTTTTTGATTAGTGAGTGTGGAGAGAGAAACTGGGGGGAAGCCCGTCAGCCCTTCCTCCTGTCCTCTTGGGGGCACAGGTTCTGCCACCAGGGCTCGCTCTGGTTCCCGCCATCCTGCTGGTGCGGGTGGGAAACCGGCTCTCAGGACTCTCTGGACTCAGCAATGGGAGGCTCATCACCTCTGGACACAAGACACATTCTCCAATGTCACCTTTTCCATAATAACAGTGATATTTTGGCCCTCAGCCCCTTTATTCCTTTGTCTTATTCCTGATCACTTCAGATTTTAGGCAGAAAAGAGGGCTGTGGATTGGGCCTTCTTCAAAGATTCTGACCATTACGATCCCCCTTTCACAGAGAAAGCCTGGAAAGGGCCAGAGCGCTTTCCTAAAGAAGAGGTAGCTTAAATGTCAGCACGTATGTGACAAATTGCCCAAAACATTACTACGCTATATGAATGCAATCCCTGGAATTCAGAGTAGAACACAGAGTTTAAGGAGGAGAAAAATGGGAGAATGGGGTGATATCACCCAAAATAACTCAAATGTAAAACTAAAAGAGAAAACACAGCTTCAAATGACTACATCATAAATCAAGATGAAGCCATGCCCCTACCAATTCTGAGATCTTAATCTGAGGTAATACATAAAGCAATTTGGATGCCACTAAGAGCCCAGAATAGAAAATTAACCAAAGCATTTCTCAACTACTAAAAAGGAGCCAAGAGCCAGTTTATGGAGACTGCCTGCCCCCCAGAAAAGAGCCAACAACAAACTTGATGTGGGGTACAACCAACCTCAGAAACTAAGCACACATTTTGGGGTAATTTGGAACTCATCCAGAGATTTGCCTGCCCCCAAAGTTGTACCAAAATGTCCATGTAAACAACAAGCCTGAGACTAGTTACCATTATTACCAATAACTGAGCCAACAGAGTGTTAGAACAGAAAGGGTTCTCAGCAATCAAGCCCAAGCCCCTCAGTGAAGAGATAAGAAAGTCCACATGCTGGAGCTGGGCGAGGGAGCCGCACAGAATCCGCTTCCTGTCTGCAGGCCCCAGCACAGGCCTGGATACAGTATGTGGCAGAGAGCAGCTCTGTGGCAGAGCCAAGATGAGGGCCCGGATCTCCCACACCAGCATGCCTTCCCTTTCTTACAGCAAGGTTGGGCTGTTCACCTCACTGACATCATGCATACACACAATCAGGCTGTCGTAGGCCAATCCAACAGGCTTCCAAGACCGGAGGAGAGATTTCCCACCAACAAACCACTGGTAGAATGAATGCTAAGATCCAAACCACGGGAGGCCTTGTCCACATTCCCAGTTGCTAAGCACAGGGAGGAGCACCATTCCGGGGATCCTAAGCGCTGGTTCGCCAACTTCAAGGATGCTAGCAATGAACTTGGATCGAGAAGAACATGCAAAGCCTCCTAATGTCCCCCCTGATGAAGCAGCCAGATTATCAAAGCACCAAAAAAAAAAACCGGCCTTCTGTATCAGAACTATTTTTAGCAACACAATCCCGTTTCTCCAAACTAATTAACATTGGTAACCAGGACTAAAGTGTTTCTTCTGAATGCAACGGAGAAGCAAATCATCCTGTTTGGAAGCAAGAAGCTGGGTGGCAAGAGACCGTCAAAAACACATTTAGTGCAAGTGCTTACACTCTGGATGATAAACACCACTTCCAATTAAGCCACCCTCAAATATCTGGCACCTAATACCTGGTGGTTTAAAAGCAACTGGCAAAATTTGCAGAGTCTCAGTGTTTTTAAAGGATGAAATGTTCCTTTTTAGTTTTTATATCTCTCTTTTTTAAAGGCAACAAATCACGAGCACTTAGAAAATCACAGCATTTACAGGCTGCAGTAGACTCTGGAGATGAACAAGCTACAGCCCAGAGAAGGGTGGGGAGCCCCAAAGTCCAGCTCAGGGTGAGGCCCGGGATCCTGACTCCTAACCCACATCATCTCCCTTACAGACAGAGCTGCCTTTCCATGAGAAGACTGTTCTTTCATTTTTCTTTCTTTCCTTTCTTTCCTTTCTTTCTTTCTTTCTTTCTTTCTTTCTTTCTTTCTTTAAGAGATTTTATTTATTTATTTGGGGGGGAGCACAAGTGGGGTAAGGGCAGAGGGAGAGAGAGAGAATCTCAAGCAGATGCCACACTGAGCGCAGAGCCCAATGCAGGGCTTGATCTCAGGACCCTGAGATCACAACCTGAGGCAAAACCAAGAGTCAATGCTTAACCCAATGAGCCACCCAGGCACCCCAGACTGTTCTTATTAAGGTCCCCATACCCACGCACAGCAAAGAGAAGTTCTGGAAAATCCATGGTACCCATTTTCATTATGACACACAAATTGAACAAATGTTTTGCATCAGGGATTACCTTAATTAAACTATTTATATGAGTACCGTTGATTTACTTTAATCTTGCTAAACTTCATTAAAATGTTCATTTACTTATGTAAATTCCTCTTGGCTCACATATCTTAAAAAAATAAAACACATATAATTTGCATGGTGGAAAATTGCATTCCTGATATATGTCCATCTGTATGAATTATAATGATAATAATAGTAATAATAATTACCATTTATTGAACTCTGCACTCGGTGCTGTGACAGGCATTTTGTATAATGACAGCAATAAGGGTAATTGTCAAATAACTATCACTTATTATACTTATGTTCCATCATTATGCTACAGATTTATGTATTTTTATTCATTTAACAATCACAATAATTCCGTTAAAAGCAGTTATTATTATTCCTTGCACTTTAAAGATGAAGAAACCGAGACTTTGAGAAGTTAAGTAACTACCCCATGTTTCACAGTGGCAAGAGGAAAGAAAAGTCAAGATTCAAACCCAAGCCCACTGGATTCTAGAACCCTTTGTCGCCTCTACAACACTACATCTCCATTTATAAAAAAGTATTGCTCCAAGTTCCAGTGCCAGGAAGGACATTTACAGATCCAAGGACAAACTAAATGGGGCTAAAATGACCTGTTCCCTAGAAATGTCTTAGACTCCTCCACGGTTTTGGACAAAGTTACTCTGCCACCAAATTTCCCCCAAAGACAAATAGAGCTCATGGCTCAGGATAATCAGATAATGCTGAAATGGGAAGTGGATCAGAACTACAAAGAAATTTGGGAGTGAAACACAACTTGTCTACTGTATTTTTTAAAAATACATTTTAAACTAGTCACGAGGCCAGGAAGCATTCATTTCCATTTGCGATAATGAAATGGCTAAAATCTGCAACCTGTTGTATTTACTGATCGTGAACGATGCATTCCTAGAAGGACCTAAGTTCGAATCAGTGGCCCCACGAGCTGTCATGTTACAGCGCAAAACCAAACAAATGAGACAGAAATGTTGCTGTTGCCTAGAGAAAAAATTTTCCCCACCACTTGCTCTGTGGTAGGGGAAGGCTCAAATACATCTAGGAAGAATACATCTAGGACTTGGCCTGCAAACCAGCTGGAAGAGGAAGAAGAGAGGAAAAAATCGGCAACATTTCCCCCTCGTTGGAAGAACCATTTCAAAGGGGGTGGGTTGTGCCTTAAAAGTTAGATTTTACAATCATTTCATATTGACTCATCTTTTTTTTTTTTTTTAAGATTTTATTTATTTATTTGACAGAGAGAGCGAGAGAGCACAAGCAGGGAGAACAGTAGAGGGAGAGGAAGAAGCAGGCTCCCCGTCAAGCAGTGAGCCCGATGTGGGGCTCGATCCCAGGACCCTGAGATCATGACCTGAGCCGAAGGCAGACGCTTAACCATCTGAGCCACCCAGGCGCCCCCATATTGACTCATCTTAAGAAGGCTGCACAGAAAGGCAGGGAAAGGAAACATTAAATAAAAACGTGAATTTATGCAGTGTTTCTGCTTTGCCTTTTCAATCCTGTGGTCGTATGCAACACCCATGAGTAGGGTTGTATCACTGGCCAAAGTGTTTCCAGTGGCCTCCCTCCCCAGGGGCCTCGTCCATCTCTTTTGCATAAGGATGAGTCCTCCTGACTACCCAACTGAGAGCACAGTGCCAGACGCCAACAGGGGCGGAGGGTCTGGGGTGGACACAGGCCCAGGGTTGGCAGGCAAGTGGTTCTCAAAGAGTTGGGTTGTGCCTGGACCAGCAGCATCTATATGACCTAGGACCCTGTAAGAAATGCAGAACAATCAGAACGCTGGGGGTGGGACTCGGCCATCTGGCCTCAAACAACCCTCCCCTCCCCCGGGATGGGGGCTCCTAACAGGCTGCTAAAGTTTGGGAACCACCCATCTACAGACCGTGCAGCCTCGCCCCTCTGCCCCTACTCAGTTGTGGGCTCTCAGGGCCTGCCTCTGAGGACTCTGCCTCTATCCAGCCCTATAGCCCGTACTGGCCTCAGCAGAGAGCACCAGTAGAATGGGGCCTGGGGTGGGGGGGCTTGCTGACTCAGACCCAGAGTCCGATGCCCAGCTGTGCCATCCCAGCTACCACGCTGGGATTCTAATAGGGCTGTGGTTCTATCTCAAACTCCAGGCTATGTGGCTGAGGCCTGGTCACTGCCCCTCTCTTCCCACCCCCAGCCCCCACCCCATGCCCAGGGGAGGCACTTATGCTCTCTGTCCTTCCCAGGTTGGCTGGATAGCCTGAAATCAGAAGGCTCCTCCTGCCACCGCACAGGGACTCCGCAGCACTCTGCCGTAGACTCCCTCCACTACCATGGAATTGAGAACCCTGACCCAGATTATAATTTGGGCTGCTGGCCCCGTCCCGCCCCTCCCCAGCCGCTCGCCATCTCCCCCAGTTTCCTGGTTTTGCTCCTTCCTCTCAGCCTGCCACTGAGACCCCAGGAGAGCTCATGGCCAAGCATCCCCGAGATAACTAAGCACCCCCACTTAAGAATCTTGCAGAAGATACTGCACTTCGACCTGGCAACCAGCCCCTGCCCTGGGCTCTCCGCTGGAGAGGGTCCTGCTTCAGCACAGCTCTGGCCGCCCCCCTCCTTGTGGGGCAAGGAGTCCTCCAGGCCAAGCACACGTGCCTACATGGGGTCTGTGCCCCACAGCTTCTGGTACCCAGGACGCTGTTGTCCCCTCCTAAATGGCCGAGTCCATCCTTTCAAGGGCCAATGTGCTTCTGGTGTGCTCCCCCAAGACCTGACGGATAGCCCAGTTGACCCGCTGGGGGTGGGGCTTGGTGCGGACAGAGCTTAGGCGTGAGACCTGGGGAATCTCCTGACCCCTTGCAATGGTGGGCGGAGTCAGGAGTGGGAAGAGGAGGAGGGGCTGGTAGGAGGCTCAGATCTCAATGTGTACTCTCTCTCAGGCCCCACTAACGTCAAGGGCAGGCCTGCATGCAGGCTGACCACAGGTTTCATGTACACAGTAGGAACTCAAGAGATGCTGTGGAATGAGTGTACCTGGAGACCTGCTTTGGTCCCTATGTGATCCTTGTAGCCACCCGTTGTCGCATTGTGCAGAGGAAGACACGGGACTCAGAGAGGTCAGGCAACTTGCCCAAGATCACAGCCTGGAACTGAACCTACGTCTGTTTGATCCCAGAGCTGGTGCTCCTTCCCTGCTTCTGGCCAGTTAGCCTCGGCTTGAATACTTCCAGCTACATGGAACTCACTACTCCTTTGGGTCAACCTTTATCATTTCAGGCCAAGTAAGGTTGTTTTTTTTGGTTTGGGGTTTTTTTTTTCCTTGAGCTTAAATAAATCTCTCTGCATATCTCCTCCCTGTTTCCTTGTTCTGCCCTTTGGGGTCTGTGGGTTTATCCCTCTCCCACACAACCACCACAACCATGCAAGCTAAAAATGGACATGCCGGCCCCTGGGGTCTTTTCTTCTCCTCCACCCTTTCCTCTGAGCACGGGGATGTCCAATCCCACTTCCTAACCAGGCCTCTGAGGATAGATTCTAGTCGCTCTCCCTTACGGAGCCTTGGAGAGGTCCTGGTGTGCAGAAATGCACCTGTCAGGAGCCGGGGGCTGGCAGATGTACGCACACAGGTAAACGTTCCCATCGCTGGCCATTGCCACCTCCCCGATGCGTAGACTCCCAAACCCCAGGCCTGTGGAACGTCGCCTGGTCTCTGCAGGGGCTAACCAACCTATCCCCTTTCTTGAGTCCTCCTTCACCCTCACGGCTTATCAGACTCATCCTGAGTCCTATCCCCTCATCCTCCTAAATACCCAGTGGCTGCAACATTTCCCTCCATCCCCACCACTGACACCCAATGCACACAACCACCGTCTCAAAACTCTCAGCTGCCCCGCGCCCACGCTCGCCTCGCTCCAGTTTGGTTTTCCTGCTGCGGCCGAATCTCAGCATGCCGCCCTGCTGTTTAAAACATTGCTGGGGGGACAAAAACAAAATGTGGGGCCTGACCCAGTAGGTCCGGCAGCATCTGGCCCTGTCTCCTGACTCCCTCCGTGCTTACGTGCTATAATCCAGCCATGCTGGGCTTCCTTATTTCACCTGTAAAACTGCTCTAGCACACATGTGGGATAGTGCGTAAGACAGATGTGTGCACTTACAGAGAAATTCCAGCACTTACTGGGCCACCGCCTGGATGAAGAATTAGAGCGCGGCCGGGGTCTCTATTGCCCACCTGTGTCCCTCTCAGGTCACACCCTGTCTCCCCATCCCTCCCCAGAAGTAACTCTCCACAGCTTTCACATCCTGTCCTTGCTTTTCTTCATGTTTTTGCCACTTAGGGTTACATCTCTACAAAATACAGTTGAGTTTTGCCTGTTTTAAATTTTATTTCATTGGAACCATACTGTAGATATTCTTTGGCTCAACATCCATATCAATGCACAGAGGTGTGGCTCACACATTTCCATTGACATAGAGCACTCCAGTGAGTGAATATCCATGATTGGTGCATTTCTGTTGGGGGACAGTAGACTGTTTCCAGCTTGGAGCTCTTATGAGCCAAGCCGTTGGAGTTCTGGACTCCTTTCTGTGCCCCGAGAGCCCCATGGGGTCCTTGTAGGGACTTGTTTTCTCTGCCCAGGCCCCTCTCATGGCCTCCATCCTGCTCACCTTGCTGCACCCTGCACCGCGCAAAGGCTCAGGGGCACGGCTGACCCAGCCTCGAGCACAGGACCACATGGAAAGATCCCTCGACACTCACTCATTCATGCACACATGCATGCACTCATGCATGTGTTTGCAGCTTCTCCGGGCTGGCCCCTGGTGCTGCAGAGGCGTGGACCATCCGGAGGAAGAAAGTGATCCTCTCCAAGCAAATGAAGACATCCACCCCACCCCCCCATCCCCCCCCACCCCCGACTGGGAGTGCACTCACTGAGCAGCTGAGCCTCACTGTGGCTGTGAGCGCCCCCAGAGGGGGGTGAGCTTGGGGGTGGGTCCCAGGGATCTAAGTTGCTCAAGTCCCACCTCTTCCCACCCCTTGACATTAGCCTTTGTGGGGAGGGTTGCCAGGGGCTCTTTTGCTATTGAAAATGAAGCAAACAATGGAAATTGAATAAAAAGGACCGAAAGCAACTGGAGAATATTGCCCACCATTGAGTGTGACATCCAAGGGCTTTCAAATGATGACTAAAACTGGCTTTAATTTTGATCTTTCATTTCTTTTAACCTAGCAGATAATTAGAGGGAAATCAAATCCATCCTCGCAGCCAAAGATTAACCTGTCACCGCTGGAGCTCCCTTCCCACTTACTTTGCCCACCTCTTCCCACTTACTTTGCCCACCTCTTCCTTCACGCTGTTTTTCCCTTAAAAAAGAAAGTCCCCAGGTTACACAAATTGTTTGGTTTATTTAAATACACTCAGATTAGACATTTCCCGAGACAAACAGTCTTTTAGGAATAAGCAGCATTTTTCTCTCCCTCCAAATTAAGAAGTTCTCATTGCTTTGCAGCTTTAGAAACAACCTATTGCAAACTCCTTGTTACAGATGAAGAAACCAAAGTACAGAAAGGGGAGGATGTTCTGTCCCATTTTCAGCTGTCAATGGCAGTGCCTGGATTCACCCCAGAGCATCTGACTCCGGGGCGCCCACTCTCACCCACAGCACTCTCCTACCTGTGCGTTCAAAACATGAGTGGGTCTCCTCTCCTGCTTCCTCAGGGGCTCCCTCCATGCTAAGACAACATCCCAAATTGCACACACAGCTTTAAGCACAAGATGCTGGAAATAAACTAAACATTCCCCAATACGGAGGCTGATTCTAATCCAGCCGCTGATGCAAACGATGCTTTTCCCCCCAAGCACGAAGGTGAAATTGCTATCATGTACAAAGGAAAAAAATAAAAACAGCACACAAAAATTATATAGATCGGATGGCCTCACCTATAAAACAAAATAGAAGAACATACTATTTTTATGAACTAAAAAGTTAATAAAGGTTAACTCTGGGTACTTGAATCTGAGGGAGATTTTTCTTTCATGCTATACACTTTCCAGTATTTTCTAATTTTTCTTATAATAAGCACATACTAACTTTATAATGAGAAAAAAAATTAATAGGAAGTGAGTAGCAGAGAAGAAGCCTCTGTCCTCTCCATCTAAGGGCCCTTTTGGAAGCATGACTGGTGGTCCTGGCCTGCCATGAACCTCTCCAGCCCTGCCTAACCCCCACCCCCCACCTGCCCACCTCCATCCTTCCTCCCCAAAACTTGTTTTCTCTTTTCTCACCAAATCCAACCCAAGGGAACATAAGCCCCACCTCCCTCAAGAAGGGTGCCTTGACCACTCCAGGCCAGCTATTAGCTGAATTATTGGAAACTGCCGTTCTTGTAGGTCCAGAAAAAAAGGTCTTATATCAACCATTTCATGGGATTCCCCCTAATCCTTGGCTCACCCTGCCTTCTTCTGAACTGTCCATAGGTTTGCAGTCTGGGACGCACAGCCACGCACAAATAAATTTCTGTCTGGTCTTGTTCTCTCTTGTGCCATGTGTAGATCCTGCTGTATGTTGATGTTTTCCACGCATTGGCTCCCATTTTATTCATTCTGGTTTTGAGCATTACTGGAAATGAAGTAACCACCTAGCTGGCCACAGAGCTTCCTCACAGGAGATAACCCATCACTCATACACACCTACTCCTATTCAGTACTTAAAGATAAAAAGACGAGTCCTGGCCCAGAGTTTACAGTAAAGGCCTGAACCCACCCAGGTAATGATATGATAATACCCGGTGGGCACACATCTCTTTCGTGTGCTAAATAGTTTCACCTCCATTCTCTTTCAAGGCAAGAGCTAAGCAGACCTGGCATTCCCTTGCTTTCATTCTTGGTTTTATTTCTGATGAGGAAACCAGGTGCAGGAAAGTACAGTGACTTATCCAAGGCCAAGAAGAACCGGTACCAAAACCTCAGTCTCCTGAACCCAGGCCACACTGCCTCCTTCCAAAAAGCTAACAACTCCTCATTTAAAAGCACATGAACATTTAAGGCTCACTGAAGCAACTCCTAAGGAAATCTCCAAATACATTTGCTACCCCCACCACTACCTGGAATGACTCTGGAAGGGCCCCCGCAGAATTCCGCACCACCCCATAATGGTGCCTCACTGGCCATATGCTTGTCTAGTGTCCCATCTGCTCCCAGCTGGGGTGAGAGGGACAGCGGGCCTGCCTGCTGGCAGAGGGGCTCGGCTCCTGCCTAATGGTCTCTGAAATGACACTCTTACTCAGCTCAGGAAATTCCACCTTCCCCATAAGTCTCGGAAATGGTTCCTGCTCAACAAACTTCACGCAAAAGAGGCTTTTACTGGTTACTTCTGACTTAATGTTTAAACACTTTCAAATGAAAGAGAGTTGTCTGGTTTTATTTCTTGCCTGTAACATAATGCACTTATCATTAGCCGTTTCCTGACTCTTCTTACTTGAACAGCACACACATTTTTCTAGTTTGCTGACTGCCATCCAAAATGTGGGACGTTTCGAGGTACAGAGGGCTTAATGTATCTTAAAGCCGCAACACCCCAACCTTGGACAAACTGCTCCAGCTCCCTGTGGCCTCTGATGATAATAGGACTGTTGGGGTCCTCAACTGCTTGAAAACATAATGAAATTCCTGGCCTTCTCTCCAGGAAAAATATACAGATACACAAAATTTTATGTAGTTAATGGCCTCGCAGATACCGCGGATTGAGAACAAGCTTTGATTTTCTTAGCCTGCCATTCAAGGCCATCCCCCTCTGGCGTCTGGGTCTTCATCTGCTTCCCCAGCAACACCTCCTCTCTGTGAATCCACTTCATCCACCTGCCTTTCCAGCTGATTTGAACTCCTTAAGTTCCCCCAACAGAGCCCTGTGACTTTGTTTCCTCCACCAAGGACATCCTTCCATTTGTATGTTTCAAATATTACTCATCTTTAAACCTTAGTTCAAATGCCACCTCCTCCTAGCCAGATTTTTTTTTTAACTCTTCTTATCAGTAAATAATCTTTCCTTACAGTTTTCTCCCTTGGCAATCTGTCTTTTCCTTTAGGGCACTTCGTACTTTCTACCTTACAGATTCATTTGTATGTGTGGGTCTTGCCTCTCCCATCGGCCTGTAAGCTAATTCACTTTTGTAAGACTTCTCCCTGGCACAGAGTAAGTCAGTAAATACTCTAAAAGCCAATAGCTGGTTCTCTAATCCTTGCATGGTGTCAATGACATGCAATAAATATGCAAATATTCGTCTCTTTCTGACCCAGACTCCTGATTTACGTGAAATCTTCAAAGGGGCTCGGGGTCAGTGTGTGCTGATCTGTAGGGTCTTACCACAAAGGAATCCTTAGGAATCAATGAAACCCAGAATTTCAGCAAAATGTCAGCTGTACAAGCAAGATGGGCCATTGGTCAGGACGGTTAGATGATTGTTCTGAAGGACTGTTTGCAGAAGAGCACTCTCTGGTAAGAAAGATGGCATCCCGCATTCTTGAAGACATGTTTAGTCTAGACATTTTAGGAGTCTCTCTTCCCTCCCATTGAAGAGATTTCAGTAGGATATACTGCCAGTTTAAGTGGCAGGGGTCTGGGCTTGGAGGACCTCTGGTTCATGTGTTTTTGATATTCTTCTCCAGGACAGGACAGAGTTACATTCCTTGGTCTTGGTACAAAGCCCCAGCTGTGAAACTGAGCCACTGGGAGATTCCTTGGTCTCATTCCTCTTAGAATGTTCCACCTTTATCCCAGATTCTATGTAGAATCAACTTAATCTGGGGATTCATTTAATTTATTGGCTCTAAACATGGTGCAGGATCTGAGGGATATGCTTGGACTCAAGGTGAGAAGTGAAGCCTGAGCTCCCAGTGAAGCCTTCAGAGGACAAACCTCTCTGAATCTGGGCAAAAGCGGCTCGGACCAGCCTGAGTCCTCCCCTTTTAATCCACCAGGTTGTTGCTGTGATAGAAAGTAAGCGAAACTGGGAGAGGGCGGTGAGATGTTGCTGTGGGGAAAGGCGCTTCTGTGCCTTATATAAGCCGTGTTCCAAAATACAAAAGGCGCTTCTGAATAAGAGATGGGCCAGGCCGTCTATATCACAGCTCCTGGGCACTACGTGGCAGCACGATATCGAAAAAGTCCCCTCCGATTCCTCCAAGCCTGTCTCTGGCTTCACTTACACTTCTCAGGGGTCCTAAGGGCTATGCTTCCTGAGAAAGGAACCTGGTTACCAGAAATACTTACATTCCGGAAAAGGAGAAAAATACCAGTAAAATGGCTCCCCAGGGCAAACCGACCCTCCAAAAATGAATCAGTTGATGGAACAAGCACTTTGTTTTTTAAATAATCAGGGAATACAATTTGTTCACTTCTGCTCTGGATAGGAGTTTTAAAAAAGATTAGGCTGCCCAAATCCCTTGAGCAAAGGAAAACTCTCCATTGATTTTCCTGATTGTTTTTTTCTCCTTATCTTACAAGCTTAGCTTTGAATGGAAGGCGAAGCTGGAGGTCAATGGAGCAACGTGGCAAAGCGAAGTGGACATTTGTGTCAAAGTCAGGAAACCAGGATCCGGTCCCCATGCTGCCTCTAACTAGCTTTGTGACTTCTTCGCCTAGGTTTTTGTCTTGTATGATTCACATGTGCAGAACCATCAGGTACATTCCTCAGATAGACTGCCTCAGAAGCTGGTGACTTACCTGTCACCACCAACAGAACTTCAAAGCCTGACTGACCACTTGGTGGGCCTAAGAACTGGCATTTGTCTAATGTCTTCAGATGTCATGAGGCTCTCTCCTCGGTGTCACTTCATATGATGACCATGACAATCCAGCCAAGGAGATACCTTGATTCCCATGTTAGAGACCAGATCAGAGAACAGGGCGCCTTGGCCAAGCTCATAGGACAGTGACGAGAGGTTAACAACATCCCCCAGACCAGGCTGATGCCGCACTCAGTGCCTCACCAGGACATAGGCTGCTCGTCTGCAGGACGCTTCAGAGGGAGATTCTGGAACCAGGGAGCTGACTGGCATGATGGTTTCTATCTCAATAAAATGAGGGGGTTGAAGTAAACCAGGAATTTTAAAAAATTTCTTGTAGCAGGAAAGATTCTTTGCTCTCAGATGAAATCTACAGAATGCCGAAATATAAAACAGTTCATTGCTTCCACCCAAAGGTCCACCAAGTGACAGATGGATAATATAACATGGTATATCCACATAATGGAATATTATTTGGTCATAAAAAGGAATAAAGCACCGATACATGTTACAACATGGGTGGACTTCAAAAACACGCTAAGTGAAAGAAGCCAGACAAAAATACTGTGTATTGTAGGATTCTACTTATACGAAGTATTTAGAATAGGTATATCCAGAGTCAGAGAGTAGGTTGGTGGAGGTGGGAATGAGGAGTGGCTGCTTCATGGGTATAGGGTTTCCTTCTGGGGTGACAAAACATTTTGGAACTAGGGTGGTTGCATAACATTGTGAATATACTAAATGCCATGGAATTTAAATAGCTAATTTTATATTATGTGAATTTTATCACCATATATGTGTGTGTACAGATATATGATGTTTCCAGAGTCCCAACCCATTAGCCTCCCCTTTCCCATGTCCCTTCAGTGCCTCCAAAAAAACCCTACTATGTAAATCAGAGTCACTAGATATTATAAAATGTATCAGAGTTCAAAAGAGTTCTCGTATGACAGCTATTTTATTCCTTCAGGGGCCAAAGCTATTTTCTCCTAATCCACAAAGAAATATGCCCGGGCCAGTGACATCTTGCTACTTGGAAACAGAATGTTCCATTGGCAACCAGCTCCAATGTCAATTCTAGTCCACAGTGACCCAGCAGCTTCAGTTTTAGGATGTCACTGGTTTTCAACTCAAAATTCTGCTTTAAGTATACGAGAAAAGATATGATAGCTAAGCTTTAATTTTGTTTTCTCATACTCTAGTAGAGAATTTTATTGTTGAGTAGTGAACTAAGCATTTAAGTGGCTACTATTTATCGATAGGTTTCCTGTTTCATTTAAATGCCATTTCATAGAAAAGGACACCAAGGCTCACACAGCTCCACAACATCCCTGAGGTCAGAATTTGAATCTGATATCTTCGAGCGAGGCTCCAGTTTGCCAAGATAGGTACCAGCAGTCACAATTTCTTGTTCCCCTGGAAGGCATGGGGACTGCTTTCAGTCCCACCAGGAAACTGAACCCAGCCCATAAGCCCCTGAGGTGTGGACACAATGTGTGGACACACATGGACACAATCCCCCTCCATACCTTCCCGAGGAAGTTCAGAGGCATGAAGAGGTCAGGACATCTATCTACCATTTTTCTTCAATCTATATGGGGATAGTGAAGACTCACCTCACTGGTCTTGCTGACAATCTGTACTCAAGAAGGAATTAATGAGGGACACTTCAGACTCTCTTTTGCTAAAGAGTTGTAGCGAAAGGCTAGGGTTTCATTTGTTTTTAAAGCTTTAGGTCAGATCCTATTTAAACACAAAACACTCTGGTTTCTAAAGCTACCTCCCAACCCAGAAGTCTATGTGATGTTGTTTTCTGCAGCTGGAATGACATGGCCTCAGCTTTGGATACATATGATTCAGCACTACAACACGGCATTTTCTGTGGGCCTAAATACATTGCTTTTTCAAGTGATTCTGAAACATTTCTACACAGAGGAGTTGAGGATAATTTTAGCCTTTTTATCTGCATGATAAAGTTACCAAAATGGTAATAATAATTCTTTACATATAAATGTACTTTACAGATTACAAAGTACTTTCGTAGACAATCATTGTTGGGAGTTTTTTAAGGTGAAATTTAGGAAAATTATCAGTAAATGACATTTGGCTACTAATATGCACCCTTGTAGGTAAGAAAAGGGGGACCTAGAAGGGTTTTATATTAGAATCGAGGTCAGGTTCTAGAAGGTTTAACTGTTCCTGGTTATCAATAAAAAAAAAAAAAAAGCCCATGCTTCAGTTAAAACCAGCTTCTGCTACTTATGATTGGTAAGTTGTAAATGTCTTTCCCATTCTTCCTGTGGTCCTGTGCCCCCTCGCTATTCAGTTTTAGATCTACAGCTCACAGAGATGATCCAGAATGCCAGGTGTAGGTAAAGCAAAACACCTAAACCAAGAAAAAGAAAGCTAATCATGTTTCGGTACCATTTAGCGTGAAAATACAGTGATCCTCTTCTATCTCTTCCTATTTTTGGTGGCCACACAACGGCCTTCGAATTTGTTCCCACCAACACAACTGGAGCGCTCATGTGTCAAGGTCATCTTTAAAGATCTGTACTAGCTTGCCACACTGACATGGACAGCCCCCCAAGCCCCCCCCCAGAGTGCCGTACAGTCAGTCTCTCGAGACCTCATCTCTATCAGGGAGATCAGTAACCCTCGGAGAGTAGATTAGTTTTATTGCAATGAACCTGACCAAACTGCCCTCCGTCTGCTGCCTCCCCTTAGGGCTGGCGGAAGAAAGCCGTCGCGTGCCCGGACGAGTGGTCGCGCTCCCAGTTGCCGTGGCGTGTGAGCCACACCGAGCATGCGGGGGACCTGATGGGACGCCACTTTGCAGCTCTAATCGGTGGGAGCCACGCCTGGCAGGACTGGCCCGATGGGCTGCAGGTGAACGTTCTCAGCCAAGTCTTGCCAGCAGGCGCACTCTGTGCCTCATGCGGTGAAGAACGCTCCGGAGGGGCGCTCAAGCGAGCAGCCACCGTCCAGCCGGACTCAGAATAAGACAAACACTCCTACAGAGTGACATTTCCTGCCAGGCAGCGGCACTCAACCTCGGCTGCTCGGTAGGATCCCCTAGGGAACCTGGAAGACTTATGTGGCCAGGCCTCCAGTTCAGGCTAATTAAAATCAGTGTCTCTAGAAGTGGGGGCCCTCACACTGGTGTTTATGATGGTTCTAGTGCGCAAGCCAGGGGAGAAGCACCACCGCAGAATATTCTAACAGTATCTCTGGCGTGAGCCCAGTTCGTGAGGTGGAGGACCTGCAGAACACCGCTTGCTCAGGAAGGGGAAGCCAGTGTTCCCTGCAGTCTTGGACCGTGCTGACAAGGGCTTTATTTGTCTGCGAGCGTTTAGGTCAATCTGATCTGCCGGGGGTACAAAGAGTGCTATTTGAAATGCCTGTCTTTGATTTTTCTGCCTCAAACAAGCATAACGATATTTACTTAACCCATACTTTGTGAGAGCTAGGAATTTGACAAAAACAAAACAAACAAAATACCCAAATGAGATGCCGCTCATTTCAGGGGTGATTCCATGGAGGGAGGGGCGGGGCACCCACTCCCACCAGCATCCCGGCCAGGGTAACCTGCCCCGGGGTGGGTGGGACAGAGAGAATTATACTGCTGTAAAGATGATAGAACTTCCGGAATTTCCTTAAATTGGCTCTGTGAACGTTGAAACAAAAAGCTTATAATGCAAGAGTATAAGCATCACGAAGAAGGTAAAAAGGAAATGATCTTTATCACATCCAAGTGGCCTGTGGTCCTCTCCTTGGCTTTGTTTTGCTCTCTCCCTAGGCTTGAGCATTTCCAAGAGAAGCACTATGTCACCAATAGTGGGTGAGAGGAGATCCCATCTCGGGGGGTGGGGCGGAGTGGGTTTGTGGAAGAGACTCCCTAGATTCAAGTAACAATCAGCTAAAAATTCATCAGCTGAATCCCAAACGTCGGATTCATATATATATCCATCTCCTGATTTTAAGTCACTATATTCAGAGGCTGATATCCATAAATGAAAATATGATGGATTAGCTGGTTTAATATGTTCATCTCACAATGTTACGAAGTCCTAAGAACCGAATGGCTAGGACATGGGGAGCAGAGTTGATAGAAATGAATGATATAAAAAATACTTACTGGTTCTCTCTTTTGTTCTTGAGTGGGTCCATGAGGCGCAGCGTGTCTCTGATCACGGCCACCTTCACTTCCTCATCGACAAGGCTGGGGACATTTTCAAACACCCCTGGAGAAAGCTTGAATGGGTAGGATTCTGTGTTTCAGTGGAGGGAGTGACTTGGTACCAAGCGACTCTATCAGCACCAGCTCATTGGCTGTACTGTTAGTTAGGTTTTGCTTATATGAATCTATAGAAGAGAATTTTTAAAGGCTCCCTTCATGCTATTTGTACAATGGCAATTTCCTTTAACAAATCGACAAAAGACATAAAGCGGAAATACATACATAAAGAGCACTCTGTTAATCTAATCATCAAAATCATACATGCTCGTTGTAGAAAATTTGGAAATATAGAAGGGGCTAAGAAAACTAAAAGAATCTACATAGTCCCCCAAAAACCCAATATTAGTATTTGGTGTATTTCCTTCCAGTCTTTTTTATGTGTGGGTGTGTTTTTTTAAGGGGGGAGGAAAAATATAACCACTGTTAAATGTACTATTTATCTTAGTGATTCAAGTATGTCGACATGGCTAAATCATATTCATAGCATTTCAATTAGCTCATCTCCTGAGGCTAACTAATTAGTTCATGTCAAAACTGATGGAAAGGCTCAGCTGTTCCTATATCCACAGACCTTAAAAATTGGAAGAACGGCATGCTGGGAAGTTACCATGGGTCGGATAGGTCTTATATTTATAGACTCTGCTCAGAGCTCAACCAAACTGAAATTATTTAGACTTGGGCAGAAGTTTGCTGTGCCAATTTGAGAACGCTGAATCTTGTTTAGCCAAGTGAGCAGCATGAGAGTGACCACATGCAGCAGTTGGGCAATTTATTCAAGGAGATATTCAAAGTACTTACTTCTTGCTCATGTTCGATTCTCATGCTGGGATTCGCATTTACTTCAAGTAGGATAGGCTTCAGGTTTTTCATTAGAAGAATGTCAAAGCCTAAAATCTGGGTGGGATAAACATAATTCAGGATTACTCCCTCTAGCTACAATTTCTTTTCAGGAATCGAGTATGGTATTAGGGTCATTAAGGTGACGATAAATCCAAACCTGACCCCCACCCTGGGCCTTGACCCTGGCTTCTCCTGTCCACGGCGCCTCTTCCTCGGGGTGTACTTCTTAGGCCAAATGGACAGCAGAACATTTTATAGGAACCTTGATAATGGGACGAGTTCTCATGGCGCATTTCAGCATTATCAGTGACCTCTTTCTTCCTTAACAGGTTTTTTATTATGTTAGGGATCAGCTGTGGTCCATCAATTTCTCCCCCTCCATCTGCTCTTCTCTATTAAGCTGCTGCTTAGCTAGATCTCTGAAAACCCAAGGCTACTTTTCTTAAGCTCAGGTGTACATCGGTATCACTGAAGGGGCCCTAACCACCACCCCTCCCCCAACCCACACCTGGAAGTCAGAATCTGTCAGAGGGGAACACAGGCAAGTGAATTTTGAAAACCAAGGCCCCTGCCCCTCCCTCTCCGGTGATTCCGATAGACCTTCTTAGCTAAGGAGAAGGGAATATTTATTAGGCACCATTTACTATACAATGCACCGATTATTCATAATCTCATTTAATCCTCATGACAGTGTATTTGAAGGAGGGATCTGCTCTCGATTTTACAAAAGGAGAAACTGAGTCTCAGGCCAGTGGATTTCCCCAAAGACTGGCCCCTCACCATTTGTGGGATCCAGCGCAAGACAGAAACGGGGGTCCCCTTGTTCAAGAAGTATTGACAATTTCCCGATGGTGACAACAGAGCATTAAACCAGGCACCAAGCCCTTCTGGGTGTGGAGCACTGTGTCACCGCCTTGGCTCACACCCCAGGCTAACTCCAACACCATTTGTCCTTGACGCCTGCCCTTCCGTCCAGAGGCTGCTTCAGGGGAAGCTTTGTCTTCTGGCCTCTTTCAGTTCCTCACAAGCCCTAGGATGGGGTGAGCCACCCTGGCATCTCATTCCCTCTGCCTGAAACAACCCTTCCCCTACATGATTCCTCCTGATCCTTGAGATCCCAGGTTCTAATTAGATTCACACTCGAACCATGAGGACGTCAGATTCTCGGGGGGGACTCTCATTAACTCTATAGGAGGTGAGAAGGTAGAAAGCTTCTAACAGAATTGATACAGTCCCAAAGTTTCAAAAAAATAAGATGGAGAATAACGGAGAGAGAAAGAAAAAGCGACAGCTGTGTCCCCATCTCTGTGGACACCAGAAGAAAAGGTGGGGGGAAATCCATTTACTTGTCTATATAGAATGTGCATTAGTTAGATGATAATTGTGAAACTGTAGTTTCATCCTTATTAATGAAACCAGAGCCTGAATGACCATTTTCGGAGGTAACTCAAGATGAGGTTATTCTTCAGTGAAGGGCAGTAAGGATGAGGAGTTGGAAAAAGTCATCCTGACTCTATTTTTCTTTCCCTGGTCACGAAAAGAAAGGAATGGAAATTTGGTAGAAAATGTTACATGCATTATAGATGCGCTGAATAATATATGACAAGTGGCTGTGAGTGATGAGCCCTTTAAGAGACTCTGGTGACATCATCAGTCTAACTTCAGACCTGGGCTGAGGCAAGTGGTGTTGATGAGGCTACAGAGAGCAGCAGGCTATGCAGCCCACGTTTGTCATCCTTAGTCATCAACTGCTTTTTGCTCCATCTCAGAAGCTTGGACTCGCTCTTTCTCAGCCTGGTGGACGCTTTCAGTTCAATGCACAGTGGTTTCATGGAAATAAAGCTACAGGAAAGCCGGAGAAGGCAAAATCTCACCAGCCGTATTGACCTGCCCCCACCAATGGTGTGGTATTTTCCAGAACCTAAACTTTGGTGCATGTAACTGAATATGTAGGATCTTGTACAGAAATGGTTTGGAGTCAGAAAGACTTGGCTCCAATCCTACTTCCATCTCTTGCTCTAGGTGTGGTGCTTAGCCTCGCTGAGCTTCATATACCTCATCTGAAAGATGAGAGTCACAATAGCTAATTTGCAGGGTTAGCTGCTAATGGAAGCAAAGAGTACCTAGGGTTATGCTCATCATATAGGAGGTACCCAATATAGGCTAGCTCTCTTTGCAGGTTCCTACTGATCCTACCACTGAGAAATGGCATGAAATGGCTTTAGAGTCCAGAGGAGCTCATTTCAAATCCTAGTTCTGCCTTTAACTTGTGTAACTACAGGCAAGTTACTCAGCAGCTCTAAGCCCCAGTTTCCTCATCTGTAAAATGGGAATAAGACTAGTACTGACCTTAGTTCATTCATTCAAAAAATATTTATTGAATGCTTTCCTATATCCCAGGAATTATTCTAGCTTCTAGAAATACAGCAGTGGACTAGACAAGCTCCCTGTCCTCTTGGAGCTTACAGTCTAGTAGGGGGGGACAGGACAAATAAAGATAATGCGATGTAAAATATTTTGCACAGTGCCTGAAACACAGTAAGCATTTGATGAAAGTCAGCTTTATTATATTTTTTCACAAGTTCAAGGAAATACGATTTTTTGTCTTTTCAAAAGTTCAATGAACTATGTAGCACCAAGGCATCTCAACAAACAGAATAACAGGTCTGAGAGGAGCTTAGAGTTGATCTTGTCATGAAACTCTGGCATGTTAGAGCTGGCAAAAAATCAGGAATTTATTTGGTCCAGTGTTTTTCAAAATGGGTTTCTTTTCTGGGGAAGCACTGGGGAGGCCAGATCAAATTACTTTTACCTATTTCAAATACTGGGTTCCCCAGAGGAAAAAAAGCTTTATATTTTTTTGAAAAACTATTAATCTAGTCTAACAATCCCTTTATGCAGATCACAAACCTGCAGCTTAGAGAGGGGAAAACCTCTCCCCAGTTTGATGGCACAGCAGGAATTGTCAAAAGGGGGGAGAGATGGGAGGGGGAGAACTTTTCAATCACATGATACTCTGCCCCATACAAGTACTTGAGTCAGCAATTATGTGTTGCATACCTCCTGCTCCAGAGGCACTCTGGGGATTCCAAGTTATCTGTCCTTCGGCCCTTCTAGAAGCTTCCAAAACAAGTTGGGAAGAAAAGGGCCCTGGGCCATTACTTGTAAACTCATGCCAAGGCTCCAAGCTACCTTCCAATGAGAGGAGATTCTCTCTTGAGCCCTAGAACTACACATCCATCTGCATCCATAGTAATCCCAACTGGGAGGTTGGGTCCTCAAATTTAGCATATCCAAACACACTATCAGAATCCAAACTCACTAGCCTCTAAAATGGTCTCAATGATCCCCACCTCCTGGTAGTCATGTGCTTGTGTAATCCCCTCCCCTTGCATGTGAGCTGCACATAGTGACTTGTTCCTAAAAACAGCAGAGGACAGAAATGATGGGATGTCACTTCCAATATTAGATTATAAAAAGACTGTGGCTTCCATCCTGGAATACCTTCTCCTGCTCTCTTGCTCACACACTCTGAGGGAAGCCAGCTGCTATGTTGTGGACTGCCCTCTGGAGGTCCAGGCGACAAGGAACTGATGATGTCTCCAGCCAACAGCCAGGGGGGCCTGAGGCCTAACCTCAGGCTCCTTCCCCAGTGGGGCCTTGAGGTGACTATAGTCCTGGCCATCATGTTGATTGCAGCCTTGCGAGAGACTGAACAAGAGGGAGTCCCCTAAGCCTCGGTTCCTGATCCACACAAACTGAGAGATAATAAATGTTTGTAAGTTTAAGCTGCTAAGTTTTGGGGAAATTTGTTACACCGCAATAGATTATTAATACACCATCTTTCTCTAAAATCGACTTTGTCTCCTGTATTCCTTATCCACCCAATTACATAAGTCAAAACTCTCTCCTTCATCTTTCATATCTAGCTGCTCACCAACTCCTGCTCAATGTATCTCTTGTACATCCTATCTCCTAAAGAGCTTTCCAGAACTGGCCCATCCTCACTGCTCCTAGCCTCCATTGGTTATGCACCAGCTTTCACCTGGACTAATTTAATAGCCTCCCTATTTGTTTCTTGCTCTCCAACTCACCCCTCTAGTTCATCTGGCACAAGGGGCTGCCAGAGTAATTTTTCTAAAATGTAGAGTATTAGCATTCCTCTGCCTAACATCCCTGCCTGAAGAATGAAGCCCCAGTTCCATGACATGTCCTACAAATTCCTCTTTGACTTGACATTGATCTCACACTCCAGCTTTATTTCCTCCCCCTGCACATCTTGGGCTGTAATTGTGCTAAACTATTAATAGTTCGAGAATGCTTTACTGCTCTCTGCCTTTATACTCTTCTGCCTGGAAGACAACTTTATTGATGAAATATTTATTGAGCACCTACTAAATAACTAGGTACTGTTCTGGGCACTGGGGATAAGCAGTGAACAAGATAAATGATGTTTTAATATCCTGCCTTCTTGGAGCTTACATTCTAGTGAAGAGAGAGATCACAGTAAGTTAATAATTAAGGCCACAAAGAGTGTGATATGGTGGATGGAGGGGAGGGTTGGTGGTTTAGAACGATGACCAGGGAAGGCCTTGCCATCCCATTGTCTTCTGGCTTCCACAGTTTCTGATGAGAATACCTTTTTCATTATTCTTTGCTCTTCTGAACATAATGTATCTTTTCTCTTTAGCTGCTTTTAAGATTTTTTTTTTATCATCACTGGTTTTCCACAATTTGATTATGATAAGCTTTGGTGTGTGTGTGTGTGTGTCCTCCTTGGAGTTTCTTAGGCTTCTTGGATTGCAGATTTCTAGTTTTTATCAAATTTGGAAATCTGGAGCCATTTCTGCAAATATCTTTCTGTATTTTCCTTGTCTCTTCTACTTAGGGAACTCCAATTACACATATGTTAAAATACTGGATTTTGTACCATAGATCAGTGAGGGTCTGTTCACTTATTTTTCCTGTCATTTTCTCTTCTCTCTGTTTCATTTTGGATAGGTTCTATTGCTATGTCTTCAAGTTCACTGATCATTTCTCCTGCAGTGTCTAATCTGCTAATCTCATTCAGTGAAATTTTCATCTCAGATTTTGTATTTTCTTCTCTAGAAGTTCCATTTGGTTCTTTTAATAGCTTCCATCTCTCTTCATTAAGCTCATATTTTCCTTTAAAATCTTGTGCATAGTTATAATAGCTGTTTTAACATCTTTTTCCTACTAGTTTCATCACTTCTGATAATTCTGAGTCTATATTGATCTCCCCCCTTGGTATGGGTTACTTTACCTGCTCTGTGGAATGTCTGGATGCTGGATGCTGGACATTGTGAATGTTATAATGCTGAGTGTCTGGATTTTGTTTTCTTTTAAAAGGGGGTAGGCTTTTCTGGCAGTTAGGTTATTTGCAGATTAATTTGATACCTCCAAGGCCTACTGTTTAAGCTCCACTCAGTTGGGTCTAGAGTAACTTTCATTCCAGGGAAGATTCAGTCCATTAAGGCATAACTTCTCTGGAACCTCCACTGAATGCTCCCAGTGACCACCAAGGACTATCCACACTGGCTACTCATAGCATGAACATCTCTCCCTGCTCTGTGTGAGCCTGGGAGTTGTTCAGATTATCAGTTCACCGGTCTCTCTTTGCCCAACTGTATGGACCAACACGCACACCGGGGTGGCCTAACACTCAGCAATGACACAGGGATCTCTGCAGGCTCTGGAGCTCTTTTCCAGCTCAGCTCCCTCCGTTTCAGAATTCTGCACACAGAATTTCAGCCGCCTCAGCTTTCCCAAACTTTGATCTCCATCTCTGCAGCTCATTGAGGTCACAGCTCTTGGGTTCCCCTTCCCTGTGTCCATATCCTAGAGTTGTGGCAACCATAGGATTCACCCTTGGTTCCACTCCCCACTTCCTCAGGGATCACAGTGCTGAGCTGCCTGTTGTCCAAAATCGGAAACCACTTATTTCATATATTTTGTCTAGTATTCTAGTTGTTTTCAGCAGGACTTCTAGTCCAGATTTGTTATTCCATCATGACCAGAAGCAAAAGTCCCAGGAGGTGATGCATGAATCAGGACTGATTGAAGTGAGTTGATAAGTCATTTGAAGAGCTAAGAGCGAGCATTCCAGGCAGAGGGAACAGCAAGAACCCAGGTCACTTTCGAACAACTGCAAAGGGTGAGCAAGAGGGAGAATGGTAGGAGATGAGGTCAGATAGGAAGACGAGGAACCGATCGTGTAGCATCTTTTAGGCCATGGTAAGGAGCCAGGATTTTAAGTGCAATGAGAAAGCCATTGGAGAGTTTGCACAAGGGAAGTAATTGGATCTGACATGTTCTAAAAGAATCACTTTGGCTACAGTGAGAAAAATAGGCCATCAGCAGCAAGGGTGGGAAATGGGGCATCAATTAGGAGGCTATTGCGGTGGTACAAATGCAAGGTGATGGCTGCCTAGACTTGGACGGTAGCAGTGGAGCTGGTTAGGATGTATTTTAAAGTCTATTTGCAAAACTGGCTTATGTAGCAGACCCAGGAAGGAGGCAAAAAGAAGAAAGAATGGCTCAGGTTTTCACTTTGCATAACTGATAGAACGCTGTGCATTTACTGAAATAGGAAAACAATGGCAAACTAGGTGTGGGAGGGAAATCAAGAGTTTGATTTTGGACATGTTGAGCGTGAGAGTCCCACTAGATATCTGAATAGAAAATGGAAGGAGGCAGCTGGATATACTAGCCACGGGGCTAAGTGAGAACACTGAGGGAGTGATTGTAGATAAGGGAATTTTCCAAGCACTGAGTGCTAGGAATCTCCAGCCCTGAAGGTTCAGAAGGAGGCGCACAGAAGCAGCAGCCAGGAAGGGGGCAGGGAAAGCAGACCATGATGGAGGTCCCTCACCCCTTTCTGCTTGGCAAATTCTGCTTCATCCCTGAAGCTCTGGCTAAAACAGCTCCTCCTCTGGGAAGCCCTCCCTGACTGGGTCAGGCAAAGTTAATTACTCCCTTCTCTGTGCTCTTGCAGCACCCTGTAGAGGCCCTTCTCCATCATTTAGGACAAGCAGTTGTGATCCCCAGGTGCCAGTCTTCCCCATAATCTGCGCCCCTCTTGGGGCAGGGACCGTGCCTTACCCATGGCCACCTGCCCCACAGCTAGCTCGGGGCTTGTCTCAGTGCATGCCCAGGGAATATCCCTAAGGAAGAAAAAAGCTTATGTATCAGAAGTGGTCAAGGAAGGCTTTACAGAGAAGGAGGGATTTAAGCAGCACCTTGGTGGAAGCACTGAATTCCAAAAAACAGTGAGACTGGAGAACGAGCCTGCCAGGCCAAGACAGAGGAGGACAAATGGGCAGGCTCAGGAAAGCACAAACTATCTAAGACACAGGAGCTGCTGTGTGTGGCAGGACAGATAAGGAAACGGAGGCGAAGAAAGGTTAACTGGCAAGCTCACCAGCTCGCGTGGCTGGAAGGAGCCTGTATTAGCTCAAACCCAGGGCCTCTGAGAGCGAAACCCAAGCCCTCGCGTGGCCACAAAGCTGCTTCTTCATCTCCTTCCCAGGGGGCGTCTGGGGCTAAAGGGGAGCAGGAGATCAAAAGAACAAAGAAGAAAGAGGAGCACTTTAGGCTTCAGGAAAGGTGTCTCCTTCAGACATCTAAGGGAAAGGATCAGGAGCCAAGGAGAGAATGAGACACAGCGCTAAAGGAAGATAGAGACGGAGCAACAGAACTGGGAAAGAATGTTCTTGAAAGCTGAGCTGGGAAACCTTTCCTTTGCGTGTGTTTTTCTGCCACATGAATCATCTACCCCCACATGGACCTGACTGCCGAAGCCAGGGTCACACCGCTGCCCTTCTTGAGGGCCGTGAGGACGTGTTGTGGGGGGCTGGCTGCACGATGGGGTTGGGGGGGGGGGGACGTTCCTAGGCAACAGATTACAGGAAAGCTGCCCACAGCCTGAGCCTCGCCAGCAGCCGCTCCAGGCCACCACAATTTCCCAAGCAGTTATTGTGGCTATGATTGGAAAGGGGTCACAATCACATGTTTGAGATAAACGTAATGTCGCTGGCTGGAGTTTATGTCCCGGAATGCAGCAACGTGGGCCCGGCCCAGGCTACAGGCAAAGGGGGCTCCACGACAAAGAAATCATTTCTTGTACGTGCACAGAACGTTATAGTTTGCCTCTTTATCTCACATGTGACGGACAATGGCCCTGGGAGGAGGCTGAGGAAACAGGCACAGAGAAGTTAAGTGACTTAGGTAAGGTCACACAGCAACTCCATAGCAGAACCATACCGTTTCCTTCAATCTTCGGGTTTCAAGTTACTTCGGGTATCTGAGACCCAAACTAACAAGTGTTTTACCAAGTGATGAGGATAAAGAAAGTAAGAGAGGACTCCAAGGGGAAAAAAACCTAGTATTTTGTCAATCACCGTGAATCTGAAATGTATGGTAAACCCAATTTCAAACATCTAACACTTTACTCCTCGTCGAAGCTTTGTACCTACAGTATCTCATGCTGCTCCTAAGAAGGCAGCTGGGGAAGTAAGTGTGGGTGATTCCCAGGGAAAGAAACAGAGGCCCAGGGTAGTGAAGGACTTTGCCCAAGATCACACAGCTGCGAAGGGGAAGAGCTCCTCCTTGGAGCGTTGCTTCCAGTCCGGTGCTCATCCCCTGACCCCAGGCCTGGAAGCAGTTAGTGTGGTCAAGCAAAGGAAAACAGACACGGGGCTGCGGTTCCATCTGCTAGACGTCATCTGTCCAAACCAGTGGCTCCCTCCCTGTCTGCCCTCCAGTTCCCCACAGCTTGCACCCCTGGTTCCACCCCAGTGGTTGCCCACGCAGCCCGTCCGCAGCAAGACAAGCAGCAAAGCCGCCACCCTGGCACTCCCCCCTGCGCCCTCACCATGCCAGGGCTCCGTGGCTTGGCTGTGCATGCCGGGCCCTCATGACTCTCCTGGAATAGCCGTCACCATCAAACAGATGCAGCCACACGGTCCCCTGGGATGACCCCTGGATGCCTCCACGTTGCAACGGTCTCCTTTGCCCTAACCTTTTGATGGCTTGGGATCGGACTTGTTTTCTCTGGTCCTATCTCTAAGTTCTCCCCACTTACCCTTTCTAATGCCGTAAGCTACCTACCTGATGGCTGAGCTGGACAGACATCCTACCTGGGAACCAGAGTCTGGGGTCCAAGGGCCTAAGGACGGATCTCTAGATCTAGACCCATCCATCAGAGTCGCTGCCCCCCTGCCTCTCCCCTCCCTTCTTCGTTCCATCGGCCTGTTGCTTTCCTGCCACAGTCTTGGATGGAGGACGAGAAACAACCCAAACAAATCGTATGTATTGATATTGGCCTAGATAGCAGTGCAAATGAAATGGGTCCCAACAGCCCACCTCAACATGTGGTGGAAAAGAATGTTGAAAAAGACCATATACTTTATAGTAGCGTTTTTATAAAGCTCAAAACCAAGCAAAACAAAACAATATATATTGTTAGGGATACATTCGTGCATAAGAAAAGTATTTTTTAAGGCAGGGGGAATGATAAACATAAAATTCCAGACACTGTGACCCTGGGAGTGGGTAGGAAAGTGGGATGGGGACAAGCACAGTAGCTAGCAAGCGAGCTTGGGTAGGGAGGTGGCGTTGGGGATGACCATTTTGTTGTTCTGCTCCAAAGCTTACAGGCGTGTTCTGTGTGTTCTTTTTATACATTCACCTGCCACAAAGTAATTTGGAAGATGAGATGGAGAGGGTCCCAGAGGTACTCCTTCTTACCATCTGCTCCCCACTCTGAGTATCTGGTGGCAGGAACCCGGGTGTCTACTGAGTGCCCGGACTCCAGCCTCGCCCTGCTTCACAGCTCTACTCTCGTTCCCTCCCCTTCCTCCCGCGCTCTGGCTCGGGCCACCACGCTGTGGCCCCAGCCCCCTCACTCCCATGAAGATCATCCTCGATGATCACGAAGCACAGTGGACAATTTCAGTTCTGGTCTCGTGTGACAGCTCAGTGGCATTTGCCACTGCTGATCCCTGCCTGCTCCTTCTCCAAGCACGTCTTCCTTGGCACTCAAGGTACTTCCTCTCCTGATATCCCTTCTACGCCTCAAGCCCCTTCTTGTTGGCCTGTGCTGGTCCCTCCCCCACCCCCCACCCCCACCTGTCCCTTGCCTAAACAGTGGTGCCCACAGGAGTCTTCTGAGGCCCCGCCTCCCCTGCAGCCTCACACGGCTTCCGTCATTGTCTGAATGCTGGTGAGTTCTCAGCCGGGCCCCAGCATCTCGCTCCTGAACGCCAGGCCCAAATGTCCAATTGTCCACTCAAACTCTCCACTTGGAGGTCACATAGGCTCTTCAAGGGCGTGTTCAAGTCCAACTCCTGACCTTCCCCACACAAGCCTGGTCCCCTTCCTGTGGCTTCTATTCATCCATCCAAGTGCCTAAGCCACGAGAGTCAGTCTCGGTTCTCCTCTGTCCCTCACCGCCACTGCCTCACCAACCCCTTCAACCCCAGCAGTCACCAGCCCAGCCCGTGCACCTCCTGAATGGCTCTCAGATCTATTCTCTCCACCCGCACCGAGATCTTCCCAATCCAAGTGAACATCAGCTCTTGCTTGTATGAAAGCCATCGGTTCACTAGTCACCTCCCTGCTCCCAGCCTTGCCCAATCCACTCTCTACCCTGCAGCTGGTTTGTTCTTTGTAACGTGCAAACCTGAGCCGACCATTCCCCTGTGCACATCCTCTGGGGGCCCCCACAGCCCTCAGCCTTCCATGATCCGGCCGCGACCTACCTCTCCCACCTCCTCTTCCCTCATCTCCCTCCAAGCTCTGCCTCAAACCCCACCCTCCAACCACACCGAATCTCTTTCAATTCCTCGAACTGCATGACTCCCCCCCCCTTCCCCCTAGGGCTGTGAACATGCCCCCCAGAACACTGTCTCCCCAGCCCTATCCAGAATCTCCGACTTCGTCCAATTGCCACTCCCAGACCACCCTCACTCACAGCCAGAAAATGTCAGACAGTCCCACAATGTCACAGTGCCCAGTCCATTTCTTCCTCTACTCTAGCCCTTGTGACACTTTATACGAGGTGCTTTCTAAACGATTTGTCTCCCATATTAGTAAACTCCATGCCTCGGCCAGAGGAGACCTGACCGACTGTCTACGCAGTACCTGGGACAGTGCCTGGGCCCTACGAAGCAGGTGGTACAAAATGCTGGAAGGAAGGATGAATAAATAAATGGCAAGCACTGTGCTTGTGTTATTTCATTTAATTCTTACAAGAATCCTTTCAGGGAGGTACTCTTCGTCTCATTTTACAGGTGAGAAACGGGAAGCAACTTGCCTCTATTCACACAGCTAGCAAATGTAAAGTTGGACCCAGGTTTAACCTCCAAGGCCACACCCGCAAACCCCTCTGCCCACCTCTGGCCGCCCCACCCCCACCTTTCATCCCACAGGAAGCCAGGGAGCCTTCCACAGGCCCCGTGAGGTTTTGGGAACTCAGGCTGGGACTGGCAATGGTTACCTGGAAGCACGTGGGCCCCGGCCTCCCCGCGGGGATGTCCGACTGGTAGAAAACTTTGAGCTCTGGAGTCAGGGCAATGACAGTCTTAATCACCAGGGAGATGATATCAGACCAGACCTTCTTGATGTCAACACCTTTGGAAGACAACCTACAAAGGATGCTAGAGAAAGTCCTTTTGCTGCCCGTGCTAGCGCTGTCCGAATGGACAAAGTTACCACTGTGGATGTTCAGGGAATAGTTGGTTAAGTGCATAAAGATGTGGTGCAGATTTTTGGGGTTGGGCTCCTGATATGGCTCTGTACAAAATCTAGAGAGTCCATCTTTGGCTATATAAATCTCTAAGGGGTCTAAGGACTTGAGTAAGACATACAGACGAATGTCAAACTTGAGCTTGTCAATCAGAAGAGGTTTGCAGATGTACTCCTGGACCACCGCTGGTCGGCTCTGAAGGGTCCCTGCCAGGCGGATGTCACTGGGGTCTTTAATGAGGTAGATGCCATCGCCCTGACAACCACTGTCAGGCTTCACAATAAAAGTGGGCTTCCAGGAGGGGTCGCCATCTTTCACCATTCGAACCTGGTGGGGAAAAAAGAATGGTTAGCCTTACATTCTTTTCCTCTCTGCACCCCCAAGACAGAGCAGGACCTCAGCCAATGTTTGGTGAAGGAGTGACAAAGTGAGCCCTGCCTGTGGGAGTCTTCACAGGACTAAGAACTGTCGTGACCTAAGAACTGTCCTTAGTCTTGTCCTCCAGGAAGGGGACCGGGAACGTGGCGGATCTTCGGTCCCAGGAGCTAGGTCCAAATCCCGGGTGTTTGTCGGAGATCTAACACCGGGCAAGTCATTTAACTCATGATGATATGATAATGGTGAGGAGGAGGAGGAAGAGAAGGAGGAGGATAATGGCCTAACACCATTTTTAAAGAAGATTTTATTTATTTATTTGACAAAGGGCGAGAGAGCATGAGCAGAGGGGAGGGGCGGGGGCAGGGGGAGAGGGACAAGCAGACTCGCCACGGAGCGGGGTGCCCAATCCTTGATGGAGATTCCAATCCCAGTTCTGCTTCTCAGCTAGCTGACAAGTTACTTCATCCTTAAGAAATAGGGATGGCTGGGCTTCACGGCTGCCTTTCACGGGTCAGGCTCTGCGTGCTTGGGCCTTTGCATTCCTGATCTCACTTAATCCTCAGAACAATCTTACTCCTGTTGTGCAGAGGAGGACGACACCGAGAACTTAAGTGACTTACCCAGGTCACACAGGAGCAGCAGGGCCAGGATGGGGCTCAGGCAGTGGGACTGCAGTGCCCACGCTCTGACCATCTCTGCTCCTTGTGTTGTGAAAGAGAATCATATTCTCTGTGAGGGTCAGAGTAGGTGGACGGTGCCGTGTGGACTATCTGGCGCATCGCAGGCACTCATGAATGGGGCTGGGCCGGGGCGCCCGGCGGGCTCAGTCGGTTACGCGGCTCCTGGGATCGAGCCCCTCATTGGGCTCGCTGCTCAGCAGGACTGTCTGCTTCTCCCTCTCCCTCTGCTCTTACCCCCGCTTGTACTCACTCTACCTCTCAAATAAATAAATAAATCTTTAAAAAAATAAAAATGGGGATCTACAACCCTACCCTCACTGGATCACTCTAAGGAGGAGATAAAGTGAAATGTGCCAAGGGCCGAGTGTAAGACCAAACGCGGAGCTAGTGCGGGGAAACGTTCATGTTATCATTTGTATCTCCCGTTCGGTTCCTCTAGCAGACCGGGCCCATCCTCCTTCGGTCTGTTGAGATCTTTTTGAAACTAGATTCTGCCATCCATAATATCTGCTGTCTTTCCAGCTCCAGGTCAGCAGCACATTCACATAATTATCTGGGGCACTTGACCAGTCCAGACACTCAGTCTGGATCTGCAGGTCTGCTGTATGATTCATGCACACCCAATTCCCCTGGACACTCATCAGGTCCTCTGTGCGGCCACGGAGAGTGCACAGACTTGGACTTGGAGGGGGCAGGGGAGCTGGAAGAAGCCTGGAGGCAGATGGGAAAGAGGGAGCCAGTCTCTCTGCAGCTTCTGCCGGGCCGTGCAAGACTCACAAGCAGGCCTTCCGTTCTGGGCTCTATAACTCAGAGCCATGCCCGGGTGGTGGGGGGGGCAAGGAGGTGGCGTGCCCCTCCCCCCCCCCAGCCCCGGACTCGCCCCGGCCCTCCACCTTTGCTGCAGCAGCTCAGCCCATGACATCTGCACTCTGGGTTTTACTTATCTCTCTGGCCAGCCTATATTTCTAAGTGAAGGTTTTGCCAATTCCTTGGGCACTATCGGTTACTCCGGGCTTGTAAAAGATCTTTAACAATGGAGAAACACTTAAAACCTTAATAATGGTCCACATCAATTGCTTCCCCTTGTCAGCAGGATTCAGGAATGGAAGTTCACAAGAGATCAATGCAAGCCTCCCAGGGCCCTCCCCTGAGCCTTTCGTGCAACTGTGACCTTGACGTTTATGTAGTTATTTAATATGCATCCAAAGCATTCCTATATTTGGCCCCTCACAGTAAATATAAGCATGCTGGAGAAATGGCAGTTATGGATCAAGAAGTGAAAAATGTGAAGTTTGCACTGATGGGTAATTTTTCCCTCTGGAAAGCTTTTACTATGCTGAAGATACTAACAGTTCAATATATCATGGGGAGCAATATTTTCTCCTTTGAATTCAGTGTATATGCCTTAAATAAATTAAACTACATGGTCAATAGTCTCTGTCATTCACTGCATTACTGAATATTTCTTCTGCTCTTTGCCAAGGTAGGACCATACAAATCATGATTATTAATACTAATGGGATCATTGAAATTTTAGAACCAGGAGGATCCTCGGAGATCAACACCGCCCAGTCCTCCCATAATTCAAACTGAGAAGATGAGGCTCCGAAAGGTGACGTGACTTGCCTTGGGTCCCCGGGCTGGCTGGTGGGATGGTTCGGATGAGAACTAAGGACATCTGACCTTACTGCAGGTTCTCTATGCCCATCTACCTCTCCTAAGATAAAACTAAAGGCCTCTTTTTCCTGAATACTATAGGGAAGATTTTCTCAGTATGGCAGGCAATGTTGGTGTCTGAGTTCTGGGTACACACGAAGGAGTCTGGCCCCTGAGCATGGCCTTCTCGGAGCTGTAACCACAGATGCTGAGTTTGCCAGGGCCTCCCCAGTTCCAGAAGCTTCTGCCCGGGCTCCTGGCTTGTTATAATATAGGTACAATCTATGGGAAAGCCTCAGAGCTTTGTGTTCCCTTGGCCACCAGATCCTTCAGTGGCTTCTATTTTTAAAAGGGAAAGAGATTTTCCAGAATTCACATTCACCTCTCCTCTGAGGTTTTACTCGAGTGACCCTTTCCCCCCAGTTATTAAAGTTAAGGACTAATGCACTAGTTCTTAGCAAGAACACATGGGCTAGGATAAAAATATAGTCTATCTAACTAGGCCCCAGCCCCAGAAATTCTGATTTAATAGATCTGGGAGGAGACCCGGGCATGTGTACTTTGGAAAAAGCATGCAGGGTGATTCTGATGTTCACTCCGCTTGAGAATCACTGAACTAATGTGAATTGAATAAAAATACAATCAGGGACCAACGTATCAAATGAAGTTTTATGCACTAATGTTAGCCTGAATAGGAGGAAGACCTGCACGTAGGCTGTAGCTGCTGGTATCTCCAGTTTTACCCAAAGCTGCTGTTGGACGTGAAATCCATTATCTTGTAACTATGCACGGATGGCTGAAAGATATGCAAAGAGGATGTGGTGGCCTGATCGATTGGCACGCATCTGGCCTTTTGAAAAATTTATGTGTCTTTTACTGCCCCCTAGTGGATATTTAAGAAATGTGACTGGGACAGACGCCCCATTCCAAATTCCAACTCTTGGCAGTAATCGGCTCTACCATGATGGTCTTAAAGAAGCACCGCTACGAAGAGCTCCCTCTGTAGACTGTTAAGGTAAAGTAAGATCATACTTTGAATGAACTCCTCTCCTGACAAGGCCAGGGTTGGCCAAGGTCACATTCAGTGTTCATGCTCTCTGTTCCTTCAATACATTTCAAGTGTTCTCCCTACTACACAGATGGGACTATCTGTTAAAATTCTCTCTTAGTATGTATAAAACCTAAAATTATGGGCAGCATGAATATGAAATCCTGCAAATACATACCACAAAAACATCTGTGACTTTTCTGTTCTTCACTGTGCTTTTTTGTATTTTCCCAGCTTTCCGTTAGGGAAAAAAAAAAAAGATGAGTAGCCATGGTCAGCAGCAAGTGTCTCTAAATGTGTGTAAGGAATACTTCTCGGTGAATAGATACTTGTACATCCACGTTCGGAGGAGCATGCCTCACAATAGCCAAAAGGTGGGAGCAGCCTGAGTGTCCATCACCAGAAGAGTGGATAAACAAACTGTGCTATCCACAGACAACAGAAGACTATTCAGCCGTACAAAGGAAGGACGCCTGCCACAGTGGGTGAACCTGGAGGACATTATGCTAAGCGAAAGAAACTGTCACACTAAAGGAAAAAACTGGATGGTCGCACTTATGGGAAGTACCTAGAGGAGCCAGAATTCACAGAGACAGAAAGTAGAGGGGTTACCAGAGGCTGAGAGAGGGAGAAATAGAGAGCTGGCGTGCGAGGGGCACAGAGCGTCAGCCTGGGGAGATGGAAGAAGATGGTGGCAGTGGTTGCACAGCAGTGTGAATGCATTTGATCCCCTCAACCATACACTTAAAAATGGTGACGACTGCAAGTTTTATGTTATGCGTATTTTACCACGATTTTTTTAAGTTTTTAAAAATGTTCAATAGCATGAAGGAACTAAATAGCTTTCGGTGAGTTAGAAAGAAAACTGAAGTAAAAAAAAAAAAAAGAAAGAAAACAGAGAATGTGGATTCTAGCCCCAGTTTAGTCAGGCAATTTCTGACTGTGTGACCTTGGGAAAGTCCCCTATCCTCTCCTGGGCTTTGTTGTACTCACCTATAAAATAAAGAGGGTATGCTAAGGTCCCCGGCTTCTGCCAACTAACAGGGTCTGAACAGTGATTTATCTTGACATCACCACAGTTGAAGGCTGTGTTACAAACACGCAAGTGACATTAATCAGCGGAGAGCTCACGCTGGGCTGCTGAGATGAGTGCGTCGGGAGGGTCTGCAAGAGCGGGAGATCTGGACTGGAGATTTATGATGCACTTGAGGAAGTCGGCTGGGCAGCTGGGGGAAGCGAGCTAAAATATTTTGAGAGAGAAATTCAGCAACTGGAATACTAAGCCACGAAACATGATTAGCAATGAGGGGCAGCTAAGAGGACAGTTTCTGAGGAAACACGGTGTCTGCAATCCCTGGGAGGTCAAAGCCAGTTAGAGCGGTCCTCTGTCACTCAGGTGGACTGGCATCCAATCTCAGCAACCGAGACCCTTGGTGTTGCAGGCACGGGTAAAACAAAGCCTCTGGAAGACAAGCCGATGTCACAAAGCGCGTGCATGCAGGGACCAGCCCCTTCCAGCCTCCGTGGACTGAGCCTCGCGCCCAGGGCAAATCCCTGCCCCCGGCGCTCCGGGTGATCTCTGAGTCAGCTGAGGAGGAGGCAGTCCACAGTTAGGCCACCTAGGGCCAGACGGGAAAGGGGCAGAGTGGGAGGGAGACAGGTGCCACCAAGCGGAAGAACGGGGCACGTATGGTGCTGCCGCAGCGGAGTTTTTATAAAAGCGGGAAAGAGCGGGATATATCGGGGCAAGTGCAAACAGCTCCAATGGCTGGAGAACAGAGAGTGGGGAAGTGGCGAGTGCACTGGAAATCGCACCAGTGAGATCTGCCAGGGCCAGATAACAAGCAGCTTCGCGCACACACACCCCTAGGCACTCATACATGTATCATCTCATTTAATCCTCCACAACCCTACCCCTACTTTACAGCTAAGGAAACGGGGGCCCAGAGACGTTAATTAACTTGCCAGAGGTCACACAGCCACTGGGATGGGGAGCTAGGATTTAAGCACAGTCAGATTCCAGAGCCCCTGGGGATAGTGAATGAGGGAAGGACGTGAGGCAGGGGATGGAAGAAGATCATGGCTGGGTATGAGGTGGGGCCTGACAGGGAAGGGCCCTGAATATCATTTTAGGGAGATTGGACAATGTCCTGAAGCGACAGGGAGTCACTGCAGGGCTTTAGAAGGAAACAGCTTAAGGGCGCCTGGGTGGCTCAGTTGGTTAAGCAACTGCCTTCGGCTCAGGTCATGATCCTGGAGTCCCGGGATTGAATCCCGCATCGGGCTCCCTGCTCTGCAGGGAGTCTGCTTCTCCCTCTCCCGCTCCCCCCTCTTGTGCTCTCTCTCTCAAATAAATAAATAAAATCTTAGAAGGAAACAGCTTAATTAGACGTGTACTTAGAAATATCCCTCTGTCTGCTGCACAGAAAATGGCCCAGGGTGGGGGGGAGAGGCTGGGGGCAGAGAGGACGAGCTTAAACTGAGGCTGGGGGTGGGGTGAGGGGGAAGGAGGCAGGTTTGAGAATGTTTGGGAGGTAAAATCAACAGAACTGGGTGACGAGGTGAGGGAGAGGGGGGCACTAGGACAGCTTCCAGATATCTAGGTGAAGGTGGTTATATTCACAGGGAAGGACAGAGGAGGGAGAGAGATCTCGGGGAGGCCAGGGGGAGACGGGGGAGGGGGTGGGCTAGACAGAGGAGGCTAAAGGGCACACAACTGGAGAGGCTCTGCAGCCCCTGGAAATGTGCAGCTGGAGCTCGGGAGAGACATCTGGGGCCATCAGGCCCCCACACGATGGCCATAGCTTCCACGATAGACCTGGTTCCACAGGGACATTAGAGGCAGAGAGAAGAGCCCGCCTGGGGATGAGAGGCTGGAAGAGCGGAGGAGAGCACAAAATGCCTTCGATTTGTACTTGGCCCGCAGGCAACTGGTCAATTTTCAACCAGGGGGTGGCAGGCCACCATACCGTTCGCACTCATGGGGAGGATGGTTTGGAAGAAAAGAGACCAGACCTAGGAAGATTCGGGGCTGTCAAAGTCTTGAAGGTCTGGGCTGGGCTGGGGAAGTAAGGCTGAGGTGGGTTCGGGGGCACCCAGGGACTGCAGCAATGTGGGGCACAGCTTACAGACTTAGGGGGTGCAGGAAGGGGAGCGGGGCTGGGGTGGGAAGGGGGAGATGGGGAGCTCACTCCGTTGACCGAATATTCACTGAGCCACGAAGCCAACATAAGACTTCATCACCTCATTCCTCAAGCCCTTTCCGTTCATCGGAACCAGACCGCGCTGTCCAGTATCTCATACAAAGGGCTCATTTTGACCTTCGCAGTGACTTTTGAAGTATTAGCAAAAGTAAGAACTGCTGTGTGGCAGGGGTGAGACTCAAGACTCTGATTTTAAACTCAGACGTGGAATCTTAAACTGGAAGGGGATCCGAATAAGCCTCTCAGGCCGGTGGTTGGCGGGGGGACCGTGGGCCCCGTGGCTGGAGCAGCACCTGCCACTGCCTGGGCACACGGCTCGCCACTCCCTCGCTTTTGAAGAGTTCCAGTCGTGAAAACTTTAGTGGCAAAGCCAAAAAAGCTAAATACAAAAACCCCCATTCGTTTTGTCACTGATGAGTATCCTGGGTTTACTTGAGCAGTTTAGAAGAAATACCAGGAATTAGTCCCAAGGAGTGGTAGCTGGCCGCTCATGTGCAAATCCCTGGCATGGCTTCAGAGGCCCTCCTTCTTTGGCAGGCTGGCCCTAGCCTCTGCCAGAGCCACAGCCTCAGCTCCTCCCCCTGCCTCCCCTCCGCTACCCCTTGACAGTGCTTCCCCCCCCCCCCCCCCCCCCCCCCCCCCCTCTTGGCCCGCAGAGCTACCACTCGGCCTCCCAGGCCCAGCTCAGAGGTGCCCTCTGAGAATCATCTCCTGGCTTACAACCCTCCGGGCAGAGCGGCCACGGCTTTCTACACCTTGCCACAGCACATCTCTAGCACGGTATAACTAACTACTCATGTGTCTTTGAGTTGATAGCCATCTTGCATTGTAGTGACGTAAGTACTGCTCATTATGAAAGCTAAGAACGTGGACATGACAGCCAACAGCCTGCGGGGCTTACAAAGCCCAGCACCGCTGCCACTTACTAGCTAGGTAACCCTCAACAATTTCCATACCTCTCTGGGCCTCAGTTTGCTCATCTGCAAAATGGGAGTAATAGCACTGCCTCTGCCATAGGGTTGTTGTGAGGATCGCATCAGGTAAAGAATGTAAAGTGCCAGAGCAAACATATGGTGGGCTATTATTATTTATTGTTCTGTCTCTCTCACTTGACCACGTGTTTGTTGAGGATAAAGACCATGCCTTATTTTAGTCACTATTCCCAGTATGTAGTGAGGTGGATGCTCAATAAATATTTTACAAAATACTATTAAGAAGCTTGATTACTATGGCGTTTATGAACTGCAGGAACATTACCTAACAGATATGTAGCTGACAGACTGCCAGATAAACCGACTTCTCCTGTAGAAACAAAATTATTTTAACAAGTAAGAAAAGTTACCTCGGAACTACCATTTGTGAAACACACATTCTGTGCTATGAGCTTTGCAGTCATGATCTACTGAATCCTCACAACAATCCTGCAGGGAAGCAGAGGCTCAGAGAGGTGGAGTCCCAGGGCCAAAGTCACATAGCTAATGAGCAGTAAAGTGACTTGAACCCAAGTTGATCAGATTCAAAAAGTCTGTGATCTTTCCATGACAACTACATTCTTTGGGAAAACTCAAAGCAGTCAACATGCAGGGACTTTTGTTTACCAGGCACAGTAAGGAAGGAGATAGCTGGAGGAGGACAAAGTTATAGCCACACGGGGCAGGACTCATCTTGAGGTATGAGAAGCGTGATTCCATTCAGCCACAGAGCCCGGCCAGGCCCAGGAAAGAATTCCCTCTCTCTCTCTTTCTCTCTCTCTCTCACACACACACTTTGTAAACAGAGAAACTGCAGACTTGCTCAAGGCCACACTAGTCGCAGAACCAGACCCAAAGCGCAAAATCCCCAGATTTCTAACCCAAAGTTCCTTCCACTATAATTGATTCAGTCATCGGAAGAGGTCTTTCAGAAGAGAACCTGGAAATAAGTTCTCTCTCCTCGTTCTGAATAATAACATAACATTTGTTTGGTCTTATCATACATTTGGATATTTTCAGAGCGATCGCCGTATTCAGTCTTCAAGCCTCCATTCCAGGGAGACAGAGGAAGGGGAGGCCCAGAGAGAACGGAGCCCGCGGCCGCCCAGCTGAAGGGGTTCTCAAAGCACGTGGGAGGTGGACACAGCACCACACACGCTCCAGGAAGCGGGTGCTGATGGTCATGAAGCCTGAGAGGAGCCTCTCCACGGAACTCCCCCCCAGTCCCCTCTTGTCACTGCAATTTAATGGATCCCACTCTTAGTGAGCAGCAACTTTATGTGGGCCATAATCTATCCATCATTAGTGAGCAATCAAAAAGCCACTCTAGGACACACCCGGGACTATAAAACTTGCTTCATAGGAAAGCACCGGTCATGTTGTGAGACTGTCCATTTTCCTCTCAGGTCTCCCCCTCAACACCGGGAGAGAGGACGTGAGGACAGCTAGCTCACCAGCCAGGCCACTCAACAGAGCCTGGCCTCCCCGCCCTCCCCCCGTCTCTCCCAAGTTCCCTGACCAGGCTCTGACCAGGCTTGCTGGGCCTGAGCCCAGGGGGGCCCCGGGCTACAACTCCGTGTATCTGAGTGTCTGTGGGGAGCAGCAGAGCAGAGGGCATGGGCTTTGGAGTCAAACAGACCCGGGTTCAAACCTCAGCTTGGCCACTTCCAAGCTGAGCCTCGGCCAAGCTGCTTAACCTGTGTGTATTCAGTATCCCCACCTAGAAGACAGGAAGAATATCGCCTCGTTCCTGTGGCCCCTGTGAGAATTAAATTTCTATTTATTGCATTTCTATTTAACACAGGATTATTTTTTATAGTACTACTTTTGGTTTCATTTACTTTATTTTTTATTATTCTGTACCGGTCTCCTGATCGTCCTCCAGATTCCCTACTGTGGCTCCTCCCTGACCTACTTGGCTGGAATCTGAACACCGACTCCGCTGTCCTGTGCACAGTCCCCAGGGACTGGGCTTGTCTCCTGACCCTCAGCTGTTCCCCGCTCCCCTCCCACAGCGGCCTCACATTCACCCCAGCCGAGTCCAGCCCACAGCCTCGTGGGATTCCCTGGCCCCACAGGCCTCGCTCTCCTACCTCCCTTCCCCACAGTCTCCTCCTGGGACCCCAGAAGACATCACAGCTGATCCCACCTGGAACACAACACCTGGTTACTAAGCTCCCCTTCCAGCTAAACTCATTTTTCAATACTGAGGGGTTCCTGCTAATGAACTGGCTAAATAATCTTTAGCTCACCTCCAAATGTCTATGACCACATTATAATCAAAAGCACTTCAGATCACCAGCCCTAGCTTTTCCTTCTTCCCAACACCACGGTCCTTATATCTCTTGCATTCTTACCATACTTCACATGTTGAACTTAAAACAACAACAACAACAACGAGAATATCGGTGTCGTATTTTGCAACATTCAAACCAGGAGTCCTCCCTCCCCTGCTCTTCTGGCTATAACAGCAACACCATTAGCACTGTGGATGAGTGCCAGGCATTGGGCTACACGTGTTGTATGCATACATAAGATCTAACCCTACAGGATGAGTGAGGGCATTTTCATTGTTCTACTTTGTAACTAGAGCTTTTCCCCATACTCCCAGGACTACAAAAAAGGGGCTGAATTAACTCAACTGCCAACTCGTTGAAGGCCGGGAAAACAGCTCCCCTGCCCTCCTCTGTCCGCCATCCAGCCTGGAACCTGCATGGAGTGGGACGCAGCAAATGCTGGTTGGAACCCCGCCCGGCCCCTGTCTTCCTTTGTTCGATGTTACTCCTTTATTCGGGATGACAGGCTTCAAGCCTCTGGTGCGAATCCTGGGTGACTTCCATCATTCCCAGGACTTCAGTGAAAGTACCCTGAATGCAGCTGGCTCCCCATTCTCTTATCTCTGGCACACACCTCTCTCTTGGGCTCCAGACCCATATTAGACATCTCCATAGGCATCAAATATTCGACTTGGCCAAAACTAAATCCATTGTCTCTTTCCTCAAATCTACTCCTGTGTTCCCTGTACCAGTAAAGAGTGCCACCATCCACCCCTGTCCCCGAGCCAGAAATCTGGGAGTCACCCTGGCTCCCACCTCCTTGCACATCACCCGCCCTACGGGGTCACCAAGTTCTGACATCTCTACCTCCCAACACATCTGACTGTCCTCTACTGGTCTCAGCGCTCTCCACCTCTTTTGCTGCAACAGCCTCAGTTTTCCCACAGGTTATTTTCACTCCTTATGAGCAACCCGATGAGGGAGACGGTCAAGGGTGAGCCAGATGAAATCGCCAGTTTTATAGGTCAAAACCAGCCATTTGGTATTGGCAATTTTGTATGGTTCAGCGTAACACTGTTACAGCCCCCTCCATCAGCGGTGAGGAAATGGGACTTAGAGGGTCAGGTACTCCTCCAGCGTCAGATGGTTGTGCGCTAGAGACCCAGGATCTGAACGTGAGTGTGTGTCCAAATTCTCCAAGGCTACACTCTGTCTGCTAAATCACATCATCTGTCATATACCCGATCCGAGAGGAAGGCTCACAGCTTAAAATTGCAGGATATAATTAATAATAATATATAATAACCACGTATGAGCACCTACAATTCATTTGCATTAAGTCATTATTTTACTTAATCCTCATCTACTGATAGTGATTTTTCCTTTTTGTTTATTAAAAATATATATTCTTGGGGCGCCTGGGTGGCTCAGATGGTTAAGCGTCTGCCTTCGGCTCAGGTCATGGTCCCAGGGTCCTGGGATCGAGTCCCGCATCGGGCTCTCTGCTCCTTGGGAGCCTGCTTCTCCCTCTGCCTCTCTCTCTCTGTCTCTCATGAATAAATAAATAAAATCTTAAAAAAAATATATATATATATATATATATTCTTGGGCAAAACACTTAAATTCTCTGCCTCTGTTTTTTCTTGGATATAATGGGAATAATATATGTACCTCACAAGGGATATCTTGAGGACTGAATGAGTTAATATACGTGAAGCTCTTTTAAAAAGTGGTGCTGGCAAGGAAACAGTCAACAGGACTAAAAGGGAACCTACGGAACAGGAGAACATATTTGCAAATGACATCCCAGATAAAGGGCTAGTATCCAAGATCTATAACTTATCAAACTCAAGACCCAAAAAACCAAATAATCCAGTCAAGAAATGGAAGACATGAATAGACATTTCTCCAAAGAAGACATACAAATGGCCAAACAGGCACATGAAAAAATGCTCCACATCCCTCGGCCTCAGGGAAATCCAAATCAAAACCACAATGAGATACCACCTCACACTGGTCAGAATGGCTAAAATAAACAAGTCAGGAAACAAAAAATATTGGCAAGGATGTGGAGAAAGGGGAACCCTCTTGCTCCGTTGGTGGGAATGCAAGCTGGTGCAGCCACTCTGGAAAACTGTATAGAGGTTCTTCAGGAAGTTAAAAATAGAGCTACCGTATGACCCAGCAATTGCACTACTAGGTATTTGCCCCAAAGATACAAATGTAGGGATCCGAAGGGACACCTGCACCCCAATGTTTACAGCAGCAATGTCCACAAGAGCCAAACTGTGGAAAGAGCCCAGATGTCCATTGACTGGTGAATGGATAAAGATGTGGTATATATATATATATATATATATATATATATATATATATATATATATACAATGGAATATTACTCGGACCATCAGAAAGGATGAATACTTACCATTTATATCAACATGGATAGAACTGGAGGGTATTATGCTGAGCAAAATAAGTCAATTGGAGAAAAACAATTATCATATGGTTTCACTCATATGTGGAATATAAGAAACAGCACAGAGGATCATAGGGGAAGGGAGGGAAAACTAAATGGGGAGTAATCAGAGAGGGAGACAACCCATGAGAGACTCTTAACTTTAGGAAACAAACTGAGGGCTGCTGGAGGGGAGGTGGGCGGGGGATGGGGTAACTGGGTGATGGGCATTAAGGAGGGCATGTGATGTGATGAGCACTGGGTGTTATACACAGCTGATGAATTACTGAACTCTACATCTGAAACTATGTAGTACATCTGATGTACTGTATGTTGGCTAGTTGAATTTAAATTTAAAAAAAGGAAAAAAGTGGTGCTAGAATAAATAAATAAATAAATAAATAAATAAATAAATAAATAAATATTAAAAGTGGTGCTGGGCATGTACTAAGTGCTACATAAATACTCGCTATTATTATTTGGGGGGGCCAGATTTTCAGTTTATTGGCTATCACCTCTTAGTCAAATATATATTCTATATTTATATGCTTTTTTCAATGAGTTGTAATTGACATATAACATTATATTAGTTCCAGATGTACAACATAACAATTCAATATATGTATATATTACAAAGTGATGACCACAATAGGTCTAGTTAACATCCATCACCACACATACACAACTTTTAAGAAAAATGAGATGAGATGAGAACTTAAAATTTACTCTCTTAGCAACTTTTAAATATACAACACAGTATTATTAACTATAGCAATCATGCTACACATTACATCCCTGTGACTTATTTATTTTATAACCAGAAGCTTGTATCTTTTGACCCCCTTCCCCAATTTTGCCCAAAATGTTTTATTTTTGTTTTGTTCTTTTTTTTTTTTTTTAATATTTTATTTATTCATTTGAGACACAGAGATAGAGAGAGAGCATGAGCAGGGAGAGAGGCAGAGGGAGAAGGAGAAGCAGGCTCCCTGCTGAGCCAGGAGCCTGATGTGGGGCTCGATCCCAGGACCCTGGGATCATGACCTGAGCCGAAGGCAGATGCTTAACCATCTGAGCCACCCAGGCGCCCCTTTGTTTTGTTCTTTCGTATGCTTTGTGCATGTGTGTGATACCATTTTTAATAACATTACAAATAAGGGATCTGAGGTTCAGAGAAGTCAGATACCTGCGAATCACAGTGAGGACGTGGCGGGTCAAATGTCAGGAGGGCAGGAATAGTAAAGAGTGGGGGCGAGACAGGGAAGTCTGAGATGACTCTGGGAACCAGGGCCATGAACCTGGACACTTGCTGCCCTGAGTACCAATGGCCTGGCCTGTTGCTGGGTGTGCCTGGCTCAAGGTCACCGGGCGGGCAGGACAGCAGTGCCGCGCTGGTCACTACCAGAAAAGCACTGCATATAAACCAACAAACCAAGAAACCAATCCCCTCTGAGAACCTGGCCTGGCAGCCAAATGCCCTTCTGGGAACTCGTCAGTCATTAGCCTGATCATTTACACCAGGAGAGTGAGAACAGGATCTCCTGCAAGCCTCTGGATTTCAACTGCTGGTTTAAATTTCAAGGAGCACGAAGGTGTTGACATGTAGGAATTACTTTTATGTGCCTTTGATCACCGGGAAGCTCTGTGGTGTTCCAAATGAGTGTGCTGGTTGGAAGCCAAGGTGGGCTGAGTTCTACAAGGGAACTCCTACCGCGCTGCTGTAGACCAGCTCTATAAGCCACTTTTCCTTGAATAAACACTGTTTCCCCCACCTCCCTTTAGTTCAGTGGTAGCAGGTGACCACTGGACAAGACCTTTGCCTACTCTTTTTTTTTTTTTTTAAAGATTTATTTATTTATTTGAGAGAGCGAGAATGAGAGAGAGAGTACATGAGAGGTGGGAGGGTTAGAGGGAGAAGCAGACTCCCTGCCGAGCAGGGAGCCCGATGCGGGACTCGATCCAGGGACTCCAGGATCATGACCTGAGCCGAAGGCAGTCGCTTAACCAACTGAGCCACCCAGGCGCCCCGACCTTTGCCTACTCTTGATGGGCTCACAGGCACTGTTGGCCCAGCATCCCCTTCCTGACCTCATTGGTCACGTGTAAGGAAATTTTCCTGTTTCTTTAATAAATCAGAGAGGGGCACTGGAGGCCACCCTCTGTGTGAAAACAGGCTCCCCTGACTGTCCCCCTGCAATCCACCTTCCTTTTGGGGATATCTCTCTAGTCACTGTCTCCATCACAACGGACTTAGGACAGGAGGGGAGTTTGATCCCCGTTAATGCCCTGAACCAAGCCTGGGCTCCAACTCTTTCCTTACTTGCCCACAGCCCAGACGGGACCAAGCTCTAAAAGGCTGTTATTAATGACTCAAGGAGAGCAGAAGGGAAATAAACACAAAGAAGAGCATGCAACTAGACGGTTCTGTTTACAGAATTGTTGATTCTCATCTCAGTACCACAGAGCTCTGCAGTGTGTCCTTGTTTGGCAGAAGGCAGCATTTCCCCATGCCCGGGAGCACATCTACATTCCCTGGAGGCTCAGCTACGAGATCACCTAACACTGACCCTGGGAAGTTCACCCTCTCTAGGGAAGACCTCACCTATGACCCATAAAGACAGGCTGGTTATGTGACAACCACAATAGGACAGCATTCAGGATATCAGGATAGAATCCCATAAACTGAGCAGCCACAGAGAGTTAAGTACAAGAAATAGTAGGGTACGTGGTAACACCACAGTGTCAATATCTTCATCCATCAAATAGGCATTGTAACAAACCTCTCTGGTCCACCATTTTCCACACTTGCATGACCAGAGAACACTTTTTAAACTAGAATGTGCTTGGAGAACACCAGCAGGAGCTCACATATACTCAGATTAATAAGGTGGGCTTATAATCTCAATATAGAAGACATAGTGATATGGCGATATTTGTCAACGGTGACACTAGGCAATATGTATTCTAACATTAAACGTACAACAATTAATCTGAGAGACACGTTCTATTTTGCCTTTACCTTGAATTTAAATAGGCACGATCTCCTTGTTGGTGTTTTGCCCATTTAATTTTTCAAGTAGCCCCTCGTTATCTAACAAAGGGGGGAGTCTGAGAGCAGCAGAGATAAATCTGAGTGATTTTACTCTGATATATCGTTTTATTCTGAGCTGTAAGCCCTTTCCAAATATCTAGAAGTTTCTTCAAACGCGTCACACAGGGGGAATAAAAAGAGCAAGAGGAAGAAATAACCACGCATTAGGCGTCCCAGTGCTGGGCGCTTTAGAGCATTCTTACTCAACACTACACGGAGTGTTCATGTGGCAGCAGTTTTACAGAGGACAGAACAAGGCTCAGAGCGGGAAGCAAAGACTAACACAAGGCCACACGCGCACTTACGGACAGCATCAGCGCAAGCGTGGCTAGTTCCAGAACCCAGCCTCTTTCGTCTACACCCCTTTGGAAAAGGAAGTAGGGGTATTTCACATCAGCCTCGTGTCCAGTACTTGTGTGGTACTGGCCTTCCTACTACACTAAAAGCTTCATAAGGACAAGAACTCAGGCTTGCTCATCACACCAATCTCAATGTCAAGTACAATGTCAAAGACTGCAGCTAAGAAAGCTCAGAGACAGGGATACAACGTGAAGATTCCTGAAGTGCTATCACTGGGTCTACAGGGAACATATATGTTTCGTGGGACCAACAACGCCAAACCAAATCCAGTGGGGATGAGGAAGAGAAGATGTGATACAGGTAGAAAGGTCTCAACTCAGGAATGATTTAAAAATTTAGAACAGTCCTCGGTGGAATGAACTGCCTAGAAAAATATTAAATTGTCCGTTTCTGAAAATGATCAAGTGCAGGCTGGAGCCTGGGGACCCGTCCAGGTGTGAAGGGGATTCACCCAGAAGAGAGTGGCCTGGATGTTCTCCCGGGTCCTTTCCAATCTTTGGTACTTCTTTAGCTCTATGCCTAATTAGTATCTCTGACTCACTGTGTGACTTGGCCAAGTCTATCTCCTCTCTGGGCCTCAGTTTCCTCTTCTGTATAGTGGAGGTCTTTGTCTGCTTCGAGCTCCCAGGGATCTTTCCATACGGTCTTTGGAGAACAAGGGTCATGACAAGACTGCCTACAGGATGGCAGTGTGCTGTGACAGGTCACAACCCTCCTACCCAGAGTGGACACCCTCCCTGCATGCAAGCTCAGGCCACCCTAGGCAGTGACCTGAGGCTGCTTCCCCACCCGGGCAGAGAGACAGATCAGGGTCATTCTCATTCCAAAAGTAAAACGGGAGTCTGAGAAACCTATAATGTTAGACATAATTCTGGAAAGTGTTAAAAATTAAACACCTTCAAGCAATATAACAGCATTTGTGTTTCTTAAGGAAGAGAGATGAAACTGCTCTGCTCCATGGAGATGGATCAGCGTTCTCGATGGGGCTGGTACTGCCACCTAGGGAGGGTTTTGGAAATTTCTAGGAGTGTTTTTGCCTGTCACAGTGAATGGAGAGCATTGCCAGCATTCAGTGGGCGGGGGCCTGAATGGCAGACCAACAGCTGTGTACTGGGCCGTCTGCCGCACCTTCGTGAAGTCAGAGACCTGTGTATAGAGAACATGGAGCAAGCCTAGAACCCAACTCTGTGTCACAAGCAAACAAAAAGAATTGTCTACGTGATTTAGGTTGAGCCTCACAATTTTCCAGGAGCGCAGCAATTGTGTAAATAGAGGGAAAATTATACTTTGCCCTTTCTTTCCCCGGAATTTTATCAGGAGTTGTTCAACATTTCAGCAGTGTCACATTACTGATGGCGTGGTGGTTTATGCCATCTATCTATCGATCGGTCCATCAAGAGACAGAGAGACACTATAATGTTTAATCAAATTGTCCTACTTTTCTTTTCTTTTTTTTTTTTAAGATTTTATTTATTTATTTGAGACAGAGAGAATGAGAGACAGAGAGCATGAGAGGGAGGAGGGTCAGAGAGAGAAGCAGACTCCCCGCCGAGCAGGGAGCCCGATGCGGGACTCGATCCCGGGACTCCAGGATCATGACCTGAGCCGAAGGCAGTCGCTTAACCGACTGAGCCACCCAGGCGCCCCTGTCCTACTTTTCTTGTATCCAAAGCTATTCCTTATAGGTAGGTGCAAGCATTTGATCACTTTACTATGTCTCTCGATGTAACAGTGCCAGAGCATTTACTTATTGAAATGTATACATTTTCCCTTATTTTCTCTTTTAGAGAACACTTGGGGAGTTATTTTGTTTTTAAACTATGTGTGTAGGTTGATTATGGGTCATTTCAGGATAGTGAAGATAATATCACAAAATATTTTTTATAAAAGGGGAGGGCATTGGAATAATACCTGGTAGCAATGAGCACACTTCACACCCACCAAAAGAGATTAGGGATTCTTGCAGAGTTGACTGATTCAAAAGCTGGGGCAGGGAAAAGATGAGAAAAGCTTGGAACATCTTGTTGTGGCAAAAGGAAGAGAGTACTCACAGAAGAACAGGAACTGGGGTGCCTGAGTGGCTCAGTCGTTAAGTGTCTGCCTTCAGCTCAGGTCATGATCCCGGGGTCCTGGGATCGAGCCCCGCATCGGGCTCCCTGCTCGGCGGGAAGCCTACTTCTCCCTCTCCCACTCCCCCTGCTTGTGTTCCCTCTCTCACTGTGTCTCTCTCTGTCAAATAAATGAATAATATCTTAAAAAAATAAAGAAGAACAGGAACTGCTAGAAGGACATAGGACTCCACTGGCCAAACCTTGGATAATTTGAGCATCAAGATAAATAATGATAGTAAAGGATTATAACCCACTGGATAAAATAAGAATCCATGAGTCCACACCAACATACATGCATACCTCCCCAGATAAATCCATGAGAAGACAATTTCTTCCTTGCAGTAGAAACTCAACTAACAAATGTAGAAGGAACAATGGGGTTAGCCAATCACCATGTGGCAACCATCACAATCGTAACTGATTCAGGCAAGGATCACTAACAGAGGTTCAAACGAGAGGGTGAAAATCTGAGGAGTAGAGGGATATTATACTGTCTTAAAGTATCTTCCCACAAGGTACTTATTAATTCGGAAAGGGAAAATAGTAATTTTTCAGTGGAAATCTGGCAGACACCACCTTAACCAAATGATTAAAGTTAACATCCCCAGTAAGAAGACACAGTGACATCATGTGCCTCCGGATGATACCCTTGAGAAAGACACGGCACTGCTTCTATGCTGTTCCTGCCAAAAATGCCTATCCTGAAGCTAATACTGAGGAAACCCCAGACAAACCCAAATTGAGGGGCAGTCTGCTAAATAACTAGCCTGCACTCATCAAAAATACCAATGTCATGAAACACAAGAAAGACTAGAACATTCTTCCAGATTACAGGAGGCTCGAGAGACGCAACAACTGGATCCAGTTATTTCGCTATACGGTATTGGGATAACTGTCAAAATCCGGATCCATTCTGAATACGATTAGATTGGACAAGAGCATTGGATCAATGTTAATTTCATGATTTTGTGGTTATGAAGGATAATGTTTTATTTAGGAAATACATATGGAAGTGTTTCCGGGTAAAGGGGTATCATGTATGCAACTTACCCTCAAAAAGGGGAGAGGGAGGGCAGGAGGAAGTAAATGTGGTAAAACATTAACATTTGGGGTTATCTGAATGAAGGGTGTGTAGAAATTCTTTGTATTATTCTTACCATTTTTTAGTAAGTCTGAAATTACGTCAAAATAAAAAGAAAATGGAAGGGGGCCATCAGGTCCGAAAGGACAGAGAAGCGTTATTACTAGATCTGTTCTAGCCAAACAAATCCTTTTATCCTGGTCTTCAAACTCTTCCAGAAACATGTGGGATGAGTTTCAAAAGGAGGTGGAAGAGGGGGTGTGTGCTTGGGGGACAGGAAAGGACGAGAGAATGAGTTCATTAACGAGCTAGAGGATCTGATTACTGCGTCCTGCTCACCCCGAATCTCTCCTCTCCTTTGCTTCCCTGAAACAGCTCCTGCAAAAGGCAGCGACACAGAAAAGAAACTGAACAAGAAGCAGTCACAGGGATCACTCCGTTTCTTTGGAGACAAGGAGAGGAGGTACCAGCAAAGCAATTTTCATAATTTCCTTTTGAAACAGGCACTGAAGTCAAGATTGGGGCCCCTATTTTCTGGGAGAAAATTAGATGTGTCCTCAAGTGACTAAGGTGACATCACTAAGAACTTTTGCCGAATGAAATGAAAGGACAAAAACTGAAGGGTGAACAATGACCTTTTACTCGATTTGGGAAGCAGGGCTTTCTTGACCTTTAAAACAGTCTCCCAGAAAAATGTTTACCTCTTTCACTTTTCTTTTTTAAAAGCTTTGCCATTAGAGGGGGGAAAGCACGTCAAGGCAGTGGCTCTCTAATGATCCCATTCATCTCACAATTGCACATAATAAATCCTTACTGCAAAGGAGCAAGATTAGAACAGCTGTGACTTAAAACACTAAATGTATTGGGGGTCAAAATGAAGTTTAGAAAATTAAACAAAAGAGCTTCTACTCTCGCAAAGTATTACTGCACAGGACTGTCTCTGAGGGGAAAAATATCTAAGGGAAAAAAAAAGTTAACCCAAGTTGGGATACCATTCAGTCAAGGAGAAGTCTTCACTTTTTTCCTCTCCTAAATGATCTCTCACCAAATAGTGAGATAATAGTCTCAAGATTCGGTTTTTATGAAAAATTAAAATAAGTCCATTTCTACATTTCCAATAAGCCAGAAACACCCAGAATACTCTGTCTTAGCATTCTTAGCACTGGCTTAAATTTCCATCGAAGTCTGAAAAACCTCTCTCAATATTCATGCGTTTCACACAAATGCCTGAGGGTCCCCTTTGTGCTGGGCAGTGGGGAGACAGAGATGCCTCTGACCAGGTTCTGGCTCCCCAGGGCCCCCAGTTCAGTAGGGACAACAGAGAAGTAAATGTCCACTCACTGAGGGACACAGTGTGATTCTCATTGCAGCCCTGTGGTGCTATGGGTGAGGAAATTGAGGCTCAGAGTAATTAAATCACTTCCCCAATGTACGCACTTAGAAAGTAATTTTTAAGAAGGATTTTAACCTCTGGGGCCCATACTGACCCCAAACTCTTGCCTTACTACCTTTCAACTGGGAACACTGAAAAAAAAGTACTGTGCTTTGGGTTCCTATAATTGAAGAAAAGGATAGAATTTGGGCCCAGAGGAACTGCCCATGGGTCTGGGTGCAGGGGAGTGGGAGGTGGAGTGGGAGAGCGGGGGATCAGAAAACGTCTTCATAGATTTGGTGACATCAACCCTGATGCAGGGAAACCTAATAAGAGTTTGTCAAGTGAACAAGCACAGGAAGAGAATCCCTGGCAAAAGAAACAGTCAAGAGATGGAAGAAGGTGCACAGACGTGAATCTTTCTGAATAGGCGTTAGACAGACCCAACAGGACGGATGTCTTGGTTCTGCCAATATTGGCTAGTCCCAGCCAACCAACCACCCCACAGGACTACTCGGGAAGGAATGTGCAGACGTGGCTTCAGTTACCCTCCTGGGGGGGGGGGGGGGGGGGGGGGAGGGGAGGGGACTGCCCTATTGTAGCCTTCGCTATCCTCACTTCACTATGCCCGGGCTACACTGACCAGGCATTAGCAAGAAGAAGATTGATTACACAAGGCCCTTTGTGCTCCAATTGAAACCCTGGAGCAGAAATCTGTGCAGAATTTTAACTCTAGCGGGGAGTCTTATGGATGTCCACGAAAGCTAAATTCACAGAATTGCAAAAGATTAGCGGTGGAAAGGTCCTTAGTGATGCTATACAATCTTCTCTATTTGCAGGGGAAGCACTAAAGCCTCGGGGGACAGGAGAGATGACTTGGCCACAGTTCCATAGCCACTGTAGAGGTGGTGCCAGGATATGGCACCAAAAACACAAGCAACAAAAGCCAAGACCAACAAGTGGGACTACATCAAACTGAAAAGCTTCTGCACAGAAAAGAAACAATCAACAAAATGAAGAGGCAAACTATAGATTGGGAGAAAATATTTGCAAACCATATAGCATATAAGGGGTTAGTACCCACATTATATGAGGAACTCACACAATTCAATAGAAAAAAATTTCAATTAAAAAATGGGCAGAGGACCCACACAGACATTTTTCTGAAGAAGGCATACAGATGGCCGACAGGAACATGAAAGGACTTGTCATCAGGGAAATGCAAAGCAAAACCACAATGAGACGTCACGTCACACCTGCTGGTGAGAATGCAAACTGGTGCGGCCACAGTGGAAGGTAGTATGGAGGGACCTCAAAAAAATTAAAACTAGAACTGCCAGCAATCCTGCTTCTAGGTATATATCCAAAGGAAATGAAATCACTACCTCTAAGAGATATTTGCATCCCCACATTTATTACAGCATTATTCACAATAACCGACACGTGGAAACAAGCTTGGTGTTCACCAACAGACGAACGGATAAAGAAAATGTGCTGTATATATACTATGGAATGTTATTCAGCCATTAAAAAAAAAAACAAAAAAGAAGGTAATACTGCCATTTACATAGATTGACCTTGAGGGCATTATGCTAAGTAAAATAAGTCAGAGAAAGACAAATACCGTAGGATCTCATTTATATGTGGAATTGAAAAAAAAAGCCTCACACCTAGAAACAGAGAGTGGAATGGTGGTTGCCAGGAGCTGGAAGGTGGGAGAAATGGGTGATGGCCAAACGGTACAAACTTCCGGTTACAAGGCGAGTTAAGTTCTGGGGATCTGATGTACAGAAACGGTGACCATAGCTAACAATACTGTATTGTGTACTTGAGACTTGCTAAGAAAGTAGACCTTAAATGTTCTCACCACACGCACAAAAATGTAATTATATCAGGTCGTGGGGGTATTAACTAACCTTATACCTTATGTGGCAATCACTTCATAAAACGTATGTCAAATCATCACATTGTACACCTTAGCCTTACACGTTATATGTCAATTAGATCTCAGTAGCACTGGGGAAAACAGAAAGGGGAGGGCCAGGACTTGAACCCAGACCACCTAACCCCAGTCCAGCCCTTCGTTTCACATTAAAGGACTGCTGAGGGCCGGGATATATGTAACTTGCTTCATTTCACTGGCACTTGGCACTTCGTAGGTCTCAGGAAATATGTGAACTAAACCAAGCCAGAAATCTGCGTGTGCTGGTCATAGCAGAGTCACATGGAACCATGAGCGAGCCTCTCCGCCTCTGAACCTCCATGTCCTCATCTGCAAACGAGATAATGATGCCTCCCCAAACTGAGTGAGGATAGCAGAGGTTATGTATATAAAATGTACTTAGGAAGGTGCAAAGATGCCAGTTGTCACCTGGGCCATTGAAAAGGACTTCCTAATGAATAGGACCTCAGTATGCTTTCCCAGAGAGGGGCAGCCTCTTGGGCTTCAGATGCTATCATTTTTCCAGTAAACAAATTGATCTGTTAAGCAAGGGACATAAGAGCAACATGATATATCTAAGCAGGAGGTGAAGTTCTATTTTTGGCAACAAAGAAAACAAAACTTGAAGCAGATGGGGAGGTGGGACCGTGGCTCCCACAGTCTCTGCCAACGGCTCTGAATCATCTGCCTTCTTCTGACAGCTGGAGTCCCCTAGCTTCCGTCTTCGGTCTTTTACTAGTTATGCGCCAGAACCCTGGGCCACTGTATCAGCCTCCGGGGGAGGCCATGCTGCAACCACAGAAGGCATTCCAAGCTTGCTGCGGAGGGGTAAGGGCTCCGTGCATGGCTGCAGGTCGGGCCATCACCAGGCAAAGGGCAGCAGACCAACCACCGTCTCACCGGATGGCATTCTGGTAAGCTCCTCGTGGCCCAAGTCTGGCCCACACACTTATAAAGTGCCAGGCTCGGTCATGCTGATACCCTGGGCCTCAGAGGAGCTAACTTTTGATGGCTAAACTCACAAGAGACAAAATTTTTTTAAACCATAGCATCTGCGTATTAATTTGCAAATACACCTGAGTTCCTAGTATGGGCCAGGCACTGGGATACGCACTAGGGACACAGTGATGAGTAAGACCCGTCCAGTCACTCACTGCCCTTGGAGGACTTGGAGTAGGAAAGAAAGATGATTAAACATGCAGTTGCTGGAGCACCTGGGTGGCTCAGTTGGTTAAGCGTCTGCCTTTGGCTCGGGTCATGATCCCAGGGTCCTGGGATCGAGCCCCACATTGGGCTCCTTGCTCAGAGGGGAGCCTGCTTTTCCCCTGCCTGCCATTCCCCCTGCCTGTGCTTGCTGTCTCTCTCTCTCTTTAAAATCTTAAAAAAAAAAAAAAAAAATGCAGTTGCCAAACAGTGAATAGGCTTAAGTGGCAGGAAGAGAGAAAAACAAGGTGCTGTGGAGGACTTGCCCCTGACTTGGGGGAAGAGTAGGTTTGTAGAGAAAATAAAAGGAAACAGGGGTCTGAAGAATTAGCCAAATGGGTCAGGTGAAAGAAGGCAGCCTTGCAGGTGGGAAAGGGGCACAGAGGATGAAGATGAGTGCTCTGGGCAAAAGGAAAGGCACATACAAAATGCAGAGGTAGGAGACCGTGCTGCCTAAAAAGTTGAATAAGGAAGGGTGTTGTCCCAGAGGAAGGGGTGGAAAATGGTGTCACCTGAGGCTGCAGAGGGGGTCACGGCTCTACAAGGCAGGTGAAGGCATAGAAGCTTCATCCTCTGGGCTGGCCATCCAGTGCCCAGAAGTCAGCCAGATCAGCATAGCATCTCTATGCAGGAAAACCATGGGAGTAATCAAGTCACCAGAAGGTTCTCTGACAAGCATGGAATCAGGACAAGGAATATATGCTTCCCACTGCAGGTTTTCTTTCTGCTTCGATTCTGACCCACTTATAACTCCACATTTTCCTAGTTCCTAAACCCAGTGGAGAACATTGTTCTCTGGGGTTTTTGCAAATAATGCACTTCATTCAGCCTCGAGGAGCTGAATCAATAAAAGCTAACTGAGGATGGTAACTGGAGAGGAAAATGGAAGAACTCTATGCTCGCTGGATCCCTCCAAGAAACCGCAAAAGATTATTGAACAGGTTTTTGGCTTTATTCACTGAAAAATTCTTCTGCTACGAAATGCAAACTCCTTCACCATAATAAATACTGTTTTGATAACAAAACTGTACTTTTCTCAAATACCCAGATGGAAGACCATATGCAAACTAAACTCCAAGGAATTTTTTTATTGGCCATCTGCTAACAGGGGAAAGCAAGCCTGCATCCTCCTCCCCCCTCACAAAAATTTCCACGGAGAATCCTACTTGCTTCCTGCTAGCGCCACCTGCTGATCATATTTGAGTACCAGTTTTGCAGCCAAGTATCAGGAGTGAGGTGGATCTTCCCTGTTCCTTGACGAAATAAATATAATCCTAATTAATGTGACAAATAAAATACCTACAAAGTGTCAGGTTTTAGAATGTGTTACAGCTAATCACACACCCTCCCTCTGTTGAGTCACAAAGTAAAGCCCCCACCCACACCTCTGAAAGCTCACTTCCCAGGCACTCACAAGACAGTTTACTCTCATAATTAAGCACACCATTTCTAGTAAAGCCTCATGTTTGGCTTCACCTGTCAAAATGTAAAGGCACATATCTTTGAATACAGCAATTCCACTTGGAGATATCTGTCTGAAGTCAATACTGGCACGGCGTATAAAGATGCCTACATAGGAGAGGTACTACGGTACCCGACAACATTATTTGTTGAACCAAAGAAATATGAGAACTACCTATACGTTCATCAAGAGGGGAATGACTTTAAAAGTCGTGGTGCATCCATACAATAGAGTACTTTGCAGCAGTGACATGGAAAGATGTATAAAACGTAGCGGAGGAAAATGGCAGGCTGAAGAAGAGAACACATAGCATCATCCCATTTCTTTAAAGAAAAAGAACTGTGTGTGTTACAATGTATATTTGTTCACATGTAGGAAAAAACTGGAAGGATACACACTAGTGTTCAAATAATCTAATGAGTGGGGATTTTTTTTTCTCTTTACATGCCCCTATATTCTTTGAATTCTTAATATGAGGGTATTGTTTTGTATTAAAACAAAGGGTATATTAAAAATAAGAATGCCATATTTGTTTAATCAGGTTCGCAGCTAATAAAGCATTTCATCATCAAATACTCACTGGATGTGCACAATCACTCTGAGGTTTGGATCACTTTTCCACTTAACAGATGGAGAACCGGGGCTGGAGGAAGGGGCTTACTGGAGGTCCCAGGAAGAATAAGTGATGGGCTGGGCTTTCCAGCAAGCGACTAGGGTAGGGTTTTCACAGTCTCATTCTGCATGTGCCAAGTCCTGAGTCAGCAGATTCTAGATGAATATCATCTTAGAGACAAAGAAATCCTCCTTTGTATTAGGGAACTACCCAGTTCGAAGTACCTGTGGCATCAGTCAAATGGTCTTTTACAGTTCAGGACTTCCAATGCTCAAACAGGAAGAGTCCCTGTCAATCACCTGACCCGCCTCCCATTTTACTGATGAGAGTCTCTCTGAGTAGCTACCATCAGAAAGCGAACAGTTAGACAACAAGCACTAGCTCTGCCTTCCATCTTCTCCACCAAACCTGCTCCTCCTTCTCTCGGGCATCTTAGCAAACGGCACCCCCATCAGATTCCTGAAAGCGTCAATTCCGCCTTCTTCCTTACCCCCCTCTCTAATCTTTCTTGGAGTCCTGTAGCTTCCCCCTTCTAAATATGCCGCACGCCTGGCCCTTCTCTGCATAAGACTCCTGTCTTAGTGTCTCAGAACAAGCCTTCACATCTCTGCCACCTTTCCAAGCGGAGCACCCTTTCCACAGGTCTCATTCCTCTGCCCTCCCCAATCCTGTCTATACTCCACCAGAGGTAACCACATTCCTCCCCATCCCCTACCTAACCCTCTCATGGCTTCCTCCTGTTAACCTGGCATTCAAGGCCCCTCCTGACCTGGCCTCTACTTCTCTAACTTCACCTACTGTCAAACCCTCTTCTTTTAAACTCTAATTTTATCATTCCAATATGTCACACCATTTCACATCTATGCACCTTTGCACAATCTACTGATTTTGGCTGGAATGCTCTTCTTTGGTTAGTCTACAAGGCAAGCTCATTATTTCAAAATCAAATCAGGTGTCACCTCTCTACCAGGAAGCCTTCTCTCTCCCTCTATGCCATCTGCCCTCTACCCTGATGAACCCTCTCATCACCAGCAAAGTTTTACTCTTTTCTCTAGAATAGTTCTGGACCTTATCCACACATCTATTCAAATATCCTCCCATAGTATAGCACAGAAAGTTAAAGTATTGATTCTGGAGCTAGTCTTCCAAGCTGTGTTATCTTGACAAAAATCACTTAACCTCTCTGTGCCTCACTTTCCTCTCCTATGAATAATAGAAGAACCCTATTTGGATCGCTGAAGAATTTTAAATTAGTCAATCCAGGTAAAAAATACTCAGTAAGTGCTGCATTGTTATTGTTACAAAATCATTCATTCAGAGGACTTCCATTTCCAGCCAAGATGTACTGACAGAAACTCGATTTACCTGCCCATCTGAAGCAACCACAAAATAGACAGAATGCATTAAGAATGGTTTTGGAGGCACTGGACATCAGGCAGCAAAGGACAATGATTGCTGAGAGATGTGAGCCCTGTGACTGCCCCAGTTTACTGCCCAGAGCAAGATTCCAGCCCAATAGACCCCCTGATCTGAGGAAATGAAGTTGTCAGTCAGGGTGACTAAGATAGCTCGTGTTCTCAAGAAGGACTACTGGAGAGGAGATTTCTTCACAAAGAGGGGACTCTGGAGATCCACAGAGGGTCTCCCATTAGTATTTATCTGAATACAAATCAGTGAGTGATTCTGAGGAAACTACCTGAGGCCAAGGAAAGAACCACCCAAAAGGACTAGAGGTAGCAATGCCAGGTGCCCACACACAGCCTGGAATAGCATCCGTTCTCACCAGTAAAACTAGAAAACACCATGGTTCATGGACCATCAGGTGAAGTACACATAAGATTCTTGCCTCAGTGGTAAGAAATAATTTGGTTAGACTGACCACTGTTCCAGTGGTGCCTGACTTTAAAAACAAGACCCAAATCTATTTCCACATAACTTAATTGGATCCCATAACAAAGTTCAAGAATATTTGTAGGAATGCAAAAATGGACAAATTCACTGAAGGACAAACTACCAAGGCTCGTTCAGGAAGAAATAGAAAACATAAATAGCCTATATCTGTTAAAGAAATTGAAATTTTAGTTAAAACCCTCCCATAAAGAACCATCGGGTCCACATGACTTCACTGGTGAGTTTTACCAAATATTTAAGAAAGAAATAATGCCAATTCTATACACTCTTTCAGAAAATTAAAAAGTAGAGAATACTTCCAACTCCTTCTATGTGACTAGCATTACCCTGATAGCAAAACCAGTCAAAGACATTGTAAAAAAAAAAGAAAACTACAGAACAATATCCCTCATGAATATAGATGCAAACATTCTTTAAAAAATTTTAGAAAATCAGGGCACCTGGGTGGCTCAGTCGGTTAAGCTGCTGCCTTCGGCTCAGGTCATGATCCCAGGGTCCTGGGATCGAGCCCCACATCGGGCTCCCTGCTCAGCGGGGAGCCTGCTTCTCCCTCTCCCTCTGCCTACTTGTTCTCTCTCTCTCTCTGTCAAATAAATAAATAAAATCTTAAAAAAAATTTTTTTTAGAAAATCAAATCCAACAATATATAAAGAGGATAACATATCATGACAATTGAGATTTATCTAAGGAATGCAATGCAAGGTTTATTTGATATTTAAAAATCAATCAATATTATTTGTCATATTAATAAACTAAAAAAAGAAAATCCATATGATCATCTCAATAGACTCAAGAAAAGTATGTAACAAAATCCAACACCCATTTCTAATTAAAAAAAAAACAAAATCCATGGAAACAAGGAACAGAAGGGAACTTCATCAATCTAATAAAAAACATCTACAAGAAATCTACAAGTAACCCATACTTAATGATGAAAAACTAAAGGCTTATCCCCAAAGATCAGGAACAAGTCTAGGACGTCTTCTCTCATCACTTTTATTCAACATTATATGGAGGTTCTAGCCAATGCAATAAGGTAAGAAAAAGAAATAAAGGGCTGATTGGAAAATAAGAAATCATGAGGACATGATAGTCTATACAGAAAATCTAGTGGAATCTACAAAATAAGATACTGAAACTACTGAGTTTAGCAAGGTTTCAGGATATAAGATCAATATATAAAAGTCAATTGTATTTCTACATACTCAAACAACTAGATTTTGAAGTTTAAAAATACAACATTGCCAATTTATCAAAAATTTGAAATACTTAGGAATAAACTTGACAAAAGATGTGAAAAACCTATGCACTAAAAACTAAAAGACATTGCCCAATGAAATTAAAGAAGACCTAAATAAAAGGAGAGATATATATTATATATCAGGAACTCAATGCTGTTAAGAAGTTGATTCTACCTAAAGTGAAATGCAGACTCAATGCAATTCTAATCAAAACCCCAGCAGGCTTTCTTGTAAATTGACAGGCTGATTCTAAAATTCATATGGCAGATCAAAACACTATAATAGCCTAGACAACTTTAAAAAAAATGACAAAGTTGGAGGACTTATATTACCTGATTTTAAGACTTATTGCAAAGCTACAGTGACAAAGACAGTGAGGTATTAGCATAAAAATAGACAAATACATCAATGGATTAGAATAAAGAATTCAGAAACACCCACACATACTTGAGCAACTATTTTCAACATAAATGCAAATGCAATTTGGGAGAGAAAGGTTAGTATGCTCATCAAATGTTTCTAAAATAAGTGGATATCTATGTCTCAAAAAAGTTAACTTCAATCCATACCTCACCCCACATTCAAAAATTAACTCAAACGAATCATAGATCTAAACTTAAAACTATAAAATTTCTAGACAAAAACATAAAACATCTTTGTGAATTTGGGTTAGGTCAAGGTTCTTATGTATAGATTCATAAAAGAACAAATTGATAAATTGGACTTCATCAGAATGAAAAATTTGATCTTCAAAAGATACGGTTAAGACAATGAAAAGACGAGGCACAGACTGGAAGAAAATATTGTATTGATACATCTGATAAATACCTATATTCAAAATACATAAAGAACTCTTGAAACTCAATAATACAAATACTCAATTTTTTTAAATGGACACAAGATATAAATAAATTTATTTCATTAAAGAATGCATTTGAAAAATATTTTTTAAATAAAAAATTTAAAAAAGAATGCATTTGGATGTGAAAAGATGTTCAACATCATTAATAACTAGGGAAATACAAACTAAATAATAAGAAAAGGCTACACACCTATTAGAATAGCTAAAATTGAAAAGACTGACTACTACCAAGTGTTGGCAAGGATGTGGGAGAACTAAAATGCTTATACATGGCTGAAGGGAATATAAAATGACACAACCACTTTGGAAAACAATCTGTACTTTCTTTAAATATCAAATATACACCTACTCTATGATCCAGACACTCCATTCTTAAGTGTTTACTCAAGAGAAATGAAATCATATGTCCACACAAAGACTCAGACATGGATAGTCATAGTATCTTTATTTGTAATAGGCCATAACTGGAATCAATCTAAATATCCAGCAGCAGCTGAAGGTATAAGCAAACTGTGGTATATACATTCAATGGAATACTCCTCAATAATAAACATACATGAATTATTGATGAATACTATAACCTGGAAGAATCCCAAAATAATTATATTGAGTGAAAGAAGCCAGAACCCAAAAAAATTTTTTTGAAGGAAAAAATAAGAGTACCTGCTATATTATTTCATTTATATAAAATTTTAGAAAGTACAAACTGGTCTTGATAAAAAGCAGATCCATAGTTGCCTTGTGATGGGAGGTAGAGGGCAGGGAGAGAAAGGAAGGATTACAAAGGGACATGAGGAAACATTTTGGGGTGATGGATATGTTCATTATCTTGATTGTGGTAACAGTTTCATGGATTTTTACATATATCAAAACGTATCAAACTGCACACTTGAAATATTTGCAGTTTATTGAACTTCAATTATATCTTTTTTTTTTAAAAGATTTTATTTATTTATTCATGACAGAGAGAGAGAGAGAGAGAGGCAGAGGGAGAAGCAGGCTCCCCGCAGAGCAGGGAGCCCGATGCGGGACTCGATCCCGGGACCCTGGGATCATGACCTGAGCCGAAGGCAGACGCTTAACCATCTGAGCCACCCAGGCGCCCTCAATTATATCTTAATTAAAGCTTTTTTAAAAAAAGTATGAGACAAATAGGCTATCCACATAGTCTCAAAATATGTCCCCACAAGATACTTACAAAGGGAAAACGGTAACTTTTTATGGAGAAACCTAACAGAAACTACCTTAACTAAGTGATCAAAGTTAACGTCACCAGAAATAAGACATCCTGACATCATGTACCTCCTGATATGCTGCATTGAGAAGGTCACAACATCACTTTGTAGTATTCTTATAAGAAATGTGTAATCTGAATCTAATCATGAAAAAATCAGACAAAACTAAATTGAGGGACACTCTAAAAAAATAAACTGACCAGTACTCTTCAAAAGAGTCAAGGTCATGAAAGACAAAGATAGGTTGAGAACAGTTACAACTCAGAGGAGACTAAGGAGAAATGACAACTAAATGCAATGAGTAAACATGGAGTGGATCCTGAACCAGGAAAAAAAGACAGTAGCAGGGCAATAGAGAAATGCAAATAAGGTGCATAGATTATTAAATAATATTATATTAATGTTAATTTCCCAGCTTCAGTAATTGTATAAGATGTTAACATTAGGGGAAGCTAAATGAAGGGAACATGGGAGCTCTTTCTGTATACTATTTTTGCAATTTTTGTAAGTAATTATTTCAAAACAGTTTCAAAACTGAAGGTAAAATAAAGACATTTTCAAACAAAAGCTGGGAGAACAGCAGATCTGTACTATAAAAAAAATATGTTTAAAAAAATTCTTCAAGTTGAAGGAAAATAATTCCCAGATGGAATCCAAGAGCTACTTGAAGGAATGGAGAATACTGGAAATGTAAATATATAGGTGAGTATACAAGACAAATATACTCATTTTTTCAGTTTCTTTATAAGATAATTGACTTTTCAGTGCAAAAATAAAAACACTGTATTGTGGGGTTTATAACACAGAAGCAAACTATATGATAATACCATAGAGGATGAAGATGGGAAAAGAGGTATACTGTTGTGAAGCACATATATTTTCCTTAAAGTATGTAATACTTAAAGGTATATGTGACAAGTTAAAGATGTATTGTAAACCCTAGATTGATTCTAGGGCTAAGACAAAAACTAAAAACATTTTTAAAAGAGGCATAGCTGGTAAGCCTAAAGAGGAGATAAAATAAAACACTAAAAATACCCAATTAATCCAAACATATAGAATGAATAGTAAAGACATAGGAAGATGGTGTACTTGAAGCCAACGATATTGATGATTGCATTAATTCAAGTGGGCCAAGCATACCAGTTAAAAGTCAGGGATTGTCAAACTGGATAAAAGATCATAACCCAATTACGTGATGTCAACAAGAAGCAATCTTTAAAAATGCAAGTAGGATAAAAGTAAAGGAATGGTAAAAAGATATACCATACAAATACTAAACCAAAAGAAGCTGGAGGTACTGTATTAATATCAAGAAGAGTAGATTTCAGGACAAGGAAAGTTACCTTCTAATGGAGTCAAATCATCAAGCTAACAACAACTTCAAAAACACATGAAGCAAAAACAGACATAACTAAAAAGAGAAATAGACAATCCACAATGAGATTTGGAAATTTCAACATACCCTCTCAGTAACTGACTGAATAAGTTGGCAGTAAATTAGTAAGGAATATGTGAACAGTACCAAGTACCAACTTGACCTAATTGACATTTATCAGATGCCACACCAACAACTCCAGAATACATATTATTTTCAAGTACACATGAAACAGTCATCAAGATAAACAATATATGGGGGCGTCTGGGGGGTGCAGTCAGTTAAGTGTCCATCTCTTGGTTTCGGCTCAGGTCGTGATTGCATGGTCATGAGATCAAGCCCTGCATTGGGCTCCATGCTCAGTGCAGAGTCTGCTTGGGATTCTCTCTCCCTCTCCCTCTGCTTTTCCCACTTGTGCACTCTCTCTCTCTCTCTCTAAGTAAATCTTTTAAAAATATATAAACAATATATGGGCCATAAGATGACTTTCAACAAATTTAAAGGGACTAAGATAATACTGAATATATTCTCTGATGTCAACAAAATTAAATTATAAATCAGTAACAAAGAATATTTGGGACAGTTCCAAAATTATTAATAAACTAAACAACTCATTTCTAAATAACCTATGGGTCAAAGAGATCTCAAGGGAAATTAGACAACATTTTTAGTTAGGTGGTAATGAAAATGTAATATACAAAAATTTCTGAGATGCTTTAATGTTTAAAAATCAATCAACTGAATTAAGTTCCTCCTTAAAAAGTTAGAGAAAGATGAGAAAATTAAACCCAAAAGAAGTAGAAATCAATGACATAGAAAATGCCCAAACAATACAGAAAAACAACAAAATCATAAGTTGGTTCTTTGAAAAGATCAACAAAATTAATAAACCTGAAGCTAAGTTGATATGAAAAGAAAGAGAGAGAGAGAGAGAGAGAAGGAAGGAGGGAAGGAAGGAAGGAAGGCAGACAAAGGAAGAAAAAAAAAAGAAAGAAAAAGAAAACACAAATTACCAATATCAGCAATGAAATGGGGAGATCACTACATATCTCATAGATTAAAAAATAAGGAAACACTGTTTTTCAAAACTTTCATCAGTAAATTGGACAACTCAGATAAAATGGATTAATTCCTTGAAAGAAACAAATTACCTATATATATTAAAAAATTAATTCATAATTTAAAATGTTCCCAGAAAGAAAGCTGCATGCCCAAATACCTTCAATAGTGTATTCTATCAAGCATTTAAGAAATAAATACCAATCTTACACAAAATTTTCAAAACAGTAAAGAAATATTTGCTAACTCATTTAATAAGGATTGCGTGATACAAAGACCAAAGACATCACACACCAATATCTCTCATGAACAACGACACAAAAATTCCTAAGTATCAGCAAATACAGTTTAGCAGTATTTAAAAAGGATAATACATCATAACCATATAAGATTTATAACAGGAATGCAAAGTTAGCTTAATATTTAAAATATGAATTGGTGGTTCATCATATTATCAAAATAAAGAGAAAAATCATACCGTCTTAATAGATGCTGAAAAGCATTTGACAAGATTGAGCACCCATTCATGATGAAAAACTTCTGCAAACTATAGAAGACACCTTCCTCACCCTGATAAAGGGCATCTATGAACAACCTATAGCTAACATCACACATAACATGATAAGCTGTATGCTTTCCCCCTAACATTGAGAACAAGGCAAAGATGTCCACTCTAATTACATCTAATTCAATGTCGTATTGGAGATCCTAGCCCAGTGCAGTTTAATAAGAAAAAATAAAATAAATAAAAGGCATGTAAGATTAGAAAGGAAGAAACAAAATATATTAATTCACAAGTGAATTAATTGTATACAAAGAAAATCCTAACAAATCTACAAAAAAAGAACATGTAGAACTAATAAGGGAATTGAGCAAGGTCATATGATATAAGTTCAAAGTAAAAAAGCCAGCTGGATGTCTATATACTAGCAACAAACAACAAGAAAATGAAATTCAAAAAATATCATTTATGATAGCATAAAAAACAAAACTTCTTAGGGACGTCTTGTACTCTGAAAGCTATAAAACATTACTGAAATAAATTAAGGAAGATATAAATAAATGGAGATAAAAGTTATGGATTAGATGAGTCGACGCTGTTAAGATGTCCACTGTCTCCAAACTGATCTGTAGATTCGAAGCAATCCCAATCAAAGTCCCAGTGGGCTTCTTTGTAGAAATGGGCAAACTGGTTAAAAAACTGATATGGAAATGCAATAGCCCTATAATAACCAAAACAATTATGATGATAAACAAAGTGGGAAGACTTGTACTACGTGATTTCCAGACTGACTCTGACTTATCGTAACCAAGATAAAATGCGGTATTAGCGTAAGAGTAAACATATAGATGAATGGAACAAAACAGACTCCAGAAACAGACCAAACACATCCAGTCAACTGGTTTTCAACGAGGTTGCCAAGGTAATTAATTCAATGAGGGAAACAATCATCCTTACAACAAAAGGCACTGAACAACTGAATATCCCTATGGAACAAAGTAAACTCCAACACCGATCTCATGCCATACACAGAAACTAAGTTGAAATGAATCATAAACCTAAATGTAGACACTAAAACTAACAAACCCCTAGAAAAAAACAGTACAAAATCTTCACCACCTTTAATTGGGCAAAGATGCCGTAGGTATCACACAAAAGCACAAACTATAAAAGGAAAAAATGGTAAGTTCAACTTCACCAAAATTAAAAACTTTCGTTCCTCAAAAGGCAGAGTTAAAACATGAAAAGTTAAGAGGGAGAAAATATTCACAATACACATACAAAAGACTTGTACACAGAATATATAAGGAAAATACAACTTAAAAATAGAATGCCCAGAGAAATGAGCAAAAGTTTGACTATACACATAACAAAAGAAGATATTCGAATGGTCAAAAGGCAGATGAAAAGATGCTCAACATCTGGTCATAGGGGAGATGTAAATTAAAACCATAGAGAGGTACAACTACACATCTCCCAGAACGTCTAAAATCCAAAAAACTAACAATACCAAGGCTTGGTGATGATGTGGAGCAAAGAGAACTCACACACTGCTGGTGAGGGTGCCTAACCATGCTGGAAAACAAGTTCAGCAGGTTCTTATAAGTTAAACATACATACACCATATGATCCAAAAATTCCACTCATAGGTACTACCCAAGAGAAATGAAAACATATAACTACATAATGACTTGCATGTGATCAGTCATGGCAGTTTTATTTATAAAATCCCCAAACTGGGGATGGCCCAAATGCCCATCAAGTGGGAAATGGATAAGCAAATTCATACAATGGAATATTACTCACCAATAGAAATACAAATGGCTAATATTTACAACAAATATGGATGAATCTCAAAAATATGATTCTGAAAGAAAAACAAAGACTCAAGTGTGTATGTGTGTGTGTGTGTATGTATAAATATATATATATATATGATTCCGTTTACATGAATTCCTCGAACAGACAAAACGAATCTCTAATGAGAATACAGACCAGCGGTTGCCTGGGCTGGGGCTGTTGAGGGAATGGACTGCAAGGAGGACAGAGGAACTTGGGGGTTGATGGAAAAGTTCTCACATATCTGATTTTGAAGGTACAGTCGGTAGGTATCTCGTTTAAATTCACAGGATAGTTAGATATAGAGTTGTGGAAATGGGACATAAAGATATTCCACAAGGGACAAGGACATGAGCAGAGCCACAGAAGTGAGAAATTGAGGGGTGAGTATGGGGAGCCGCTGAGAGCTTATTTTTTAAAATTAACTTTATTGAAGCATAATTTGCATGAATAAAATGCATCCCTTTTAGGTTAATAATTGGATGAATTTTAAGAAATGTACAAACTCATGTGACCACCATCCCATAGAGAGCTTCCTTTTTTTTTTTTATTTATTTATTTGAGAGAGAGAGAATGAGAGACAGAGAGCATGAGAGGGAAGAGGGTCAGAGGGAGAAGCAGACCCCCCGCCGAGCAGGGAGCCCGATGTGGGACTCGATCCTGGGACTCCAGGATCATGACCTGAGCCGAAGGCAGTCGCTTAACCAACTGAGCCACCCAGGCGCCCGAGAGCTTCCTTTTAAAAATTACCACTTCAAGCTTTTTTTGTGCTTACTAAATCATCATTTTATCACAAGTTTTATCATTTAATATTAAAACCAAAATAACATGCAGGCAATAAGACAGCTTATAAAAAGCATAGGCCTTGGGGTGCCTGGGTGGTTCAGTGGGTTAAGTGTCTGCCTTCAGCTCAGGTCATGATCTCAGGGTCCTGGGATCCAGCCCCGAATCGGGTTCCCTGCTCAGCAGGGAGTCTCCTTCTCCCTTTGCCCCTCCCCCCTGTTCGTATTCTCTCTCTCTCTCTCTCTCTCTGTGTGTGTCTCTCTCTCAAATAAATAAATAAAATCTTTAAAAAAAATCCATAGGTCTTGAAATCAGCTCTAGGTTTAAATTCCACTTCTCCAGCAAGTCACCTTGCTTATCAAAGTCTGTTTCCTCATCCACAAAATGGGATTAATAATAAAATCAACTTGACAAGATTGCTGTGAGGATTGAAAGAAATAACGTTAAGCTTCTGGCACAATGCCTGGAACACAGTAGGACCAATAAATGGTATTAATCCTATCACATCACAATAAGATGGGCATTTGTTGTGCAGTTACCCTCAGAGGTATGTATGGACCATGGAACCCACTGGCAAAGTCTTTGAAGGGGTCCCAAATGAAAAATGGCAATCCTCAATTCCGTTTCCCTACTGGTACTGTTTCACAATCAGTGGTGAAGGCTCCAAAGTATTTCATGCTCAAACATTTTGCTTTGATACGGAATGGGCGATTTGAAAATTGATTCTGGAACAGATCTAAAGCAGAACACTTAAAAGGTCCCCCCACCCCAGCTCCACAGTGTGTCAGACCTCCTCCCTAGCCTTAAAACGGAGCCCGACCGCCCACATTTCATACCACAGGATGCTGGGGAGACCACACCCTAGATTCACCCAAACAGTTCCAATCTGCTGAAGGGCTCAACCACCTGCTCCAGCCCTATCTCCCTTGCTTTCCAAACATCAGCTCCATGACCCCACTCCCAATATCAGCCTCAGGCCAGACGCACTTAGTTCACCTACCTGTCACCCTGCCTATTCAACTGCAAGCTCCTTGATCACTGCCAACACTCACTGGGTACTGTTGAGACACTCCCTTGGCTAGCCGCAGCTTCCTGGGGACCCCCCCCACCCCAGCTCCCAGCACACAGGACCCAGGACCCAGCTCCCAGGACACAGTCGCAACCATAACGTAATTCAAGGGTCACGGGGACGGAGTGCCATCTACCTGAGCAACAAAGAGCTGGAACTCGTCAGGCAGAATCCATGAGCGAGGATAGAAGTTGTACTCCTCAGGAAAGAGATTCTGCATGATTCTCACGGCTCTGCTCAGAGTAATTTTACGCACCATCTCCGTCATGCCTGGGGAGAAGAGAAGCTGTGAGATTTGAACAGCAGTGGGCTGCTAGCTATAAAACAGCCATGATCGGGGACTTTTAAAACCACCCACCCGACATATTCACTTTTGCAGACAGGATAAAAAAAGGTAGCTGTTCCCCACAGCAGTGACTCATGGTTTGGAAAGACCTACCAAATTAATGAAAAACTTGAGGTAATAGATGGATAGATTTTTCCCCTTATAAAAATGAAGCATCAGTTGGAAGGCATGGGTTTCCACCTAGTTTATTAATCCATTCTTTGTCAGTCTCCTCGATAATGGATAAAGAGAAGCATTTACATCTTGCACTTAAAACTTAATATCCTCCTTAATTTGGGGCCACCATCCATAATTCTGGGACTGCTTCCATCTTATACCCTCGAGAATATCATCTAGTGGACTCTGCTTACATTACGAGAAGCTTAATTAAGTTGCTTTACTTTAATCTTCCATGAGTATTCAAGGTATAAAATAGAAAAATATACAGCTTTCAGCATAAAATCTGTCTCCTTGAAATAAGGACAGAAAGTAGAAAGGATATCATAGCATAATTTATAGTTTAGGGGGAGAAAATGAAATCTGTAGGAGTTCTTCAGTTATAAGTACTGACACTAACATTGATCAGACCTCATTAATTTGCCCAGAGGGGATTAAAAGGACTCACTTATAAAACATTTTAAAAGAATGGTGGATGTTTTTTTCTTGTAGCATCTTTAGGAACTCTGACAAGAGAAGAAACTGAGTCTATACCTTAGCAAATTTTCAGCAAATAGGTAAAAATTCTTCTAAGTTTCAGCATGCTTATCTCTTAGGGCAAATATCACCACTGAAAATGGAGACTAGAAATGGCCTTCACCCTGAGACAGGCAACAGTTCCATCCCTGACACTAGGAACTGGCTCAGCGAAGTTATTTTTTACAGAAAGTACAAAGCTTTGTGTCAGCTTGGCATGTCCGAATTATCACACATTCCAAATGGGCACAATCAGAACGAATGAGATTTCTCGAAATTCCCATGTTCAGGAAGTGAAGGGTGAACATTTTGAGAATGAAGGTTTTAATAACCTATTTCTTGCTTCCCTCAGCATATGAAAAAGCGCAATAAATCCGAAGATCACAGATTCAAGATGTCAATGCCCAGCTTCTTGGTTCTTGTTTAGGATAGAGAAAAGGATTAAATAAGAAATAAAGGAGCTTGAAAAGCACTAATAAACTGTGCTCTGATGTGAACTCTTCAATATTAAAGAAAACTCACTGAGGAATTGTTCTGAGCTTCCTAAGAAATAAGTATGAGCCCAGAAAATTCCAGCTGTTTCCTTTTAGTCCCCTCCAAAATTGGAATTTTTGAGTTATAAACACTGGAGCCGAACACCAAATACACAAAACAAAAACTTCAACTGTTTTTGAAGGTTTTTCCTTTTCTTTGACAACAGTTTGTTATCATACTAGACTAAAACCCTTCATAACTAACTATAATACAGCACCTTACACCAAGTGGATGAAGCCTCCTGACTGTTGTGGTACTTTCTACATTTTTAATGGCCTTGTGACAGGGGAAGTTTCTCTTTCAGAAACCCCTCAGCAGGTCGGACAGACTCACACAACACAGACAGAAGTGCTTATGAGTACAGAAGTGTGGTTTGAATGCTCCAGAAAAGTCTTGTGAAAATCAATGTCCAGGGATGCCTGGGGGGCTCAGGCAGTTAAGCATCTGACTCTTGATTTCGTCTCAGGTCATGATCTTAGGGTCATGAGATGCAGCCCTGCGTCGGGCTCCACAATGGGCGTGGAGCCCACTGGAGATTTTCTCTCTCCCTCTCCCTCTGCCCCTCCCCTGCACTCTCTCTCCCTCTCTAAAGAAAAGAAAAAAATCAATTTCCAGCAAATTGAGTATATATTCATTTGAAACCTGCGATGGCTCCTACTGTAATGTGAATCCTAAGTCCCCCCACCAGCTGACAGATCTGCTCCCAAGTCTGCTTTTGTGCCAGTCTCCAGTAGTTCTCTACTGAAAACAGCCAACTTCGGAAGCACCCTACAATCCAACGGCTACTTTCCCCAGACAGTTCTGACCCACAGGCTCTGGACGACTCGCCCCTCCTCTGCCTAAATGCCTGTCTCCAGGAGGCACCAGTGTCTACCTCCTTCAATCCACTCACCACCAAAACCTTTGTTCCTCCACCATATCTCCGACCCCTTCCTCCACCCCACGTGGAAGCTGCTGGTGTCTGGGCTTCTGGTGGTGGCTCAGAGACAGATGTGGGGAGTGTCATCAGCTCTCACGGGAGTGCTCTCACAGGAGTAGCTGGGTTTCTAGCTGAGCCAGAACACATGTTCCCGAGCAAACAGGGGAAAAGAGAGGTCACTGCCAGGCTCTGCTGGCTCTAGACTCTACCTCCCTTCTCCAAGGAACTGCAGCACCTGACCCTCCCTGGGACCCTTGCCCTAGGCTCTGGGACACACTCTGACCTGAGCTGGAAGCTCTAGGTCTAACCATCAGCTCCCAGCCCCTCGAGATTGAGAATAAGGCAATCTTTGACCCTGACTTTGTACTCCAGTTAGATAAGGAGGATTTCAACGGTCTTTCTGAGGCTTTCTGATTGCTTTGTCCCCAGGTTTTGATAACCTGTCTTTTGCTCCTGGTGCTTGAGTAGCTGCCTTAGCAATGCCTTTGCTTTGTTCCTGCCAGTGTTCCTCCTCTGTTCCACCCAAGACTACCCAGCAAGGGCTGGATCCTCCTGCTTGGGACCTGAGCCCTGTGCCTGCCCTCCTGCTGCCTACTTAGAGGTTCTTTTGAGGCTCACCGCCTACCTGGGGTTCCCAGCAGGTCTTTCTCCAGATGTCCCTATGGTGGCAGGTCCCCTCCCAAATGGGAAAACACTCTAACTCAGGTTGGAGCTTCCCACACCAGGAACTTGCCTCCTGTCACTCCTGGGCCTGGTTCTTCTCTCTGCTACACTGGAGTCTCGAGGCCTGGTAGGTCTCAACCCCCGTGAAGCTACATAAGAGGGTAACAGTCTGATCCTTAGGCTTGCCCACACAGACCTACCTATTTAACCCAATTTAAAACAAAAACAAAAACAAAACAAAGTCTGAGCTATTTCGGGAGTACTGTTCAATCCAAATATCACTGACAACAATATAATTCTTGGCAAAACACATTCCAACCACCCAATGACAAATAACTTCTTCCAGATCCACCCTCTTCTCTGTTCCCAGTGCCGCTGATGAGTTCATCTTTTGCTGGCTCCTGCAGCGGCCTCTTAGCTCTACCTCTGTCTCCTGCCTCCGCCCTTCCACCCACCTCCAATGCATCCCTCTGGGGGGCCTTCTGAAAATGCAAGCTGGCCCGTGTCACTCTCTGGCCTAACAATTTCTCAGTGGCTCCCATGACCTTCAGACTATAAGGATGTTATCCTTCAGTCCCTGCTTATCACCCATCCACGGCCCCTCTCACACCTGACCCTTTCTGACCATCATGGGCCACTTGCCCTTTGCTGAATGAGCAACCTGCTCTAAACATCCTAGGTCTTTGCACCAACTCTATTCCCGCATTTTGCAGGGAGGTCAGGCCCGTCCAGCCCTGGAGCCTCAGTTCACATGTTCTCCTGGGTCTCTCGCCCTGTCTGCCCCCCCAGGCAGATCTAGGTTAGGTCATGTTCCCTTGTTCCAAACCACCCGGGCACCCCAGATTTCCTCTGTCTGGCACTTATTTTGTATTTGACTTCTCTCCCTACATGGCTTTCTCCTTGTCTCTCTGTCTTCTCCGACACAGCCGAGTGCTTGACTGCAAGCAGCCCGGGACCTTCCTGGCCGGGGCCCTTTCCCTCTCTGCCAGAACATCCCCTCCCCACCCTTGCCATGTGCTGTCATACATCTCAGACCCTGAAAGTCAGCAAAAAACTGTCGCTTGTGAGCTGAGAATTGACAGTTTGGGATTTTCCTAAAGCAAAGACATATCCAAATCAGATTATTTTTATAGAAAGTCTTAATTCATCATGTTAAGACATAATAACACATCTTGGAGGACCTCGTCATAGAAAAGTGGCTAAAATCTAATGTGCTGACACAAACAAAATAAATCGCTTCCATATGCATCTCCAAAAGTTTTCAGTTTATTCGGCACGTGATGCATTTACAGTTGCCTGCCACATCCAGTAGAACTTACTCTATATCATATACAGTGCATACGAGATGCACTGCTAGAATAATGGGATACCGGAGAGACAGAAGATAAGCCTGGACCCAAACTAGAACCAAAGGACGGATCCTTCTGGAATCACGTCATAGTTAAGAGCTGCTGTCTTCCATAGGGAGAGGGTGTAGCCACACTGCGTCTCTGCCTAGAGATTCGAGAGCCTGCTTTGTCATTAGAACTAATTAATTGCTGTTGGTAAAGTGGAAAATTACATGTTCCAGTCACTGGCACATGGAATATGGGATAGAGCAAACTTCTTTCTTTGGAATGAATATTCTTATATCACCTTTAATGAAACTAGTCCTTTGAGGGTGTTTTTCTCTAATCTGTGTTCCAAAAGGAGAGCTATATAGCTACGACTTCTTTCTTACTCTCAGCCATGAGATGAGGCACAAACAGGGGAAAACATAAGTGAAGGCTCATTTGAGGATTCATGTCTTAGGAACTCTGTCCTCATTCAAAGAACTGTTCTCTTCCAAACTACCTTCTCCCAGTATCCCAGTAAGTCCTTTGAGTGACATCAAAAAGTCATCTTTTATGAGCAGCAAGATAGAAAAGAATAGTTATCCCATTAAACTGTATGCAAGAACCCAGGCTACCAGAATCCTTCTTGTTCTCCAACAGAACCCTCCCTCATCTCTAACTGTGGGTTAATTTTCTAGCTCCGTTCCCCCTGAAACCAATAAAGGTAGAAAGTTAGCTGTGTTCCTAGACAACAAAGCATATGGTTGAAATGATCCCTGATTGGCAAATTGCATAAATACCTGGTAGGAAGCCATAGCCCCAGGCTTTCCTGATGTAATGATTCTCCTAACTCAGCACGACCCTGCTGGGGACCCTGGAAGCTATGCTTTGGAGGAGCGACGTGAGATAAGGCTCTTGAGGCATATCTAAGCCAAGACAGACCCACGTCCACCAATGTACGTCTTGTCTCCTTACACCTGAGCTGATCTCACTTGAGGGGTTGGACTAGCTTTCGGCACCCTCACAAAGACACCGCTGGAGAGAAATGCCCAACATTGACCGGCTGGCAGGCCGTGTTTCCTGCCCTATATCCTTTTAAGTGAATCTGAGCCAGGTGAGGCCCATGGTAGTCTGAAAGCTTAACTGAACCCCCCCTAGTGGACATGGCATAACTCACCAGTGTATCATGTATGGCTACTGGTTTTTCCGAGACGTATTTTCTTAAAGACATGGCATAGAATGCCAAAGAGTACATTTTTTTTTAAGTAAACTCTACACACACCATGGGGCTCAAACTCCTGACCCTGAGATCAACAGCCAACAGGCACCCCAGAAAAAGGGAAAATGCAGTCTCCTTTTAAAAATAAGCATAAATGATATCACGCTAGAAGAAAACACCTTGTATTCAGGCAAACACACTCTGACTGCAACCATGTAAAAATGATACAAATATGTGGTTAAGGTCTGAGAGGTAATCTAGAAATATTCACATTGTTGTTTTGTTAAATGAGGGATGGGATTCAGGGTGATGCTCTTTTTAAACAAATTATTTACTATCGTATTATAATATGGTTTGTACATATTACGTTAAAATTTCTGAATATAAGAGAAAGACCCTTTGGCTGTGATCACCACCCCCTCTTGACCAAATGTTCCTTCCTCTCTGAGCACACCCACTCACCTTAACCACCCTCCTCACTGAGCCATTAAAAAGAATGAATAGCAATCCATAGCAGAAGAGGGAGGCAGAGATTAAAAATAAAATGGAAAGGCATATGGGGAGGCTGGGAATGGAGTGAGGAGGTGTCTTAAAGTGTTGGCTCTGACACTTTCTTGGCCCTAGTCCCCCTTACAGGAAAGCCTCACTGGGGCAAGGTCCCGAGGTAAAAGGTAGGCACTGTCTCAGCCCGTCGTTCACCACACAGAGACTGGTATATTTGGTTGTAAAAATGGTACTTCCAATGATGATACTTAAAGAAAGCAGAAGCTGCCAACCTCATTTTTGTGGTATATTCCTAGAATTTTAGTACTTTTGTTTCTTGCAAATAATTTATGTGAAGTGGCCTATTTTTTTTTTTTTCATTTTGAGAACATCGTCTCCTCATTACACCTTCATATTATAACTCAGAAAGTGAAGATCATGTTCTTCCACTGGTGAAATTAGTCCAGGAAAGCCTGTCTTTTTATTTTTGAACCTCCAGTCTTTAACCCATTGGTGGGTCAAATCCTGATGACCTCTGCGTTAGCTTCCCTCCCAAGGTCAGGGCACCGCGGTGGTGCGGGCGGCAAGTCCCAATTAAGAGTCCTTGAGTCCGAGCTCAAAACGCTGCTTGCAGAAGAGCCCTGACACTCAGCCTAGAAACATTTTTCGATGCCAACAAGAACAGCAGATACCTGGAAACTTGTTCACTTGGCCGGAGAATATGTCATTGTCGTGAAATGAAACTCCATGCCAGTAGATGTCACAAGGCAAGCGTCGGCCGAATGGGAACTAGAAGACAGAGGGAAAAAAACTGTGACTATTAACAAGACCTAGAGGAGGAGCTACCATCCTGGGTGTCTATTACATACACATTCCCTGCGACTTGGTGCATGTCACGTGATGTAATCCTCATAATAAGCACACGAGGTAGATGATATCCTTTCCCATTTCATAGGTGAAGAAACCGTTTCAGGCAGGTTAAGGAACTTGCTCAAGGTCACAACCAGTGAGGAGTGGAGTTCTGACTCTGTGTGGCAGGCACTATACTCAGGCCTTCACATGCACCCCTTCATTCTAATCCCCCTAACTACCCTAGAAAGAATTATTCCCATTTTACTAGGGAGAAAATTGGGGCTGAAAAAGGTAACACAAAATAACACAGTGCTGGTAAGGAGAGGAATCAGGATTTGAATCCAGGTCTATCCGAATCCCAAGCCATACTTCTCTTTCTCTGAAAATTGCAACTCTCAAGTCAGTCCCCCCAAAAATGAGCTTACGCTCTCTCACTCATGCTCTCTCGTTCTCTCTTCCCCGCTCCCCCAAACACACATGGTCCATGAAGGGAGGATGCATCCCCCAGTGCCTCCTGGCATTCGATAAAGACTTTGTGGATGAATAAATGAACAAACCGGGAATAGTCATCTGACTCAAGGTGAGATAACCAGATTCTCTCTTCCAGGAATTTGGAAATCTGAGATGCCAGGCAGCCTGTGCTAGCCCTTGACCTGGAAGTGATAAAAAGCCAGAGCTGGGCAGATGTGCTTAGCTATGAGCACAAAGAAGCAAAGGCAGCCCGGCTGGTGAGAGGGAGGGAAGGAATAGGTGCAGAGAGGAAAGTGAAGGTGAGACCAGGCGGCCATGGTGACAGACTGAGTGACTTTAGTTCCTAGGGCTTCTAGATCCTAGGTCCAGACCCTCCTGAGCCTTGCTGTCCCTCCTGTCCTTGGATCCTGTAAGACAGCCTTATATTCTTAGAATATATCCCCTCTTTGCACATACTATAGGGTTTCCTTATTAGCAGCCAGAAAAATCCCTCAGTGAGATAAAAAGACCTGCTCTTTCCACCACATCCTGCTGCCTCTCAAAGTTATCAGCAAGTTCTACATTTACAGAATTCATTTTTTAAATCTGTAACTCAGAGGACCCTTGTTAAAGGAAAAAAGTGAGGACGTGTCAGTTCATATTTAGAACTTGCTTGTTAGAAGTCCAGATGAAGAGAGATGCTAACACATTGAATGCAATCACTTGACTTTCCCATCCTAAGACTACAGCTAATCAGGATTTTTGTCTGCTCCAAGTTGAGAGAGCTTAAGTTCCAATGGAAGAGCATAGCATTACTAATGAAATGGTGGTGACTCGATGCTTTCCAACTATTCCAAATTAAAATGAAGGCAAACAGACTCAAGCCCTTTAAATCATTCACATTATTTCAAAGCTGTGCCAAAGTGAGGCATATGTTACACACTCTATTAGCATGAACAACTTTCATCTATAATTTATAGCATTTCACTTGTTTTCTTTGCATCCAGTGGACTGAAGTTATTAATTCAGTAGTCATAAATACAAAGAGATACAACATATGTTATTTTCTTCCAGCTGCTATGTGCTAACAGAGGGAAGGGGAAAATAACTTAACCAGGGAAGTTTCTCTAAAAGCAGACTATCCAAGCAAAGTTTACTAAGATCCAAGTGGCCATGCTGCCTGCAATGTGGGACCAATACCTGCTCCATGTCAGCAGACAACCAATGACTCCTTATTACCTTTACCGTTACCCTTCAATCCTTGCCAACCTCATGAGTCCCAAATTAACACTTCATTCAGCAGTGTCTTTAGCTCATTCAGTTTTGTGAAACTGTCATTTTTTTAAGCCATTCATTTAATAATTGCTATGTGCCAGACACTGTGCTAGGTGCTGAGGACACAGAGAAACACAATTTTAAATAGGTCCCGGGACTTCAAAATCCCACCTCTTTTAAAGATCTTTTTAAAAACTGCTTAAACAGCTAACATCATACTCAATGGTGAAAGACTGAAAGCTTTTCCTCTAAGATCAGGAATGAGATAAGGATGCCCACTTTTTCCACTTTTATTCAACATAGTATTGTAAGTTCTAGCCAGAGCAAAGGGCAAGAAAATGAAATGAAGCATCCAAATGGAAAGGAAGAAGTAAAATTCTCTGTTTGCAGATGACATGATCTTATATGTAGAAAACCATAAAGATTACACACACATATACACACACAGTTAGAAATAATAAATGAATTCAGAAAAATTATAGGATACAAAATCAATACACAAAAATCAGTTTTTCTATATACTATCCATGAATGATCCAAAAAGGAAATTAAGAAAACAATTACATTTATAATAGCATCAAAAAGAATAAAATACTTAGGAATTTACTTAACCAAGGAGGCAAAAGACTGTACACCAAAAACTACAAAATGTTGCTGAAAGAAATTAAAGAAGACACACATAAGTAGAAAGACATCCCATGTTCATGGATTTGGAGACTTTATATTGTTAAGATGTCAATACTACACAAAGCAATGTACAGATTCAATGAAATCCCTACCAAAATCCAAATGACTTTTTTTTCCTTACAGAAATATAAAAACCTATCATAAAATTCATGTGGAATCTCAAGGGACCCCAAATAACCAAAACGATCTTGAGAAGGAAGAATAGTGTTGGAGGTATCACGCTTCCTAATGCCAAAACTTACAACAAAGATATAGAAACAGTGCATAAAACAACAATGAGGTACCATTTATACAACTGTTAGAATGGCCCAAATCCAAAATACTAACAACACCAAATCCTGGCAAGGATGTAAGAGGAACAGGAACTCTTACTCACTGCTGATGGAAATGCAAAGTGGTACACCTATTTTGGGAGACAGTTCTTAAAAAAGGAAACATACTCTTACCATATGATCCAGTAATTGTGCTCCTTGATATTTACCCAAATGAGTTGAAAACTTATGCCCAGAAAAAAAATCTACACATGAATGTTTATAGCAGTTTTATTAATAATTGCCAAAACTTGGAAGCAACCAAGATGTCTTTCAGTAGGTAAATGGATAAACTGTGATGCATCCAGATAATGGAATATTACTCAGTGCTAAAAAGATATGAGCTATTAAGCCAAAAAAAGACATGGAAAGATCTTAAATGTGTATTTCTAAGTGAATGAAGCCCATTTGAAAAGGCTACATACTGTGTGATTCCAACTATATGACATTCTGGAAAAGGCAAAACTACAGAGCCAGTAAAAAGTATACCATAGATTAGGAGTGAGGGGAGGGATGAATAGGGGAAGCACAGAGGATTTTTAGGGTAGTGATACTACTCTATATAATACCATAACAGTGGATACATATCATTATTCATTTGTCTAAGCCCACAGAATGTACACTACCAAGAGTAAGCTTTAATATAAAATCATGGACTTTGGGTGTCAACATACGATGTGTCAATATATGTCCATCGATTGCAACAAATGTACCATTCTGGCATGTGATTCTGATAGTTGGGGAGGCTATGCATATGTAGGGTCAGTGAGCATATGTGAAATCTCTGTCCCTTCTGCTCAATTTTGTAGTGAACCAAAAATAGCTCTAAATAAAAAAATAATAATAAATTAATAAAAACCAGTATGGTACTGGCATAAATACAAACAGACTAAGTGGATAGGATACAGAACCCAGAATCAAACCCTGACATATATGGTCAAATTATTTTTGACAAGGATGACAAGACTATTTGATGGGAAAAGGACATTCCGTTCAACAACTGCTGCTAGGAAAACTGGATATCCACATGCAGAAAGAATGAAGTTGGACCCTTACCTTATACCATATACAAATATTAACTCAAAATGAGTCAAAGACCTAATCATAAGGGCTAAAACTATAAAGCTCTTAGAATAAAATATAGGGAACAAGCTTTATGATATTTAATTTGGCAATGATTTCTTGGATATGACACCAAAGCACAGGTAACAAAAGAAAAATAAATTGAACTTCATTGAAATTAAAACTTTTTTGCATCAAAGGACACTTGTCAACAGAATGAAAGGGAAGCCCATGGAACAGGACAAAATATTTGAACATCATGTATCTGATAAGGGATTAATATTTAGAATATATTTTAAAGTTTTACAACTCAAGAACAAGAAAAACAATTTAAAAATGGACAAAGAAAGGACTTGAACAGACATTTCTCCAAAGAAGACATACAGATGGCTAATAAGCACATGAAAAGATGCTCAACATCACTAATCATTAGGAAAATGCAAATCAAAACCACCATGAGATACAACGTCACACTCATTAGGATGGCTAGCATAAAAAATAATAAAAAGGAAATAAGTGTTGATGGGGATGTAGAGAAATTGGAACCCTTAGGCCCTGGGAATGTAAAAAGCTGCTGTGGAAAATAAAATTGTCACATGATCCAGCAATTCTACTTCTGAGTATTTACCCAAAAGAACTGAAATCGGTGACTTGAACAGATACTGATATACAAATGTTCAGCACTATTCACAACAGCCAAAGGTGGAAGCAGTCCAAGTGTCCATCAACTGTCCATCAACAACAAACAAAATGTGTTATATCCATACACTGTAAAATTACTCAGCCTGGTACAACATAGATGAAACCCTGAAGACATTATGCCAAGCGAAAGAAATCAGACACAGAATATTGTACGGTTCCACTTCTGTGAGGCAGCTAGTGTAGTCAAATTCATAGAGACAGAAAGTAGAACAGTGGTTTCCAGGGGCTGGGAGGAGGGGAAAATGGGGTGTTGCTTAATGGGTACAGAATTTCAGTTTGGGGAGATGAAAAATGTTCTGGAGACGGATGATGCTGATAGTTGCACAACATTCACAAAGTAAATGTATTTATTGCTACTGAACTGTACACTTAAAAACAGTTAAGGTGATAAATTTTGTTACATATATTTCACCACAATAAAACAACAATAAAAAAACTGTCTGCTTATGCCCCCTGAGGGTAAGGGGCCATTCGTGGCTCTACTCTGAGCTCTCTGTTGCGGGAATGCTACATGGCTTTTCACGGGGCAGCTGAAAATGGACAATGTTTCTCAGACTCCCCCACTCCCCATTTTTCTAAGGTCAGCACCATCTTCCCAGGTACCTAGATTCTAAATTTGGGAGTCATCTTCCCTTTTCTCTTCTTCAAACTCTTTTGGAGAAAGGACTGGATTTGGGGTCAGAAGACCTGAGAGTTCTAGACTTATTTCTGTCGCTTACTATGAGATCTTAAGCAACCAAAACCTTTGCGTCCTCCGTCAATTGAGATGAGAAAACATGTCAAGGTGCAATAGGAACCAAACAAGATAATGGAAATGAAAATGCTTTGTACATTCCACATAATACAAATCTGAGTCGATCATTGCCTTATCTACTCATTAAGTGTTAAGAACCTATTGCGTGGCACAATGTGTCTCAGGTGGCAAGGACACATGGGAACATGCCTGCTTTCATGGAGCATACAGTCCATCGGGGAGAAAGAGTTGACTCAAACAGTCACTCCAACATATCACTGCAAACCAGGGTAAGGGCGGGGAAATGAGGCCCAGAGAGCAATGAGGGCACAGGGAGACCCCATCACATCTGAGAAGTCAGAGAAGGCCACTCCAAGTAGGGTGACCATGTGTTCATTAGCCCAGGACAGTTCCAGTTTACACCTGTTGTCCTGGTGTTAATATTAATAGAGGGTTTTTTTTTTTTTCACTTCCAAATGTATCCCAGTTTGAACAGCAAATTGGTGGCCACCCTACTCCTGAGAAAAGGCTATCTGAGCTGAGATTGGAAAGAAGAACAGGCAGATGAGGAAGGAAGAGTATTCTAGGCAGAGAACAAATATGTAAAAGCCCAGAGGTCAGACTGACCATGGCCCACTGGAAAGCCTGAAGGCAGGTCAAGGTGGCTGGGGTACAGAGGACCAGCAGAAAGTAATGTGAGATTAGCTGAAGACCTAGACAGAGGGAGATCGGGTAGGGCTGCTGCCCAGCCGGATAGCAGAATATAGCAGGATAGTAGGTCATGTGGAGAGCAGACTAAGAGGGACCAGAGAGACAGAGAGCATGAGCCATAAAAGGACAGCGGGGGGAAGTGTTTCAAGACAAAGAGAATGGTGAATAGTGTGGATGTGGCTGACAGGTCAAGTAGGATGGAAACTATCAGCTGCCCACTAGGTATGATGACATGGATTGCTTCAGGAGCACATCAGCTCACAGGGATCATCTTCTTGGTCCCTTCAGCACTTACTATGCTTATCATGGTCTGCATTGTTGTGTACTTCATGTGTAACCCTTATCTCCCTCAGAACACCAGGGATTTCTAGGACCTGGAACAATTTGACATACTTGTCTCAGGTCTCCGAGAATGATTAACCAGGTATCCAATTGGTCCTAGGCCCACAGGAAAATTAGAAGTCATAATCCTGAGAATCACCCATAACTCCCTTCCCTCCCCAATATCCACCTGGTCAGCAAGTCTTCTAGTCTACCTCCTAATTTATTTTTATATTTCCTCCCCTTCCTTAGTCCCCAGTGCCTTACTTTGAGGCCTTATCTCCCACCCGGATGAGGTGGCATTTATTAGTCACACATGAACTATAGTCACTAGCGTGCCCTGCCCCCCCACACACACATGCTACCATCTCTGCCACAAAGGAAGATTCTCCTCAGTGTATACACTTGTGTGGACCCAAAATCCTTTTCCCTCTTACCTAGAAGGACTAAAACAAACTTGCAAAACAACCAAGCTCTAGCAAGAACTGAAACCATTAAGTGTCCTTTGAGCATATTTGTGCTTAAGGAATTCATATTCGGGTCCCTCTTCTAATAAATAGCCCAAAGAGCAAGTTCAAACCCCCCAAGGGATTTCACAAAATGAAATTTCACAGTGAATGCTGATGAAAGCACAATTCACATTTCTGCACTTTGTGAATGATTTTCTTCATAAAGCTTCTTCATGAAAGAAAATCTTTCAAGTGATTGGGCATAAAAGTGGCAAATAAGCTTTGATATGGGCAAGCGTGTATGTAATGCATCCACAGGGGGAAATGACCCAAATTACTGCTTTAAAATGAGAGGCCCAATCCACTGTGAGGAAATCCAAGGAAGGGGTAGCAGCCAGAGCAGTATCCTTGGGCTAGGAAGACCCTGGCTCCAGCCTTGACCCACCACACCTCACCCAGAGACTGAGACACGTTGACCTTCCCCTCCCCAGCTCACCTATAGGGGAGGAAAACAATAGCAATAAAACTTGCCCACCTCCCGGGGCTGTCATGCGGACTGAGGTAGTGCTTGGGAAAGCACTTTGTAAAAAGCAAATTGTGTTATATAGAGTAGCCTATTATTTTTAATGCCCAAGGAAATCACCTCAACGAGTAACTTCAATTAAAAAAGATGCCAACCAAGTATCAAGCACCATTAGGACAGCTCTTGAATAAGAATGCCACAGTGTACCTGCTCTTGGGAAACCCTCGATGACGCCCCCAGGCAGAGTTAATGGATTTCTCCCCAGTGTCCCCTCTGCACTCTTGTTGACGCCTGTAGTACAGCGACTGACTTGTAGGGCATTTATGCTTACGTGACTGCCTCCCCATCAGACAGAATGCTTCAGGGTAGACATACTTTAGTCTTTCTGCCCTCTCCCTGGTCCACCATCTGTGGTAGGCAGCCTCTAAGATAGTCTCCGATTATCCCTGCCTCCTGGAATTCGGACCCTTGTATAGTCTTCTCCCACAGCTGGCACAGGCTTGGTCTGTGGAACCAATAGCTACAGCAGAAGAAGTGATGGGATGTCGAGACTGTGGCTTCTGTCTTGGGCACACTGTGCGTGTGTGTGTGTGTGTGTGTGTGTGTGTGTGTGTGTGTGTGTGGCTAGCTCCCATCTCTCTCTCATCATCATCACATCACTTTGGAGAAGCATAGGGAGAGGGAAGAAACCAAAGCCTCCCGCCAACAGCCATGGGAATGAGCTTGGAAATGGGTCCTTCTGCCCCAGTCGAGTCTTCAGAGGCTGTGGCCCCGTGAGAGACACTGAGCCGGAACCCCAGCTAAGCCACTCCCCGATTCCTCATCCTCAGGAAGTGTGTGAGTAATAAATGTGTGATGATTTCAGCTGCTAAGCTTTGGAGAAATCTGTTACATAGTAGTAGATGACTACACTATGCCAGGTTTAGTGTAAGCCACACAGTGCCTTAGAGAATGAAAGCATTCTGAGAATGAAGGAATTTAAGATGAATATATCCTTATAAGAAATTTAATAATTATTATTTATTAAGCACTTAATTGTGTGTCAGATATCTTACATATATGCCTCCATTTTGCACTTGAAAAAAAAAAATACAGTTCTGTTGCTGGTAAGTGGCAAACCCAGAATTTGAAGTCATGTTGTTCTGTCTCCAAAGACTGTGCTCTTTTGGTTCCACTAAGCTGAATGGATGGATAGATGGATTAATCTATGAAAAAAAAATGAGCACGTATATCTCTGCAAAAAAAGAGCTGTGGTTAATACTTCAAAAGGAAGATCATAGGGCAGAAAAAGTCCAGAGAAGACAAGTTAAGACAAGGAAAGGACTGAGCAATTGCCCTTCAAGGATAGACTGAAAACTTAGCACTCTTTTCTTCAATCAGGAAAGCAAGCAGACAAAGAAAATACTGGCAGAGATCCATCAAATGCTGAAGGGTGTGACCAGATGGAACATGGCTCCATCTGCCAAATCTGAGCATATCAAAAGAAGGTGAGCCCCCTTTTAAGCCTGAGAGAGGGAGGCTAGCTCTTGTTCACATCTTCTCTTGTTCACATCTCAGCTAATGGCATCACTATCCTCCCAGACAGGTGAGAAGCACCAACCACCCAAGTGAGGGGCCACAGGGAGATTCCAGGCTCCCACCTACCTATGGAAAATCGGCTAACGAGACCTCCCCATGCTGGGGAGGGACTGACCAGCTTCCTGACCACAGCATCTCTGGATGGGGCTGGGGGAAAAGACTACACATGGGGCAACTCCAAGCCTGCTTCCTCAGCAAGAACAAAAATGACAATGCGATTTGGGTTACTAGATGGATTAATAATGCATCTGAGCCACCTAGCACTGTGCCTTGCACACAGTGCCAATTATACAGTAGGTGTTCAGAAAATGCTGATTTCTTTCTTCTCCTCCATGCTTTCCCATCACCCTTCACCCCATACCTATTGGCTGGTAAGACAGTACACAAAGGTGATGGTGGACAGAGGTGTTTTCCAGGGCCAGTTTAAGATTAAAGGTGCACAAGGTATATTCAAAGTATTTGAAGACATGTAAGTCTTCTTGGGTATGCACCTAACCTCTGGGGAAAGCCTGTACTCACACAAAAGCTCCTTGACTTGACTTCCAGAACCTGGGTTCAAATCTCAACCCTGCCAACTTCTAAGGCTTTTGGTTTTAACATCTGAGAAAGAGGACTAGCAAAGCCTCCATCACAGAAGGTGTCGGGAAGATTAAAAACAACTACATAAGTGAAAGAATGTTTGTGACTAGCCTGGCACATAGAAGGAGCTAAGTTAGTCCTATTATAGAATATTGACAGTGAGCATCCTGGATTGTTCTTCACCTAATTAAGTCCCATGGTGAGAGAGGCAGAGAGGAAAAGTCCCCAGACATCTCCCCTGGTAGAGAAAGCAGAGGCTGGCCCTCAACAAATCCACCTCTTCAAAAACAGTAGTGAATCAAACATAGCTCCAGGGATTCAGGAACCAGCCTGGGGTTGAGGCAGATGCATTATCTGTGTGAGAGTCCAGCAGGACCAGTTGTTTCTGCTCTAGAGGAGGTAAGTTGAACTGAGGAGGGGCCATTTGAGCTGGGTGTGAAATAGGTGTTTGCCAGGCAGAGATGAGGAGAAAGGGAAATCAGGTGGAGGGCAGAGTGCATGCAAGGCAGGGATTCTGGAAACCATGAGAAGTTCCACATACCTAGAGCCTAGGGTAAGTAGGGGAGATAAAGCTGGAGAGGTCTCCATGACCCAGACAGGTCATGAAGGGCTCACAGGGCAAGCTGACAAGCTTGAACTTGTTTCTGCAGGTAAAGGAGAGCCAAGGGAAGTGCTCCAGCAGGGCTATGCCAGATCTGGCTAGAATGGAGAATGGAGGGGAGGTAGAGAGAGACTGAGGGCAGCCAGACCCATGAAGAATCTGGCCAAGGCTAGGAGAGAGGGGACAGGGTGGAGTGGCCATGGGGCAAGTAGAGAAAGAGTGCATTACGAGTAGGGGTGAGGGAAGGCACAGAGGTGGAAGAGCACATCGCCAGTTTCATGGGTAAGAACTGCTCTGACAGCCAATGCACTTTAAAGAAACCCCTTCATTCATGCCCATGGGCTGACAGTCCTCTCTCACCTCCTCCAGATTCCTAGTTGTTGGAGACTCTGAATGGAGAGGATCCCACACGGATAACTAGCACCCTAAGGAGCCTTCCAATTTAATAAAGACGCCTTCTGGCTCCAATGGGTTCCCCAGGAAGGCAATAATTATTCATCCTCTAATAGAGCCAATAAATATAGGAAAAGGATAAGTAATTAACAACCTTTTGCTGGAAAGTAGCAATTCTTGTGATCTATGAAGTTTCCTTTTCCTGTTCACTTCTTCGTTATTGCAAATATGATATTCTGGATAAGCGCACCATTGTCATTCACTGAGTTAATCACCAAAGTACGTTGTATTTTTTTTTTATTAAATCTATTCATTATAATTGACTCATATGAATTAGAGCTGGAAGAGCTGCAGGGAGGCCTGCATCCACCTTGCTTCTGCTTCTGATCATAACACTTCTAATGAGATCAGAATTGTGACCAAACAATTGAACTATAGAAAAAAAGCCCATGTTAGCAGGAGGGGAAGAGAACCTTGCCCCTTTCATAATTTCAAAGCCCCATAGCAATCTCCTCCAGTTATTTATTCTGGTGTCTAATTTCCCACTCATAAAGAATCTTTATTAGTAGTAATTATACCAACCAAGAGAAAAAGAAAAACTTCACAAACTTCTAAAGTGATTTACCTCTTGGCTTGCAGTTTTAATTAAAATTCCAGTTTATTTGGCAAATTGCTCTGAAAAGATTAGATACCAATTTAGCACTATGTTCTTTTTTTCCACTTTCCAATTCATAAGGGTGACACAAACAACAAGATACCCACATTAGGTGACTCGTACTCCATTCCGTTGTAATTCGTCTATGGAAAAGAGTTCCAGTATCAATTATAAATTAACTCTATGATGTTCTGCAAAATTATTGATGGGGTTTAGGGCAGGCTGCCCCAAAATATGCCACTCTGGCATATTATTTTGAATTAAAGTTACATAAGAAACAGTCGATGCAGGAAGGATGCTCTGACCATCCTTTGTCTCCCTGAGAGCAGAAAATAAATCTCCCATGTGAAAGGTGCCCTCTTTATACCAAGAGGAAAGGAGAAATTCTTACCACCAGCAAGAGAGAATTTGGAACCCTGAAGACTATGTAATCAAACCTTGTTACTTCCTCTCTAATTTACTACCTCAAGCTCAAACTTCTTTGTCTTGTCAATTCCTCACAAATTTATTGTTTATTGTCAAAAGAGTATAAAAGTTATCTGTTTGGTTACTTCTTTGGGTCTCATATCTTTGGGGCCCCTGTACGTACAAAATCAATGCAAATTTGTTTTCCCCTCTTAATCTCTCCCTTGTACAGGGGGTGTCCCAGCCAATGACCCAGAAGGGTAGAGAGAAATTTATTTTTTCTTCCCTATACTATCAACAGCTCTCTACTCCATCACCATGGGTAAATGATATCAATTCACCATTAGTCCCCAAATTACCTCAAAGACTTCCACACCAAAACTTTAAGTGTGTTTATTAGCTGAAATGGAAACAAGGCAAATCAGGTTTCCATTCCAGCAGCACTTCCGTCCCAGCTAGGATTACCAAGCGACTTTGCCAAAGTCAAGCCCAGACCTCTTATAGCAGCTCATCCCCAGTTAACCAGATACCCAGGCCCTTTCAGGACTGCCCACGTGGCAACTCCACCAGAAAGCTGCTCTAAAGGCACCATGGTTTAGCTGGAACATCAATGCATTAGCTCAGCACACAAGCACGTCGTGCCTTTGAGCCAGGCGGTATGCTTAGGGAATGCTGAGAGGTTCCACGTGTGGGTCAAAGTGTCAGTGATGGGAGACAAAAGCTGGAGAGGTAAAAACCGGAGGATGAATGAAAGAGTCTTTACCTTCAGAGAGCTCATAGCACAGCAGCTGAGTTAGACACACAAACAGATCACTGGATGCCTGTAGTCACCATCCTACCAAGCATCTACTATATGCCTGCCCCCGAGCTGAGCTCTTTACCCACATGGTAACGTTTAATCTCCACACAGCTTATGAATAGCCGTCATACTCCCATTTTGCAGAAGAGGCAACCAAGGCTCAGAGGGGTAGGTGACATTTGAGCTGACTCTTGAAAGAGAGAGATTGCCAAGGCTACAGAGGGAAAGGGGTCACCTGGAAGGAAGCAAAAGCATGTAAAAAGGCCAAGCAAGAGACTGGAGACCAGTCCTCCTCTGTCTGTGGCCATGAATTCTCTGACCTGCCTTGGGCATTATTGGATCTCTTTGGGGCCTGTTTCCCCATTTGCCACATGCAAGGTACTTCCGATTCCGCAAATCTATGAGGGCCTGCTCTTCTTTCCCAACAACTGATTATGATTTGTGTTGACCCTAAAGCACCCAGTGCTGTCTTAATAATAAAACCAAGGGATTTATTAGATAAAGGACAAGCTCTACCACCCTGAATTCATTTGCTCCTCTGACCCCTGAAACCACCTGTAACCTCCCAGAGACATCCCACTGCCATGACAGCCTCAAGCCAGTCCACCACATAATGTTAAGAAGAATTAATACTATTGTGCCAATAATGTCTATAATAATAAGATTGTGACTATGATTTATTGAGTCAATTTATTGTGTCCATATTATGTGCTGTGTACTTTACATATGCTACCTCAATTCACCCTCACAACAACACTATCAAGTAGGTAGAGATATTGCCATTCCATTTCACAGATGAAGAAGCTGAGGCTCAAAGCAATTAGATAACTTAGTCTTTAGTGTAAAGACTACTTTAGTAGTCTTTAGTAGTAGTAGAGCAAGGAACAGAATCCAGCCCCATTAAGTCCTCAGTCCCCAGAGAACTAAGCCTAGGAGAAATGAATGAGGTTCGTTTAACAACCATAGAATTCCAGTGACGCACACCATACCAAGGCTGGTGTGTGTGGGAAGGGGTAGGGGAGGGCCCAGAGTAAGGGAGTTGTCCCCACCTGGGAGCTCTCCAGAGTGCTGAACTGCCTCTGCCCAAGTACTCTGACTCAGAGCACTGACATCTGCTGGGGTGCCTCTGTCCGTCCTAACCCTCGCCTCCTGACTTCAGTGCCCACTGGAGCCACTAACAGATTAGAGTGAATTTTACATGGAGTACATCTGGGAGAGAAACAGTTAACTTTTATAAGTACTGAGCTTGGGGACAACAAGACGTCTAATTGGAACTATCCCACAACAGATTAGAAATACAGGAATGGGAGTAGAGAAAAGTCAAAGCAAGAGGTGAAAATTTGGGAGTCATGGAGGAGAGAACTGAAGAAAGGGTGAGTGTGTTTTTGGAGTGCTTACTGAGAAAGAAAAGCAAAGGGCCAGGGTCAGAGGGCCTTAGCAGTCCTAGACAGTGGGTACCAGGAACAAATAAGCAAACTCTCCAACTCCAATATTGCACTGAAAGGTGTTCAGAGAGCACAGAATTTAGTTTCTGTAGCTTTGAACCTGTGAAAAAATAACCATCACCACTCCTCAACCTCCCCCCAAAAAGAATAAGAAATAACAGTACACAAGGGAAGAAAAAATAGAAATTAGCCTGCCATAGCTGACATGATTCAAGTTAATCAAGGTCACATTCACTCTTACTTCAAGTAAAATGGCTCCTTATAAACTTGAGAAAGACCCTGAGCCTCCCTTTGGCCTTTCAGACCATAGAACCTAAAGGCTTCCATGACAGGATATTTATAAACACATCTCTCCCCCTGCTGGTAAAAGAGGTATTAGAAAATCACATTTAGGGCGCCTGGGTGGCTCAGTTGGTTAAGCGACTGCCTTCAGCTCAGGTCATGATCCTGGAGTCCCGGGATCGAGTCCCGCATCGGGCTCCCTGCTCGGCAGGGAGTCTGCTTCTCTCTCTGACCCTCCTCCCTCTCATGCTCTCTGTCTCTCATTCTCTCTGTCTCAAATAAATAAATAAAATCTTTGAAAAAAAAAAAAGAAAATCACATTTATTCTCTGGCTCCACCCCACCTCTACCCTCCTACACACCTTACATAGGAATAATTATACTCTTTTACCAAGTTAGTCTTTATTCAAGTAAACATGACGTGCATCAAGCACTGGGGATTCAGAGAAGAAGGTACAGTCCCTGTCTTTAGGATGTGAACTTATAAATAAATCACTCATGCAACGTGGCAAACACTCTAGCAGATGAGAACCAAAGGGCTATGGGAGCATGGAGCAGGGTGTGAGTTCATCTTCTGGGAGGAGACACGTGGTTCGCTAGAAACTTGAAAGATGAGCTGGCATTTGCCAAGCCCAGAAGGCATGAAGGTTGTCTAGGCTGGAGAAGCCCCATGCACAAAGGCACGGATGCGTGAGGGAGCATGATTAGAAGTCTCTTCGGGGCAGGAAAAGCATCTCAGTTATTTTTGTATTCCCAGTGCCTCCACCCAGTGTCTGGGAGGGAGGGGCAAGTCGCAGATGCTGGAGGAATGAGTGGCATGCGGTTCAGTGTGGAGGGAATAAGGCATGAGATGGGGTCTTGCAACAGAAGGGGAACTGAGTGGAACCAGAATCTCTAAGCCTCAAAACAAATCCTGATGTGAAACTGCTCAGGTGTACAGCAGACATGTGCGGGCGTTGGTCATCCATCTCTCCAGCCCAGGCTCTGATAACAACTCTTGCAGGTGAACAAGGCAGCTGTGGGAAAGGAAATGTACTCCCTCAACGTGGGCCAGTTCGAGAGCAATGGTCTAGTTCTCAGCCTAGAACCCACCTCACTGTTTCGGATTTTGAAAGGAATTATCAGCAAAAAACAATCCAAATGTGATGGGAGCGGAGGTGAGAGCGTATGGGCCTCCTTATCAAATTTTGGGGTCTCCTTTTGTTTCTTTTTGTTTTGTTTTTTTTTTTAAAGATTTTATTTATTTATTTGAGACAGAGAGAATGAGAGAGACAGAGAGCACATGAGAGGGGGGAGGGTCAGAGGGAGAAGCAGGCTCCCTGCCGAGCAGGGAGCCCGATGTGGGACTCGATCCCGGGACTCCGGGATCATGACCTGAGCTGAAGGCAGTCGCTTAACCAACTGAGCCACCCAGGCGCCCCTCCTTTTGTTTCTAATGTTGAACTATACTGTCAAGTTACAAATCTTCTCATTATTCACAGCTCAGCACAGCCAAGAGCTGTAGCAAAACCCACTGCTTCACTAGCTCCTTGAGATGAGAGCTGTTATTCCTCTACTAAGTATTTAAGCAACACCTTTTAATTTATCTTGTGAACTCAGAACAAACTGATTGATGGCCTAGCTCAGTTGCCAATGACAGTTGGTATTTCCCTGATGACCAGACAATGAGGCAACTGCATTAAGTATATGTCACCCTGCTCCGCTGACATGGCCTATTAAGACAAAGCCAGCCCGCTCACAGCTTTCGGTTGGTTTCCACCGAGTCCAGGTTTGAAGCACTCTGGGACGAGTTTAAACACTACTGTATTTTTGTGGTGTTATAAATCTGGTGCTTTTCTGGAGCATCCTGAAGAAACTGGGCCAGTAAAGTTAGCTTTGGAAAAAAATCTGTATTCTATTACAAATGATGATTAGTAGAAATACTCTAGGATTAAGAATCAGGGGCCCAAGATTCTAGTCCAGATTAATTAATTCACCCACTCAACAAACATTCATGAGTGCCTAGTATGTGCTAGCTCTGGGCTAAAGGCTGAGACAGAACAATCTGCTGAGTTTTTACTCTGTGCCCGGCACAGTTGTAAGCACTTCACATGTCTAAGATCACTCAGTGCTGCTAACATTATCATCTCCATCTTACAGGGGAGGAATGGACACACAGAGAAGTAAAGTAACTTGCCCCAGTTTGTTTGTTTGTCTGTTTGTTTTAGAAAGAGCGAGCACACGAGCCCGTGCACATGAGAGCAGGGGTGGGGAGGTGGGGGGAGGGGCGGAGGGAGAGAGAGAATCTTAAGCAGGCTCCACACTCAGCACAGAGACGACGCAGGGCTCGATCTCACAACCTGAGCCAAAAGCAACAGTCAGACACTTAACCGACTGAGACACCCAGGCACCCCGGTTGCCTCCATTTTTAACTTCCTAAGTGGCAAAGCCAGGGCACAGACCCAGCCAGTCTGACTCCAGGGATCAGTAAGATGAAGCTCCAGCCTTAGCAAAGCTCAGTTTCTTGGAGGGTTATACAGCTATGTGCCCTTAATGGTTCTATCACCCAAGGAAAAGCTTTTAATCTCTCTGTATTCGTTTTCTATTGCTGCCCCCCCCCCAAAAGAACACAAACCTAGTGGCTTCAGACAACACCCATTTATGGACTCACAGTTCTTAGGTCAGAAGTCCACCATGGTATGGTTGGGTGCTCTGCTTAGATCACCACAAGGCTGAAGGGCAGGTGTCGCTCGGGTTGCAACTCCAGTCTGGGCTCAGGGTCATCTTCCAGTTCACTGTATGGAAGCATTCATCTCCTTGCCGCTGTAGGACTGAGGTCCTCATTTTCCTTAGCGCTGCCAACCGGGGACCATACTCAGCAACTCGAGACTGCTCACAGTTCCTTGCCATAGTGAGCCCAAAGGGCAGTTCACAAAAGTGGATGTTGGCTTTCTTCCAGACTAGCTAAAGCACATCTGTCTGACTTCTTCTCCTGCAGCCCAGCCAGAGAAAAATGCTTTGAAAGGGCTCCCCTGATTAGGTCAGGCCCACCCAGGAAAATCTTCCTTTTGCCATATGATGTCACAAAATCATGGGAATGATAGCTTATCATATCCACAGGTCCCACCCTCACTCAATTGGAGAGGATTATACATGGGTGAAGGCCCCTAGGGGTCATCTTAGAATTCTGCTTACCACACTTTCTGAGTTTTTCCATTCCTGGTCTGAGGCTAGATTAGATGATGATGGTAATACCACATATATAGTGATTTACAGTTTAATAAAGACCTTTCCACATATATTATCTCACTGGAACCTTACAATGCAGAGATTGAGGTGCTCTGGGAGCGAAGGTTAGCCTCACTGTCAGGAAAAAGAATCTAAGGGTTAGTGAAGTTAATAACCTTTGGCTTGCTACACTGCGAGAGCAAAGACTTTAACTCAAGTCTTCTGATTCCAGCACCTGAGCGCCCTCCTACAGCCCATGCTGCCATATTGATCTGAGAGGACCAGATACATTCTGGTGCCAGTGCCACAAATGAAGTGAAAAGAACACAGACTCTGGAGTCAAACAGATCTGGGTTCAAATCCAAGCTTGCCCCTTATTAGCAATAGGGTCTTGGGCAAGTCACTTCCCTTTTCTGGGCATCCTCATCTTTAAAACTGGGCAGTTGGACCACATGGTCTCCAAGGGTTTTTTTAGGCTCAAATGAGGAAAAAACGGCTTCAATTGCACTATGGAAGATTATTAGCTCCACGCTTCCACTCTCTCGGTTGAAGGAGAACCTCATAACCCTCTTCCAGGTATCCCTGTAGTTTGGGGGAAGGTTTCCATTTTACTGGATTCCTACAGCTACCATAACCAATTATCACAAATTGGGTGGCTTAAAACAACAAAAATGTATTCTCTCACAGTTCTGGAGGTCAGAAATCTGAAACCAAGGCATTGACAGGGCTGTTCCCTACTGAGCGATCTGAGAGAGAATCCATTCCATGCCTCTCTCTTGCTTCTGGTGGATGCTGGCAATCTCAGGCGTTCCTTGGTTTGAGATGCATCACTCCAATTTCAACCACTCCTGCCTCTGTCTTCACATGGCCTTCACCACTGTGTGTCTCAATGTCTTCTCCTTTTCTGTTTCTTGTCAGGACACTCATTGGATTTAGGTCCCAACCTTAATCCAGGATCATCTCATCTCAAGATTCCTAACTTAATTACATCTGCAAAGATTGTATTTCCAAATAAGGTCCCTTTCACAGATACTGGTCAAGACTTGGACGTATCCTTCAGGGGGGACACAATTCAACCCACATCATAAATGGACGTATGCATCCCACCATTGATAGAATATAGGTGCTTTCCAATTCTTCCTCATTACAAAGAACACTGCAATAAACATCCTCATTGTATCTCTTTGTGCACATGGATGAGAACTGTTCTCTAGAAGTGGAATTGTTTGGGTCATAGAGTATACACACTTTCAACTCTGCTGGCTACTGCTACATATTTTTGCCAATCGAATCAATGTGAAATGGTAGCTTATCGTTATTTTAATTTGCATACTCATCATAATACTAGTGAGATTGAATTTTTTTTCAAATGTTTATTGGACATTTGACTTTCCTCTTTCAATACCTTAAAAAAAACCCCTCTAAATAAGTGATTCTCTATCAAGATTATCCAGGAGCTTTTCAAAAGTACAGAGATGCTGATTTAGTAGAGGTGGGCTGGGAGCTAGAAATCTAAAGGCTAAAACACTTACCAGGAGGCTGAGGCACAGCCCCAGGGAAAGACCACTGTATGAAATGTAGTCATGGGTCTTATTGGCACTCGGTTGTTATGCTCTCAGAGTGCACTCAGGGCACCATCTCATACAAAACCTTGAAACTGCATTGAATCAGGGGTGTTGATAGAGCAATGCCAATCACTCAGGGGCTCCTTTATGAAGGCCCTTGAGGGAGATTTCTCCCAGCTTTCAGTGCATTTCTCTTAAGCAATATCTTTTATTTTATCTGCCAGCACCATGACTTCACAGCTTGGCGTGTTTCTGTTTTTCCTTGGTAACCAGAAATCCCAGAACCAAATCTGTGTCCCATCATAAAGACTGTGCAAAATCTTTACATCTCACATTTCTTTTTTTTTTTTTTAAGGTTTTATTTATTTATTTGACAGAGAGAGACAGCGAGAGAGGGAACACAGCAGGGGGAGTGGGAGAGGGAGAAGCAGGCTTCCCGCTGAGCAGGGAGCCCGACGCGGGGCTGGATCCCAGGACCCTGGGATCATGACCTGAACAGAAGGCAGACTTTTAAGGACTGAGAGCCACCCAGGCGCCCCAAGATCTCACATTTCTGGATACTAACTCTTCTTGGATTTCATCTTATTATACCATTTTTAGTGTTCCTTTGCCCTGACTTCTTAACTTAAACTTAAAAAAAAAAACAAAAAAAACTTATAATAATCTATGTATTTTTGAAAGCCACTTTACATACTTTTGGGGAATAAGATAGGCAAAAATACATATTAAAATAAGCTTATATTTTACCTTGCAAGATGTAAGCGATAATACACAATTTATGCTGAGATAAGGCCCTCCTTTCAAAACTGACCTATTTTCAAAACTCATCAATGATAATAACAGTTCTACTGTTGTTTAACTAGAAAAAAATATTTCAAAGATGAACTATTCACAACATATCAGTGAAAATGATTAACGCTAGAAAATGGGTCACATAAATTGGCTAGCTGTAGCCATTCAGGTGCAGAAAAGACAGGATTGGGTTTTGCAACACAATACCATTCATTTCCAAGTGACTGTCATTGAGTTTCCAAATGGTGCAAAAGCAATTGCATTTATATGAGACCTCCTATATTTAGTTTGGTGCTTTAGAAGGAAAATTAATTTTCAAGAACTTTCACAAAGTTTTTTTACAAAGCAGTTTTAACTTCTTGGTTCCTTGGTTCCTGTGTCCCTTAAAACAACAGGAAGGCATGCTAATGCTTGCTTCGATGTTGCTTTAATTCCTTCAGCAAGCTACTCCATGGATGGCCGGCCAATTCACCCCAGTTTTCACAGTTTTTAACTGGTTTTAAAACTGAAAGACTAGTGCCCCGGGGCACTGCCTCCGTCCTGGTCAAACTGGGATAGTTGATCGCCCGGGCACTGGGGCACCTTCCATCTGCCACTGTGTCCGAGGAAGAGCCATTAATGGTAAATCCTTCTCCTACACTTCAAGTCTGAATGGCAGTCACATCCCCAAGTGGGTCCCAACTGGGAGGGAAACAAATTAAAATTCTGAATTTGCTTCACCTACTAACACCAGCCTGGATTTCGCAAAAGATTAGAAGAAATCTTCACAAGACAATGTTCGCATTCTCCTTCTAAAGAATTCCAGGAAAAGAGAGTCTGTAAAGCTACCTTTGAAACCCATCTTACCACCCATGATCTTTTAAAAATATTAAGTTCGGTATACAGTGATATCGTTTTGATTCTCAGCACCGAACTGAATAAAGAAAACGTAAAGATATGCTATCCACAGGCAGTCAGGTACAAATTATTAGAGACTTCGAAGTGGGTCACCAGAATAAAATTAAAAGACCACAGAAGACAATCTTTGGACTTGGGGGGGGGGGTGCGGGGAGAAAGGTAGACTGAATTCTAACTAAACCTTTAAGAATATTAGAAACCTTTTAGAATAGTGTGTTGAGCAAACAGCCTTAAAGCCTATTAATCTATTCCATTCAACACTAATAATCATAAGTGGGTCCTCCAAAGGAAGTGTTAAAAAAAGAAACAACAGGCTCCAAATGGATTTTCAGGCTCGCCAGGAATGTAATCTCTAACCAGTCCATCTGGAATTACCTGATCCATACTAATAAAGTAATCTGCCCGACAAAACCCTGCCTTTCCCCAAAGGAAGGTGATCTTGCCCGAAACAATCCACTTTTTGTTAGAAATTTCTTTTTTCTGCCCCCTTCTGCCTATAAAAGCCTCTCATTTTGTACAGCTCCTTGGAGCTACTTTCTATTTGCTGCGTGGAATGCAACCTGAATCATGAATTGTTGAATAAAGCCAAAGAGGTCTTTGAATTAACTCAGCTGGATTTTGTTTTTTAACAGAAAGGAAGAACTAACATTTATTAGATGCCTACTGTATGCCAGTTGTTCTAACACTCACTATTTCATTTAATCTCCCAACACCCCTGTGGCTTGATCACGTTCATCCATTTTTACAGTTGAGAAAAACAAAGCTCCAAGGTCATTCACATTGCACTGTGCTAGGTGTGTTGGGCATGCAATAATAAACATGAGAGTCATAATAATAAAAAAAATTATAAACATGAGAGTCATAAATAATAAGCCCAAGACACATGGTTCTTCCTTTCAAGGGGCTTAGGGCCTAGTGGAAATGATACACGCTTAAAAAATTCTTACAAAAATAATTATGAGTGACCCAGCCTGGGTGGAGTCAGGGAATGCGTCCCTGAGAGCTGAAGAGGAGGAAGACAAAGGAGATGGGAAGAGGGAGAGAAAGGAAAACAATTTCTTGTTTCCCGGCAGAGAAAATGGCAGGAGAGTTCTCAGGATGAGGACGTTCAGTTACATACCCGAAATAACACAATTTACAAGCGGTCGCACTGGGTTTTTGACTCCTGTGCTTTCTGGCTCCAGATCCTCCAGAACTCGCGTCCTCTCTACTGCAACGCAGTGTGACCAGCCATGCTTCAAATCTACAGAGGACAGCAGGCAAAACAGATCCAATTCCCAGCGATGATACTCAGTGTCTCCCAGGCTAGTCTGACCATAAGAATTGCCTAGGGGGGCTTGTTAAAAATATATATATATAAAGATTCCCCAGGTCCCACCCCTACTGGGAAATCAAACTTTACCGAATGCCGCAGGTGATTTTTCAGATCAGACAGGTTTGGGATATGCTGAGTCAAGGCTTCAGAAAACCTAAAACCCCACACGCTAGGAGCTTACTTCACTGCCACCTCCTGGACATTTTTAAGAACTGGGTGGAGCACCTTGAAGTACTTTTAGCCTTCCAAGAAGAAAAGGAATGGGGATAGAAAAAGAAAGAAAACTCTCTAGAGATCCATCAGCCAGCCGGTCAAATAAAAATTTTTCCCCTTCCTTTCTTCCAGCTTTCCTGTGGATTTTGACGGTCTCTCATTCAGGCTTAAGTAATGTCTTCTCAGAATGGATTATGCGACTCCTGTCAAAGCAAAACCCATTCCCATACCAGGAGGCTCAGTAACATGCTACTGATTTGGAGTCACCACTAATTAAGGAGTTGAGTAGAGTAACCAGAGCAGCAAGATAATAAGAAACTATAAGCCTTGGCTTTCATCTGGGAGAGGTTATGGATTTAGAATCCAAACACCAAGGTTCAAACCCCAGACCTACCACCTACTAGATGAAACACAGACGAGTTAATGAACCTCTTTGAGCCTCATTTTCCCCAACTGCAAAGGGGGTTATTAATACCCCCTTCCACAGAGTGATTTCAGAGGAATATGTGAGATAATGGAGGTGGTAGCCTGACACCATCAGGCCCTTAACAAATGTTTGTTAATAAATAATAAAACAAGAGTGAATTTATAGCCCAACAAGAGAACTGTGCTAATATGGAACCAAGAGTTAATAAAGATAAATTAAATTAATAAAAAAGAGATTTGCAGGCACAAAGCACTGATTCTAAGGTGCATTCTGAAAAAACAGGCCATTCCCAGGATATGGCGGATTGAATTATAATGTGGTTCTCTGGGATATAATGTTTTAAAGCGTGCATGTTATGGGAGGGAGCTTTAATGTGCTAATTTTTGTTCATAGGCAACAGATTTCCTGGGAGCTGGGCAGAACTGAACGCAGGTTTCAGAAAAGAGAGCAGGGCAGAAGCTGAAGTGACATCAGCTCAGGGGTGGAGAACTAGGGGAACACAAAGTGCGGTGGGGGTGGGGGAGCCCTTCGTCATAATAAGGCCATACCACTTAGAAGGTGCTTTACATGACTTTCCATTACTAAGAGACAGAAAACACCAGAGAAGTTTGATAAAGGCTGTGGGGAGGACACTGGGGAAGGACACGGAGCCAGAGTCCAGGGTCACGGAGAGAGCCATCTTGCCTTAGAGCTGAGGGGCAGAGACCACCCAAACGCAGAAACAAGCAGAGCTGACAATGTCAACTGGACTAGTCCCCTGAGAGTGACTGGATTAATGACCTAAGGACTGAAGCATGCCAGACACTGAGCTTGGGGCCATAACAGGCCCTCTGTCTCTACTAAACCCAGAAAGGCCACAAAATCACCAAGAGGCGCTGCTAATCATCAGATGTTTGTGCAATAGGTAAAACTTATTGGACATTCAGGAAAGTTCTACAGAGTCCCCTAAAAAAGAACAAGAGAGGCCCACAGAGTGATACAGTCATCAAGACTTGAGTTCAAATCTCGATTCTGTATGACCTTCGGCAAGTTACTTAACCTCTGTGAACCCATCCCTTTCTTTGTCTGGAAATCGGGGATAACGTTTTTCACCTCAAAGGTTTACAAGGATCAAAAGATAATCTGTGAAAAATACCTAACACAGAGAAAGCACTCGCAGTGTTTGCTTCTCTGCCTCTCAAAACCAACCAACCAAACAAAACGACTTTGTTTCTATTATAGTCAATCCAACTTCTTCGATGAGTAGGGCATTCAGAAAGTTGGTTGACAATGTGTTTAAGTGGGAAAATAAACTCTCAAGTTAAAGCCGATTTGCACTGGTTTATAAATCTGCCAAATATCCCTGCTGGAGAATCTGGAATCCAAGGCATCATGGGAAGAGGAAACAAGGGTCTGTATTAGCAAAGGCTTTAAAAATAAAGAAACGATGTACTTTATCTCTCACTTTCTTATGACAAGCCGAATCCCTAATTCCTAATCCTTTCTCCCCACAATGGTTACCAGAATGAAAACATTCCCCATTTTCATGAATGCTAGATTTTGTTTGTCCTACAGATAGTCTCACACAAGCACACAAAGACATATATACGAGGGGATGGTGGGCGCAGCTTTATAGAAGGGCAACACCCTGTAGACGGTCAAATGTGTCGATGGGGCACTGGTTAAGTAAGTGATGGGACACCGGCCCTGCAGGATGTCATGCAGCCATAAAGAAAAGGTTGCAGTAAACCAATTCGTGCTGACGTAAAACAATAGCTAAGTTCTATTGTTTAATGAAATAAAAGGTACAGAGTAGAGCACATCATATGAAAGCATTAGGTAAAGACAAAGAACTATTTATACACGGATGCTTGTGCCTACATATCTCTGGAAACCTACCAAGAAACTGCCCATGGTAGTTGCCTTTGAGGAAAGGAACTGAAGGTGGGATAAGAGACATATTTTTCAGAGTTTACACTTTTATACCATGTTGATTTTTTTATCATGTGCATGTTATTAAGTTTTAAGTCAATCAATGAAATTGAGATACACGGTAATAATGAAGACACTAATGACTAGAGTGATAATATTCACAGTGTGTTGGATTATGCACCCCTGGGGCTTCTTTCTCAACTATCCTCTGAGGTGGGGGTTATTATCCCTATTATTCAGCTGAGGAAACTGAGGCTCAAAGTTTGGACAAATTCAATAACTCCTTCTAGTCCACACAGCTAGCAAGGAGCAAAATATGGATTGGAACCCAGTGTTGACAGACTCCAAATCCTTCTTTATACTGCATTGGGGCAGAGACTGCAGTAGGCTGTTCTCCAAAATGCATTTCCTCTTCTTTCTGGACACAACGCTAGTCTACATTCCCAGGGTCCCTTGCCGTGAAGCCTGTCTGTGACCAAACTTTAGTCGGGCTCCTCTGAATGCTCCTCCCAACTAGGCCTCCACCTTTGGCCTTCTGTGTCGGTCTCTGCATGGCCCGGTCCTAGCAGTTGAGCAGGAATTCCCCACCCAGTATCTGATCCCCCTCAGTATCTCATCAAATTCCTCATCGTCCACCTTTGGTATCTGATGCCCCCGGCCTGCTTCAGTAAGAATCCTGTCCAACTGGTTTAGCCAACGGCTCCCCTGCCCCCAGTGTTTCTTCTTAGTAATTTTCCATCCCTTCACCCCCATCCTGCTCCTTGGCTATACATGCCCACTTGTCCTAGTGGTATACAGAATGCAGCCCAGGCCTCTTTGCCTCTATTACAAGAGTTCCTGAATAAAATCTGTTTTTACCACTACTGCCCAGCTCTGGTTTCCTTTGAGGAGAGTTAGGTGTGAGTCACGGAGCACCTACTATGAATCAGGCGTTGTCTTCAGGCCTGGCAATACAGTGATGACTAAGATAGTCCCTACCTGTGCAGTGGGGAGACTTCCCCAGTATTTGAGCCCTATCTCCTCAGGTGAGGTCAGAGACATTGCAAAGCAAAAGCAAAACAAAAGGCCAGCTATGCAGTCAGTACAGGTAACAGGTCAGGCTGGGGATGGGGAGCAGGGCGGAGGAAGGACAAGAGGAGGGGGTTGGTCACTCTCCCAGCTGAAGGTAGGCGAGAGCCCCCTGCTGGACGGCCCCAGAGAAGCCCCAGCAGCGTAACCCCCAGACAAAAGCATCCTTTCCTGGCAAGAGACAGGAGGACAGAGAGAGGAGAGCTACCAGGGGCTGGACCTACACTCCCTCACTAATGCATCTCTCTGCCCTCTGCAGCTGAGGCTTGTGCTGGCACACATTCTCCCATTCTTCCAGGTCACAAGCCCTCCCTGGACACCTGCTATAGGCCAGACACTAGACACACACACACACACACACACACACACACACGCACAAACACTACCTCTGTCCTCAAAGTGCTCAGAGTTTAGTGTCCATAAACAAATCATTATCCCCACGAAAAGCAATATATAGAGAGTGCTAAGTTACCTACCAGGTGCTAAGAAGACACAGAGGAAGAAGCAGCTGCTCCTGCAGGGAGGGGGGTGGCTCATGGCGGAGCTCACAATTGGCTGGATATTGAAGTGGGACTCCAAGTTCAGTGGGCAGGGGATGGGGGGAACGAAAGCTATTCCAGCCCAAGAGGTCAGTGGGAGCAAGGCTGGCAGCACCTGCCTAACCTGGGCTGTTAGGGTAGACAGCTGGCGTGGGAAAGTGGGAAGGAAGCCTGGCAGGGGTGAGGCTGATGGGCTAGCAGGGGGAGATTTTAAGGGCCTTAAATGCTTTGCCAGGATGTGAGCAGGGATTTTGAGTGTGAGAACATCCACCCCACAGCCTGTCACCACCAGAGGGGCCTCATCCCTTTGGCTCTTGCAGCTGAAGCTGTCTTCCAAACTCTCCTCTTACATGTGGCACCCGAGGAGGAATCACAATTAATTTGCCATCAGCTTGCTCATTACTAACCAGCAGAGATCTCAGGATGGAGTCAAAAGCATCTTCAAGGAGAGCCAGACAAGTGTCTCTGAGGCGCGGGGGAGAGAAGACAGGATAGATGGAAGGGGAGGTAGCTGGAGGGTGGGAGAAAGGCAGGTGACAGCACGGAGCCCAGTGGAGGGGCAGACCAACAGACAGGCTCCTGCCCGAGGGGAGTGTAGGGGTAGGAACTCACACAGGGCGCTGACATCCATGCCATTCGTCCTTTGCACAAAAGTCAATCCCTGCATGTCTGGTGGAGGGCAAACACTGCGCAGGGGAGGGGGCTCGGTGCAGGGGAAGGAGCAGGCAGCATGAGGTCAGGCGCAGCGTTGAGATTCTGGTTCCACCCCTCCACGGCTGGTGTCCCGTACTTTCCATTTCCTTCCTCCCAAATGCACAGCACCGTCTCTCCTGGTCCGTGATGCCCGTGCCCAAGCTCCTAACCAGAGTCTGGCTGAGAGCGGACCCTCGATGCCCAATGCCCGTTTGTTCCCTTCCTTTTCCCCTCAGGAGGAGGCCCATGCATGTGAAGAGCCTCCCTATTTTTTTATTTCCACATGGTCTGAATTTGATTTAACTCTGCGGCTTCCTCCTCAATGAGGTTGAAATATATCATTGGTTACTTAATGGCCCTTCAAGCACTGAGGCCTTTATTAAATAGCAGCGTGATACCCATGTGATGAGAGTGCCAGGGGCCCACAAATCTCTCCCCACTGCTTCGGTGAAGACAGCTTTCAGCCGCCCCCTGGGCCACCATCTCCTTCTGCCTGGAAGGAGACTCAGGGAAGGGGGCACAACTGCCTGGGGGGCTCCAGTAGCTGGAAGGTGGAGGCCGCTCCCTCACCAGAAAGGAAGACAGTGGTCCCTGGGGAGAAGAGACACCAGCGAGCCAATTCTCCCCTGGCACGGCACCCACCCCACCACGGGACAGATGGAGGACAGTGCACTTGACTTGGCATTGACAAAGACCTGGGTTTGAGTCCTTTGGCCAGCCCGGCCTCGGTTACCTCATCTGTAAAGCAGAGCAAAGGTATATGGCCTCCTTGCCTCAGTGGGGGGCCAGGCAGCTCCATAAAGTGACAGCAGTAACTCTGCCACCCTTCTGCAAGGAGGGCCTGTGATCATGCCCTGCTGGTTTCTGCAGGTTGACTCGGTCACAAAGTACCATCCCCAAGCACTTGGCACATGCCAGAAACTGACCAGGAAGCCACTCTCCCTGCCCTCAAGGAGGCTTTCCCTACTTCCAGTTCACCCCCCAAGCCCTTGATACACCTTGCACACCACAGCCAGAGGGGTCTTTCCAACATACAGAGGTGATTTCTGTCACACACACACACACACACACACACACACCCCTGTTTACAACTACCCAGGGGTTCCGCAGAGCTCTCAGTTTGCAGTTGGGACCTTTCCTCTGCCCACCTCTTAGGTGGGTAGCATCATCCCTCACTATCCCTCCCTCAAATTCTGTGTCCCAGCTGCAGTACAAGGCTGGCAGTCCCCTCAAATTCCCTGTGTTCCAGCTTGCCACCCTGTTGCTGGGCTTGCCGAGCCAAGTCTGAACACTGGAACCCTTGCTCAGCCCTCTCTTCCTTTCAGACTCAGCTCAGAGGTCCCCTCCTTAGGATGCTTCACTGAGCCCTGCATCTGAGTCCTCTACCATTGCTCTTCCTCCTGCACGGAGTTGTAATAACTAGAGAGTGAGCTCCCTGCAGAGAGGGACCCACAGGGGGTCATTTCTTTGTTTGCCTAGTGCTCAATGGAGTCCATGGTGCAAAATAAGGGCTCAGGACATGTCTGAGGAATGAATGAAAAACTCATTTCAGCCAATAGCTATGAAGAGTCTACTACTCTACAGTGTGCCAGGCTTTGTGCACTGGAGTGTGATGATCTGCTAATAAACAATAATAACCAAGACCTATGTGGTCCTTGCACTAGTTGAACTTAAAATCTGGTGGGAAAAAGAGAAAATTAAACAAGCCATGACAATGATGCTGATCTGTACTACGACAGAAAAGACCTGAAGACAGAGGAGGACGGACATAGGCGGGAGGAGAGAAGATCAACACAGACTATGAAAAATAGCAACACCTCACCAATCTGGAACTCTGCTATCTCTCTTATCCAGAAAGTAGTGGGAACCCAGAAGGAAGGAGTAGAGGCTACTTAACAGCCAAAATCTGTCAAAAAGACTGACTCTTATTTCCCTGAGTGCCTCTGACACACACGAGCCTTTGCCAAAACCTGCAGGTTGACCTCATTTCCCCTCCCTCTGCCTCCAGCACACTTCCTTCATAACTTCATAACTTCACAACTTCATAACTAATAGAACCCTTAGCATCCCACACTGGACTCACCAGCTACATCTGCTCCCCTGAGACTGAGGCCCCCAAGGCCACCATGTGAGGCTTTTTTTTAGGTCATGCACAAGGGTGCCATGATGCTGGTCACACGCAGGCACTTTTCATATTTTGAACACTTTCATATATTTATAATTTATATATTTATATTTTTTATTCTATAACAAGTGAATTATTCATACAAATATTAGTTATTATATAATATTTATATATTATCACAGGAAAAGGAATTGTTGATTTAAACTGGGAATTCAAAAATATTCTGGTTCAGTAAACAAACATCAGATGATTTTAGTTGGGCAATTTTATATTGATGACAAGAATCTTCTGGCAAATGGTACTCAAGTGTCTTGTTTTAACAAGAAAATATGTACTGTTCCCCTTTGACAAATCAGATTATCAAAAGACTGTTGATCTTTTCTTTCTTTCCTTTCTTTCTCTTTCTTTCTTTCTTTTATTTGACAGAGAGAGAGTATAAGCAGGGGGAGCCCCAGAGGGAAAGGAAGAAGCAGGCTTCCACTGAGCAGGGAGCCCAATGCAGGACTCGATTCCAGGACCCTGGGATCATGACCTGAGCCAAAGGCAGACGCTTAACTGACTGAGCCACCCAAGTGTCCCAAAAAACTGTCGATCTAATAATATCTAAAATAGACTGTGTTTCTAAATCAGATCTGCTTTTACATCTGATGTATAATTGATGAGTACTTTTCATTTTTTTGAAAAATTCCTCATTAGTATTAATGCACTAGTTAAACCATATTGCAGTTCAATTTAGCTGATGTTTGCTTCTTGTGCCAGAATATTTCTGAATTTTAAGTTTAAATCAACAAGTATTTCATTATAATGCCATGTAAATATTATCTAATAACTAACATTCATTTATCATCAATAATCCATTTGCTGCAACAAATTCATTATTGAGATGTAAATAATTTATTGACTAATTTTTTTTTTTCCTTGAGGAGGGGGCACCTTGTTCTCATTCACACAAAAGGATGGTATAGACCAGTAGTGGCCCTGGTTCAAGGGCAGGGATGGTGTCTACTTGTGTCTTTTATTTTTTTTTAGAGCGTGAAAGAGTGCGAGTAGGGGTGGGGGGCAAGGGGCAGAGGGAGAGAAAGAGAATCTTAAGCAGATTCCGTGCCGAGTTAGGAGCCCAATGTGGACCCGATCTCACAACCCAGAGATCACGACCTGAGCCGAAATCAAGAGTCTGATGCTTGACCGATTAAGCCACAGGCGCCCCCCCCATTTTTTAAGTAGGCTCCACACCCAGCATGGAGCCCAACACAGGGCTTGAACTCCCGATGCTGAGATCAAGACCTGAGCTGAGCTCAAGAGTCGGACACTAACTGACTAAACCACCCAGGCACCCCTAATTGTGTCTCTGTTGCCATTGCCTTGAACAGGCCTTGGGGCACAGTGGACATACACCATATATTTGTTGGATAAATAATGGAGAACTTCAAGGCCTCAGGATTTAAAATCATATATGTATGCTCTATTTCACTGTACTTCCTAGAAATACTCCTGCACATTCTAATGGAACAATATTGTATAAACTCTTGAACAACCCTCCTTAGTGACCAGCTGAAGCTTATTAAACTGTCACCCAGCAGGGACCATTCTCCTTTCCCTTTGTTCCCGAGACACAGAGTACTTTTTCTGAGAAGTCTTAAGAATAAGAAGTTTTCACAGCTATCACATACCATTAAAGGAACATCTTTGCAACCTGCCTAGACAGTCATAAAGTTTAGTAATTTCTGAGAAAGTGTCATAAAATCCAGTAAGATGGCAAGGCTTTGTGTAAGTAGTTTCAAATAGAGCTGAGGTTCCTTAAGAAAGGAACAAGTGCACAGGCTAAAGAAAGCTATGTTATCATGGAAAGTAAACCCAGCCAAAACCGAAGACTTGCAGGGGCTTACAAACAGCTGGTTCTCTATTTCTGGCTTAAGCTTTGCAATGCCAGAGATGGGATGAGTTCACTGCCTGGAATCCCTTTATGTCATTTCCCTTTAAAGAAAATAGTCACTTTGAAGGTAGTCCAAAAACACAGCACTAGAACCATTACTGATTACACAGTTCAATTCAATTAGCATTTGCTGAATGCCTTCTCTGCGCCAGGCATTGAAGAACTCAAAGATGAGTAAGACCAGCTCCCTGCTACTGGATATCCTACAGTCTAGGGGAAGAGACAGACCATCTCAATCAACAGCCTTGCCCACCCAGCCCCATCTTGTCCCAGGTGGCATCGTCTCTCCTGAGGTATAAGACAGCATCCTAACTTGCTTCTGCCTCCACTCTGGGGCTCCAATCCATTCTCCAGAGGGATATTTTTCAAAAGGCAGGTGTAAATCATCTTTCCCCTGCACACAGGGAATGGTCTGGCCCCTGAGTGCCCCTAGCAAGGAAAACATCAGATTAGAAGCTCCCATATCAAGCCAGGCCCTCTGTGAGGCCACATCCTCAGTGGGCAAACCAGAAGAAAACCTGCCTTGTCTTGGGTGTTAGCTCAGGGAAGGGGAAAAGAGCCTCCCCTTGGAATGCCTAACCATAACACATACAAGTCTGGAGTCAGACTTTAAACTATGCCTATTATCTTAAAAGCCTAAGACCAAAAATTTAGTTTCCAGTATTCTAGGTTAGTAGAGCCCTCTGAGCCACTGGCACAAGATGAAAATCCTCACTTTAAACTCAGGTCTCAGAGATTTAACAGAGATTAAAGTTCCAAGGAACATGAGCTCACTGTCAAAAAAGAAAGGTCTAGAAATGTCTAAGTGAGAATCCCAGAAAAAGAGAAGCAAAACAATGGGTAAGAGGCAATATTGAAAGAGAAAACAGATGAGAATTTTTCAGAGTTGATAAAAGATAGCAAACCTCAGAGACAAGAGTCCCGACAAATCTCAAGCAGAATGAATAGAAAGAAATCCTCACCCAGGAAGTCATAATGACACAGACAACATCAAAGACAAAGAGAAGATTTTAAAAGCAGCCAGAAGGAAAAAGACACTTCACCAGCAAAAGAAAAAAGTCAACTGAGAACTGACCTCTCAGTAGCAAAAATAGAAGAGTAAACAGTGGCATATTCTCAAAGTGCTGAGATCACATAATAGCACTTGGTACTCTATGTACAGCAACACTATCTTTTAAGAATGAAGGTGAAAGGAAGGTAATTTTGGACAAACAGAAACTGATAGCGTTTATTACAAATAGCCCCTCACCAAAGGAACTTCTGAGAGATTACTTCCAGGAGAAAGAAAATGATCCCCTAAAAAATAAAATTAAAAAATAATAATAAAAAAATAAAATAAATTTAATTTAATTTAAAAAAAGAAAGAAAGAAAATGATCCCAGAAGGAAGGTCTGAGTTGTAAAGTGGAATAATAAACAAAGCAAATGGTAAATGTGGGCAAATCTAAAATACACAAGGCTTTGTAAAAACGAATAATAATGTCTCATTTGTAAAGTTCAAAAAAAGGATAAAGTAAGAGAGAACTAATATATTGGACAACAAAAGCATATAAGTCAGGAGGGATGCAACCAAAACGAAATATCCTAAGATCCTTGGTGTTGTTAAGAGGAAAGTAAAGATACTAACTTTACACTTTGTGAAGTTAGTTATACACATATTAAATTTTCTAGGGTAACCACTAGAAGAATAAAAATAGGAATGTAAAACTTCCAGACTAGTACAGGGGGGAATGGGAAAAGGAAAAGTCAATTTAAAAACATATGAAATCCATAATCATAGAGGGAAAAACACTAATATAACTCTTCAATGGTCAGACAAAAATTTCAGGGCTATAAAATTTGTATAATGCAATCCACAAGCCAATCTGGTATACATATGTAAAATACTGCATTCAATAACTAGAGGATACACATTCTTTTCCGAAACAAATAGAACATCTCCATTTATTAGGCTATAAAGCCAAAAACTGGAAAACAGAAAAAAGCAAGGAGAGCGGGCAAGAGAAAGAGAGGAAAGAAAGAATATCTTTTAACCACAATGCTATTAAGATAGAAATTAACAATAAAAAGATAAGCAGAAATAATCTCATATGTTTAGAAACCCTTAAAAAACCCACAAAGCTAAATAACTCACAGGCCAAAGAAAAAATCTTCACGAAAATGCGAAATGCATAGAACTAAAAGGTGAATTTTTTAAAATGCTACATAGCAAAACTGTGGGTGCAGCCAAAGTGGTACTTAGAGGCAAGCTTGTATTTTTTTTTCTTTAAAGTAAACTCTATGCCCAACATGGGGCTTGAATTCATGCCCCCAAGATCAAGAGTCTCATGCTCTACTGACTGAGCCAGCTAGGTGTCCCAAGTCTGTAGTCTTGAATGTTTTATTAGAAAAGAGATAGGCTTAGCATTCAACTTAATGTCAGAAATAGAACAACATAATAAGCCTCAAAAGTAGAAGAAAGGAAATCATATAGAGCAGAGAGCCATTAAATAGAAAACAAAAATAGAATGGAGATGATCAATAAACCAAAACTTGCTTCTTTAGAAAAACGAATCAAATTGAGATCCATATAAAGTACCATAAGTGACTAAGCAAGGATACTTAGCCTAGCCTGGGGTGTGTGGGAGTGGAGGGGGCCAGAAAGACCTATGGAAAAGAGGAGGCATGAGCTGATCCTTGAAGGATGTGTAAGAGTTAGCCAAAGAAAGGGAGGGAACATTCTAAGGAAGAGGGAAAATATGACCAAGGTAAAGGGGAATGGTACAGCATGAAGGCTCAAGAGAGCCACTCACAGTGCGGTGTTGGTAGTAGATAAAGTTCAAGGCCTGAAATACGTGAAGTATAGAGAAGCTTAGGGCCCAGATATTAATAAAAAATATTCAACTGAGTCTTTACTGTATACCTGGTATCATAGGCTAAATACACGATTATATTTTTTAATGCTGGCAACAAGCAACTCCCAATTGTATTACACCCACTCTATAAGTAAAGAAACTGAGGTTCAGAGCAAAACTTCCCCACGGTTACATAGTGAGTTATTCCAAACCCATATCTGTGTGGTTCCAAAGTCCATGCTACACTGCACCTCAGGTCATGGAAGTCTTCATATGGACCTTTTGTAAGGAGCCTGAGCTTTATCCTTGAGGCAAATATTCAAATCTACCCCACAAAAACCAAAACTCACTTTTACAGTGAAAGTCTGGAATGGCGTCACAGCTGCCACCAGGACAGAGTCCCTTTCATACAGGTGTCCAAAAAGTCGACGTACCAGTAACAGGCAATATTGCAACGCAGAATGACAACAGGACGCACGGGGCTGACATGAGTTCCTGAGGCATGTTTACAATTACTACCTGGGAGGCAAGTACTGCTCAATGACGAGAACTGGATAAGCACACGGCACTTTTCCCGACATCTTTATTGAAATACAATTCACATACCGCACAAGTCATCCACGTCGAGTGTACAGCTCGACAGTTTTTAGCACAGTCATGGAACTGTGCAACCATCACCACAACCGATATTAAGACATTTTCATCACCCCAAAGAGAAATCCTGTACTAGCAGTCGTGCCCAACTTCCCCACCAAAAGCCTCCCCCACCCCTGGGCAACCACGGACCTACTTCCTCTATACAGATTTCGCTATTCTGAGCGTTTTGTATAAATGGAATCACATCACGGGCGGTCCCTGTGGCTGGCTTCTTTCACGTAAGATGTTTTCAAGGCTCATCCATGTTGTGGCATGTATCAGTGCTTTCCTTTTTATGGCCAGATAATATTCCACCACATGGATAGACCATGTTTTGTTTACCCGTCAGCTCATGGACATTTGGTTGTTTCCGCTTTTTGCCTATTGTGAATAATGCTACTATGAACATTAGCATAGTGTTTTTTAGTGAACATCCATGTTCAGTTCTCTCAGGTATATACCTAGGAGTAAACTACTGGGATGTAGAAATTCCATGTTTAACATTTTGAGGACCTGCCAAACCATTTTTCAAATGGCTGCACCATTTTACATTCCCACCAAGAGCATATCAGGGCTCCAATTTCTCCACATCCTCACCAACACTTATGATTTGCTTCTTTAGACATCCTAGTAGGAACAAAGTAGTATTTCATCGTGGTTTTGATTTTCATTCCCCTAATGGCTAATGATGGTATGTGACATTTTAATATAACCTTTAATGTGTCCTTTTTTTTCACACCAGAGATATTTTGACAAAACCTAAGAGACAAAGAAATAACCTATTGAAACTTTCCACAGTTTCATTACCCAACTGTATGCGAAATGCTTAAACCTCAGCCTGTGGGAAGAAGATCCAGGAGTCAGATGTGGGGAAAGGGTCAAGGGTAGAGAGAAAATCAAGCACGTCCACTGAGTAAATTATTTGAAAATTTAAAAGTGGCTTTATGTTCTAATGTGGCTATTTCAATTTAGACATAATAGCTACACAAAAATAGTCCTATCAAAATGCCCTGCTTTGAACTAGGAATAATTACCAGAACTAGATTTGGCAAAGACAGGGAAGAGATTCACCTAGTTCACTCTCTTCTCCAATATTTGTCATTACATCTTTCAAAAGCAGGTACTTGTAGGAACTCTCATATACTGTTAAGTAGAAACTGCTACAATTGAAAGAAAGAAAGAAAGAAAGAAAGAAAGAAAGAAAGAAAGAAAGAAAGAAAGAAAAAGAAAGGACAAAGAAAGAAAGAAAGAAAGAAAGAAACTGCTATAATTCTTGGAAAGCAAATTAGTGATACGTTCCAGAAGCCTGAAAATATACATATCCTTTCACCCAAATACTTCATTTCTGCGAAGTTTATTTTAAGAAAATAATTTAAAATGTAGGGGAAAAGGACTCTAGAAAATTTTTTCACAGAGGAATCAATCTAAACATTTACTAACATGAAAATAAATAAATAAATTTCACTGAATGAGATTTTTTTTAACAATTAAGATGACATTTCTGAAAGTTTTTATAGCATAGGAAAATGTCTAAATTATAATGTGGGCATTAGTGTTAACATAGTAACACTAGATCAGCTTTGTAAAACATTGACATTAATCACATCAGCTGAAATTTATGCTGAAGAAATGCTGAAACGAAATGCTTCAAAAAGAAAAGGGTCATTGCATCTGTGTAGTAGGATTATAAATTTTTTCAATTTTTTTTCCAAAATTTTAGTATTTAAACAATGTGCTTTTTAAATGAAACTAACAGCCAGGCTCAAAGCCCAGTCCTGTACTGATGACTTAGGTAATTAAGTAATTTCCAATGGTCTTATTTATTTCTAGGGGGCCAGGAAATCATACTCAATTTAAATGGGCAATGTGGTCACTGGAACAAGACCCAGCCTGAGAGCCAGGAGACCCGGCGTCCAGTTCTAAGCTGTATGTCGCCTAACAACTCTGAAGGGTGGGAGAGTTGAAATGGAACCAAGACTTACTATGTAGTGGCTTTGGCATGCAGGTTATATATGTTATTAAACATATGTTATTAAAATGGGACAACCACCCTATGAGACAAGTATGATGCCCCCCGTGTCAGAACTAATAAGTGGTGGGGGTCCAAACCCAAATCTAACTCCATACCATAATGACAACTATGAAACAGAAATAATGAAGTCTACCATACTCACTGCACAAAGTTCAAGTCAATTAGATAAATGTATGTAAAAGTTCCACATAAAACATTTAGCTCTGGGGTGCCTGGGTGGCTCAGTTGGTTAAGCTCAGTTGGTTTGGTCTCAGGTCATGATCTCAGAGTCCTGAGATCGATCCCCATGTCAGGCTCTGCGCTGGGCATGGAGTCTGCTTAAGATTCTCTCTTTCCCTCTGCCCCTTCCCCCTCCCCTCTCTAAAAAAAAGAAAAACCCATCTAGCTCCATAGAAATATAAGACCTTAAGGTTCTCAACACAACCTGTTAATCCATTAGAAGTTTAATAGCATCTGAAGATAGAACTGTGTGTGTTTTCTACCCTCTTGAGCCAACAAGTCAACAATAAGTAAGGACTGCTTTTAGTGAATAGGAATGAAAAAATTTTTAATTAGAATAAGGGAGATTATGCAAGGCAAATGACTATCTATTAGATGTTTAAATAATCAACAGGGGAACGGCTTACAATGCATATGAGACAAAAAGTAATTATCCACAATATTTATAAACCAATAAGAAAAACATCAACATAAGCAAAATAGAAACATAAACAACCTGAAAGATAAATGAACAAAGAATACATTTAGGCATTCCACAGAGGAAATAGTACAAAGGACTAGTAAGCATACTGAAAGCCCAACCTCACTGACAAGCAGAGAAGTGTAAATCAAAAGAACACATTTTTACCTATCGATTGGGCTAAGATTTAGAAGATTAATAGGAGATGGATTGCAGAGAAGATGAAAAGATAGGCACTCTCAACATTGCTGGTGGCATTTGATGGTGACCATCAAAACACAAAGTACATATACCTTCTGACCCAACAATTCCTAGGAATTTATCCTACAGAAGTATTTATACAAATAAACACTTATTGGGGTGTCTGGGTGGCTCAGTCGTTAAGCGTCTGCCTTCGGCTCCGGTCATGGTCCCAGGGTCCTGGGATCGAGCCCCGCATCAGGCTCTCTGCTCAGTGGGAAGCCTGTTTCTCCTTCTCCCACTCCCCCTGCTTGTGTTCCCTCCTCTCTGTGTCTCTCTGTATCAAATAAATAAATAAAATCTTTTTAAAAAGTAAAAAAAAAATAAAATAAACACTTATTGTCTGAACAACGATGTCCACTGTGCCTTTCTTTGTCATTGCAAGGGAAAAGCGTGGAAACAATATCCATCAATAAATTTTATGATGGTATATCCATAAAATGGACTATTAGATTGTTATTAACATGATATGAACCCATACTTACTAACAGAGAAAGATGTCCATACTAAAAAAGCAGTTGCCAAACATTATACATATTGTTTAACTGCAGTATTTAAAATCATGTATGTTTAAATTTATATACTCTATATGTATCTCTTGCATCTCTATATATGATTCATATTGCGGTGGTCATTAGCACCGTTCACCGGATATTCTGATTATCCTCTTTATACCTTCATGGTAGGACCGCACATCCCCAAGCCCTGTGAGGTTAGCCATGCCATGTAACGCTTTGGTGAGTGAAATGTGAGCACAGTCACTTCTGGGTAGAAGTCTTAAAAGTCAGCGCATGATGTGCACATTCCCTTCCCCTCAGTGACTCAGTGAAGCAGGTGTTGAGCTGGAAGCATGGGTCTCTGAATAACAAAATGCTGACAGCCCCCATCCCTCCTCCCCCCATCAACCTGCACTGAATTCCTGAGCATGAGCAAGAAATAAATTTCTGTTGTTATTAAGCCACTGACATATTGTGGTTGCTTGTTACTAGAGCACAATTTAGTTATCCTGACACATGCAGGAGTAAGAAAAAATTCTGGAAGGATACATACCAAACTGTAACAGTGGTGTTGCCTCTTAAGGAGAAGAGTTAGAAGGGAAGGGGATGGGGTGAGGAACGCGGGCTTGGGGGTTATTTTATATACTTGGGAACTGCATACATTTTTTATAAGCACATATTGTTTTTGGATATTGAACAAATTTATTTATAAATAATCTAAGATGGTCCAGAAAATTTACCATTGTTGCTTTTTTAGATTCCAATAAACCACAGTTCTGAGACACAACTAGAAATAAAATCTCCCTATGAGCATAAAAAACAAAATAGGAAAACTGTCCTTCATAAGAGTTCTAGGCAGATGGACAGAAGGACTTTTTGGAAAAGTAACATTCTACCAAATTGGGATGATGGGCGCAGGAGAAAAACTGCCCTATTCTTCCAGCTCCATGAAGGACAAGGAGGTTTTATTCAGACGACAAGAGAAGCAGATGGGGCTACAGAAAGAGTCGTCAGAACTGCCTGCTAGGACTTACAAAGGCATTTATAAAAATCACTAGATAATGGTTCAAACACACCCAGGGAAACAAACACACACACAAATGGCAGCCGAGGCAGCTGTTACAGGCACGACTGGACGTGACATGAAAGGAGAGATATTAGTCCATGTGGAATAGAGAACCAGGGTCACTGCTCTCTCCAGCAAAACACCAACCTTTGCAGAGGAATCTCAGGGACATAACGTGGCTGCAGGGGAGAAGCCACAGGAAGGGAGGAGTTCAAAACTAATGAAAGGACAAGCAAGGTTATTTGCCTGTTCACACCTCCACGTTTCTGTTATAAAACTTAAGGAAGATGTCACAGAAATTCACTGGAGGGAAAGCCAAACAGGTATTCCTACTGGAAACACAGGCACTTTAAAGATTTTCTGATTGAACCCTCCTATCAACCCTACCAAGTATGTGATGCTCATTCCTAGAGATGAGACATCTTCAGCTCAGAGAGGGAGAGCAGTTGCCCAGGGTCACAGAGCCAAGATTTAAACCCATGTCTGGCAATGGTGTTTCCAGAGTCAGTGGGAGGACTGTAGGGATGACAGTAAAGAGTAAAGAAACCAGCTCAGGAAATCCACATCTCGTCCACATAGCTAATGGGTATGTTCCCAGGCACAACCTCAGTCCTCCCTGTGAACTCGAATAGCTACAATAAGCTTCCCACGGTGATGTATTTGATAATTAATACACCAAAGTGTGAGGAAGGCACCAGGTTCAAAATAGCAGCTTTAAATTTTTCAATTAAACTCACAAAACCTTAAAAGTATGATTGGTTCAAAAAGTTTAAGTCCGTGTTATTTTAAAAATTTTAAACCTAGACTATATCACGTTGACATTCATTTAAAATGTAATTGTCCCTTATCCACAGAGAGCTTTGTGGGTTTTTGCTATCTGCTGTATCCCAAGAACCCAAATATAGCCTGGCACAGAGTAGGTCTCAAAATATTTATGAAATGATTCCAATGAGCTGGTCATAGATGCTCTGGTTAATCAGTAACCTATATATGCAGACTAAATTCTATAATAGTTTTTTCCTAGTTTTTAAAAAAAGTAACCAAATAAATAAATAATAAATAATAAATAACCAAAGTCTGTGATTGCTCAAAGGAAGAAAAATGGCTAACATTTACTAACTACTCACAGTGTCAAGCATGGGGTTAAGGCAATTTACACACATTCCCTTATTTAATCTCACAAAAATTCTGCAAGGTAGGTGTCATTGACTTGTTACAGATCAAGAAATTGAGGTCTAGAGAAGGCACTTAAAGAGTGGGCAGTTACTATTATAATATGTCCTTTTCAAAGAACAGATTTGAAAGAAAAAGAAATTGTATGATTGAATTTTTGCGTTCGACTTCTGCTGATACAAACCCAGAATCCAGAATGCTACCAAAATTGAGGCTCTTTACAATAGAGGGTATGTTTACATAACACGGGAAACAGCTCTAGGAATTATGGGCTAAAAAACCAAAATTTTAATTTGTACTAGCCCCTGAACTTGAATATGAGCCCCTGGAACTTATTCTTTAAAGGACTGTTTGAGACATTAGTGTGGATTCGTGAAGCTATTGCACATACCATATTGTTCAAACAATAGCGGTAGTGAATTGTGATTTTTATGGCCAGACAAGCTCAACTGGCAAAGGAAAAATTCTGGTGGACTAGCATTAAAATAGCATGTCTGTTGAAAGGAGAGCATTTGATGGAGTAGGATATAAACCATTCTTACATATAATGTTGTTTTCAAAAAACGGAACGTAAACTGCAATGACTATCATTGGGACGAGAAAGGGAGGTAAGATTAAACTATCCAGTTTTTCATTTTATACTCCTACCTTCTTCCAGAAGGAATGAGATACAGCGATTCATAGAGCAGGACCACATTCCATAGAGGAGCAAGGCAACTCAGCTAGTCAAATGGCACCCAAATTACTTCTCTGTGGGCAGCAACAAAATAGGATTTGGAAGGTACAGTCACCAAATGCTCCCCCTGCCAGGCAGGATATATTTCAACGTGTTTTATTTTAAGTCCTATCTGCAATACCGCTCTCCTGGTTCTGAGCGGCTCCACTGTCATTTGAGAGTTATGAGTCAGACAAACGGGAGGGTTAACGAGTGGAGAATTATAAAACACACCAACAAGTGTGCTTTGGAACAAGACAGACCACTGTTTGAACCCTGACTCTGCCTCTTAATTGCTGTGCCCACCTCAGTGTCTTCAAGCATTATCTGGGACTAAGAATAATAGAGTAACTCCTGGCAGGGTGGATTTTAGCAAAGGATTAGCAAAGAAGACAGTGTAGGACTATACGCTGGTTCCAGGCACAGGCCCTGGATGGTTTTGCCACTTGTTACCTGTGGCCTTGGGCTAGCCCTGCACCAACCTCTCCCTAAGCCTGTAATTTGGAAATGATAATAGCATCTACTTCGGGGGCTTGCTGTGAGGATTACATAAAACAATCCATAGTAAATGTCTGATATAATTTTTAATAAGCATAAAACACTAAGTACAATGCCTGGCACAAAGCAGATATTTAATAAGCAGTAACTAATATTATATAAGTTATAAATAGGACAATATAATAAGTGTATACATATTCTAAAGAAGGCTGGATAAAGTTCAGAAAACAACCCATGATTTGGAGTCTCTGAAACAAAGAGCTCTCACTGTAATAGATCTTGGGGCAGGGGCTTATGCAAGCTATTATCAACAAAGGTCCTTCTATGGAATCTCTCAGTGCCCTTGTTCACGTCAGCTAGCTGGTTTCCACAGCACCACTGAGCATGTATACAGAACCTACATCTCCAAGGAGGGCAGCTCATAACAATAGTGGCATCTATTCTCCTTGGTGTCTTTTCCCTAAGGTTTCATTACTGCTGGTGTCAAAACTGCAAAAGAATATACAGGACTTACACAGTTGAAAGAGGACCATACAAGTCCACAAATATTTACTGAGTATCTACTAGGAGCCAGGAACCATCCCTCTCTTTCATGTGGCAACTTCAATAGTGACTCCATAAACCTGATCTGGCTATTCTAAAATAAACTTTCGCCTTATCTATTAAGTTCACAGAGCTAACATTTGTGAATTTTCCTTTGAGAGGCAAATTTAACTTTGTAGACACAAGTGGATTAGACCTGACCAGCGTGGAGAGAACTGAAAAGAGAATCATCAGAGAGTTGGCGTGGTTCACCTGGGGCTGAGAGAGTGGGCAAGAGAAGCTGAGTCTATATATGGCAAGATCCTGTCATATTCAGACAGAAGCGCAAGCTTCTCTGCGTGGCCTCCAACATCCTCCGTGATCTGGCTCCTTCTTCATCTCTCCTGCTCTCCCACATGCTCCCTATGCTGCCATCGTCCCATTCTGCATACAAAAGCTGATCCATGCTCCCTGCCTTTGTTCCTATTCTGTGTGGAATGGCCTCCACCCATTCAGCACCCAGATTGGACTGCCATTGTGTGCACGTCTGTCCCTCACACTGGGAGCTGCTGGAGGGCAGGGAGTGAATCCCATTCACATCCAGATCTGTAACTCCACCCCAGGGTCTGCAGATAGAGATCCAGTAAGAAACAGTTAAGAGCCCAGAACTGAAGGCTGGTTTCAAACAGAGAGTCTGTTTCAAATGCTAGCTCCGCCAATTACCAGCCGCATGACCTTGGAGAAGTTAACCTCTGTGTACTTCAATTTCCTCTTCCGTAAAATGGAGACAATGAGGCACTTTACTGGGCTGTTGGGAAAATCAAATCACTGCAGCTACATACACAGGGTAAGAGTTATGTAAGCATTCATCACAGCTGCTGACATTCACAATCATTGTCGTTAAATGTATGTGTAATAAAGAAAAGTGAAGGAGGAAGAGAGACCGTGACCTGTAACCGAGCAAATGTTAAATTCACACGCTGGCTACATGCTGCCTTGCTCAATGGACCCTGTGGTGTGGCCCCTCACTATGCACTCACAAAGGAAAGACTTTTACCCTGGTTGGTGTTCATGACCTTATTTCTTACCTGGGCTACCCACCCACCCCTGCACTTTGTTGGTACCTGCTTTATAAGTTACTTGTCATGCAATCAACTTTAGAGTAGGTACTAAAAATACCATAATCATAGCTTAAAGCTGGAAGGAACTTAAAGTTTACCCACTCCAGTACTTTTGAAAGTCCACATTCTAGGGTATCAAGATGAAGTGTGAGCTCTGTGGCAAGTATCATCATTTGGTGAATATGTGCCCCAAGTCAAACACCACTCCCGCCCTCACAGGAGGACCAAGACCTCATAGACTCATAGGGAAGAGTGACATTAAGTGAATAATCACACATCTAATAGTAAAGTCCTACTGAGGTGAGTGAATTTGTTTTAAAATATACCAGAAGGAGCAACTCCACTTGCAGGCCAATATGCTTTCTGACCAAGAAGTAAAAGGCAGGACTGGGGTGGAGGGGGCAGTTACAGGTAATGCCTGGAAACTGCCCCCTACACTGTTCACCAGTGCAAGGGCCTCGTGTAGACTAACATTACCATTATGTGGCTGCCACGGGAGAACCATTAAACTAGCTAGCCCAATCTACCCCCATTTGATAGGCAGACGAAGAAGCCTAAAGAGTTTAACTCACTTGCCAAACGAGCAGAGTCGATATATGGAAGAACCTTAAACTCTTTTAGTGGCTCACTCAGCCTCCCCAAAACAAGTCCACATCCCCCATCTGACCCCTGCTCATTTCCCCAGCCTCCCCTCACCACCATCCTGCCGCCCACTCATATCCAGCCATACTGAACTACATGCAAAGCCCCAAAGGTACCTCTATGCCCATACTACGCCCTCTACCAGAGATCCAAAGTCGACAGCCCCTAAATAACTCCCACTCCTCTTCAACACTCAGAACTCAGTTTATACCTCTCTCCTCCAGGAAACTCTTCTTGAGATGGCCTTCCTCTTCTCCCCCAGCACTTACACCTTTACATAGGGACAGGGAGACACACATCACATAATGTGTTCATCCATTTAACAAGTATTTATTGAACACCTTCTATGTGCCAAGCACCTGAGGATACAGCAGTAAATAAAACAAAGCCCTTGCCCTCGTGGAGCTTACATTCTAATGAGGGAAACAGGTAATAAACAAACAATACATAATATAGTGTCGAGTAGAGTTTAGCGCTATAAAAAAGATAATAAAGAAGAGCAAGGGTTGGAGGAGGGATCACAGGGGAAGGCTTCTCTGAGGAGGTGGCGTCTGCTCAAAGAGCAAAAGTGACAGAGTGAGCCATGCAAATAACTGGGAAAAGAGCATTTCAGGAAGCAGCAGTAAAGATCCTATAATCACTGCAATGATTTTTTTTTTTACTTGTGTTTTTTCCCTACTGAACTATATAAGGTCCTTGAGGGCAGAGGTTACGTCTTAAGCATCTTTGATTCCCAGGGTCCAGCATCCACAGCAAACGCTCACAGACTGAGTGCATGAACCTGGCATGCATGCCTGCTGGTTTCTGAGTCCTTCTGGCTCCATCTCTCAAGATCTAGTCAGCTTTGTGTCTCTCTCTCCCACGGGGCTAAGCTAAGCACAGGCCCTCCTTGGGCCAGTCATCCTCGCCCGGTTCTGGGCCTGGTTTCAGTCCCTGGATTCTCATTAGGACCATGGCACTGACAAGTTCTCCAATTCTATGATGTTTTGGCCCTCATATCTCTGGCCCAGACCTGGGACCCTGCCCAGAACTGGGAGCCCTCCTCCCAGGTATCCTAGGCATAGAAGTCCTCCTCTGAATCCCAAGCCCCAAGCCTGGGGACCCTGACACCCAGGGAGTGGGGAATGGGGAGTGAGACTTCCCCAATGGCTAACCCCTACCTACCTGGAAGTCTGCCCTGCTTGATTCTTGACTTCCCTCCAAACTACATGACTCCTTCCTCTTGGGACATCAACCTTCTGACCTCATCAATTCTTTCTGTGGCCATCTCTCTGTGTGTTCCAACTTCATAAAACCATTCCTGAATGTCTGCCATAAGCAAAGACAGAGCTAAGTACCTGAATCTTCGTGTTGCCTGTTGTGGACTCCTGTTCCATCAGCAGACCATCTGAGTCTAAGTCTCCAGACCTGACTCCCTTAAATCACAACCCCACCACTCCTGGAACCCTGTTAAGTAGCCTTAGAAGCTGAAAAGAAAGTCAAATGGCTTTATGCAGTCAGCCAGCTGCAACAGGCACCCCTCTGTGTCCCTAGTGCTGCATCCCTGCCCCCACCAGGTCTAAAATGGGTCCAGGGATGAATAACCCATTCCTTCACTCGCCCTTGCATCCACCCCTTACTGACACGCACCATATGCCAAGTCCTAGAATGTAAAATACAGTTCCTGCCCTGATGATGATGATGGTGGTGGTGACAGTGATGGAGGAGGAGAGAGAGGTGAGGGTGGTAGGATGTTACCATTTATTGCACACTTGTGCTATGCCACAATAAGCAGTGAGTCTTCTAATACTAATACGAGACAGGTATTATTAGCTTCACTTCACAGAAAGGAAACAGGCTTAAGAGGTGAAGCAACTTGCTCAAAGTCACAGAGCTAAGTGGCAGGGTGTGGTGAGACCCTAAGTCTGTCTGCCTCCAAAGTACCAACTGTTCAACTGCCACACAGTAAGTGCTGAACGAAGAGAACTTAAATGAAGAAGTGAAAGAGAGGGTCCCGGGCCCCGAGGGCCCAAAGCTGGGGGAGGGGACAGGCATAAAAGCTAAGATCTACAACGCAGGGGAGCGCTGAGGGCTAGAAGCCAGGGCCGTAGTGTAGGGGAGCCCGGGGAAGGAGTCGGCCGACCTGACCAGGAGCGGGCTGAAAGCCTTCTGGAGGAAGGGACTTTGGGGGCTGGGCCTCGAAGGATGAGCACCTGGAGCGCGGCGCTCGGCAGGAGCTCCGCCCTCAGCCCTGGCCTGGGCCGCCGGGTCCTCTGAGGCCGAACTGTCCACCCTCCCGCCGTGCCCACGCGGCCGGGCCGGGCCTCACCTCCTTCCACTTGAGCTGGCGGATGCTGATCTTCAGGGCGTCCAGGGAGGTCCTGGCCTTGGAGCTGTCCACGGTGACCGGCCGCCGGGAGCAGTACTCGTCCGCCGAGCGGCCCGAGCTCCGCCGGCAGCCCCGGCCCTTGCTCCGGGGCTTCCGGTGCGGACAGAGGCCCCGCGCCCGCGCCGGCTGCGGCTTGGCCAGGGGCAGCGAGGGCAGCGGCCGCGGGACGACGCGGGCGTCCCCCTCCTCGGCCGCGCGGGGCTGCGCCGGGGCCCCCTCCCTGGGCCGCTCCTCCGGCGCCTCGCGCTCCGGCTCCCCGGCCGCGCCCGAGTCCGCGCCGCCCTGCTCCGCCGCCGCCGCCGGCGCTTCGGCCACCGCCACCGCCTCCGCCTCCCACCCGGCCGCCAGCTCCCTCTCGGAGCTGCCCCGCCGCATGGCGCTCAGGGCCGGTGCCAGCGCCAGTGCCACCGCCGCCGCCGCCGCCGCTCCGCCGCCCCGGCCCGCGACCAAACTGCCGCCGCGGCCACGCGCTCCCCGCCCGAGCCCGTTGCCATGATCGCTCAGGCTTCGGTTGACAAGGGCAGTCGCCTCCTCGGGACGGGGCCCGGGAAGGGACAATCGCCGCCGGAGCCGCGGCCACCTCATAGGCGACGGCGCCCACGTGATCAGGCCTGTCACAGAAGCGGCGGCGGCCATCTTGGAAGAGGGCGGAAAGCCGCCTGGGCCCGCCCGCCCGGGAGACGGCACGGGCCTTCCGAGGGCGCAGAACTTGGGAGAGGCAGAAGATGAGATGGAGGTTACGAAGGTGTTGGGCGCTTGTGCGGCTCCTGAGCCCGGGGGCTGCGGAGGACGGACCAAAATCTCAAACAAGAGGCCCACTTTCCCCCACCTCCCATACACAGTTGCTAGAATAACTCCCTCGGAAGGAGGAGACAGAACCTCGCCCCGTGGAGGGAACTGCACCATCGGGAAGCACCTCAGTCTGACGAGGAACAGGCCCAGTCCAGGCCCTGGGGGAGCAGCTATCCGCTGAAAGAAACACCTGCTGGTCCCGGGAGAGCCCCAGACGGAGAAGGGAGACATCTTTCCCTGCTCTCAGAGAACGCCCCATGGGGTGGAGAAGCCCTACGCATTCCCAGTCAAGTTGAGGGCATTAACACCGCTTTTCTTATTATGTCTTGTGTGTGTGTGTGTGTGTGGTAAAATAAACACAAAAGTTACCATTGTAACTTCTTTTAGGTGTGCAGTTCAAAGGCATTAAGTGCATTCGCATTATTTTGTAAAAACCATCACCAACATCCATTTCTGGAACTTCCATCTTCTCAAAGTGAAACTCTGTACTCATTAAACCATATCTCCCCAGCCTCCCTCCCCCCAGCTCCTGGCAACCACGCTTCTACTTCCTCTCTATGAATTTGACTCCTCCAGGGACCTCATTACATACAAGTGGAATCATACAATATTTGTCCCTCTGTGTCTAGCGAATTTCACTCAGCATAATGCCTTCACGGTCCATCCATGTTGTAGCATATCTCAGAATGTCATTCCTTTCTAAGACTGGATAATGTTTTGCTGCATGAATCTACCACATTGTCTGTACCCATTCACCTGTCAGTAGACATTTGGATTGCTTCCACCTGTTGGCTATTGAGATTAATGCTGCGAGGAGCATGGGTGCACAGATACCTTTTCAAGTCCCTGCTTTAATTTCTTTTGGGTTGCAATATATCTTTAAAGCCAATCCAAGGAGAGCGTTCTCCCCTCTCACCTTAGGGAGCCACATTTGTTTGTTTTTGTTTGTTTGTTTGGGGGTTTTTTTTAGGGAATGCAGTTGGGAAGGTGTAACTTCACCTTCACCAACTTCACCCCAGACTGAAGACAGTAACCGTAACTGCACACCAGTGGCCCCTCTTTCTCACTCATCTCCCCTGGTCTCTTGTCTTTGTTTTGGCCCGGGGATTCCCTGTGTAAATAAACTGCCTTGAAATGCACCAGTCATAAACTCAAGAGGCCCAAACATCCTTTTAGCAGGCAGAGGGCGCTCTCATCTCTTTCTCTGGAGGCCACCGTGGTTTATTTCAGGGTTTAAGTATACTCATGTGACTGCCTGTACCTGAGTTATCTGGGTGCTTATTTAGAATGCAGGTTCCTGAACCCCAACCCCAGAGATTTTGATGCAGAATATTTGGGTGGGACTGGGGGTCTGTATGTTAAATTAGCTCCTCTGCTGATTCGAAGGCACCCAGTGTCAAGAACCATTGATCTAATCTATGTCAAGGCCTTTGGAGATCCGTGGAGCTGTCCGTGGTACCAAAGAGAAGCCCTCACCACCCCCCAATCTCTTTACACCACCCTACTTACCCCACCAAATCCTGTCTCTCCTCCTCCATCCCTGGTCTCATCGAGGGGTACTGCCTTTATTCAGTCATCCATGCTTGAAAGTCGCAGCGCCTTAACTTATTCCTTTCCCCAGCCTCCTAAATCCATCTCCAAGTCGTATACATTTTTCACTGAAATGTCTCTCTCATCTTCCCTCTCTTGTCCATCCTTATTATCGTTGTCCCAATTCAGCCGTCAGCCTGGACCATTGCACCAGCCTCCTCATGGGTTGCCCTACATTGGACCTCACTCAGATGTCTCCATCTTGGATAAGCTTTCCTCAGTGCCCACAAGCAAATAGTTAACTCTCTCTACCCTTCTACTGACATACGTGATAACCCTCTACCATGTCTGTCACACTGTATAGAAATCATCTTAGCCCCCTCCAGTAGTCTGAGAAGGAACATGTCTGGTCTGATTTATCTCTATATGTCATTTCCAGGGGCCAGAACAAAGAGGTCCTCAGAAAGTAGTGTGAATGCATACTTTAATAGTTGCTTTTCACTTCATTTGCCAAATCTGGAAAGACCATTCCATGCAGATATAGTCATATTCATTTGGCCTTGCATCTCAAAAATCTGCCTCAGGGCCTTTGCACATGCCCTTCCTCTGCCTAGAACACTCTTTCTCTAGAACTCTGCCTACCTCTCCTTCAGCATTTAGTGTAGATGATACATCTACAGAGATACCTCCAATTTCTCAATCTAAATCAGCCCTCTTCGGATGAAATAGCAATGCAAGAGAGAAAAACAGGAGGAATTACAGGCAGGGTACAATTAAGTGCCAAATAAGGCAAGGAGTAAAAAAAATTACTTAGGTAGGAGTTCAAGGAATGGAGAATTTACTGTGAATTAGAAAGCTAGATAAGACTTCCTATAAGAGATGGAATATAAACTAAGTCTTCAAGATGGAGTGACAATCAGATAGATAGAAAGTAGCTGGGGTGGTCATTCCAGAGGCTGTGGGCAGGGCTGCCATGTGCTGTCATGCACATACCCAAGGGGCCTCAAAAGGGCTGAAATCCAACTTGTGCTCTGCCCACCAAGCCTCAGCCACTGAGGCTTTGTCCACTGGAAGGGGGCACCTTTGCCAATTGGTTCATAGGCTCCCGGGGCTAGTGGAGGTCCTACAATGAGAGAGAGGTGAGGAAAAGGCACAGTGCAAGTAGATTTAAGAAGTGGATAATCGTAAGTCTCTTTGGGACCACACTGGTTGAAACACTAGCCTTAGAGGGAGGGAGAACAGAAAAGAAGGCCCATTTGATTTCACTGTCAGATCTTTGAACACTTCCGTGAGCTCTGACTCCTCAGGGAACTGTGTTAGTGGAAAATCCAACCCCAAACGGGACTCCTCAAAGAGAAGCCGGCTGAGGAGCAAACAGCAGGTTAGAATGAGGGCCTGGGACGACTTCTCGAAAATAGGAAAATGTGTCAAAAAGTGGATCCCTCCCATAGTTCTCTCCTTTTCCTTCACAGCACTCACTACAGCTTAGAGTGGGAGTCTCGCCTGTCTGTTTATTTGCAGTGGTCTGTCTTGCTGGCCAGAGTCCAAGTGCCAGAAGTAAGGAGCGTGCTGTTCTTGCTGACCACTCGATCCCAAGGCCTAGTTCGGTGCCTGGCAGAACTGTTTCTTGAATGAATGAATGAATGAATGAATGAATGAATGAATGAATGAATGAATGAATGGAAAAGAAAACTCAGATATTCAACAATAAAGAAGTAATGAAGCAAATGGTGGCAAATGCTGTCAATGACAACTCTAGCCGCTTAGGAAACTGTTGATGATGTAACATTAAGCAAACGGGGGCAAGCATTGCAATGACAATGCTGAGACACTGTTCTGCATAAACAGGGCCTGGAAGAATACAGAGACAAAGGAGAACAGCTGTGGATCTTGGCTGAAATTTGCCTCGCAATTTGGGTACACTGTATCAACCTTGGGGCTTTTCATATCCTTAGACCCAGAAAACCATCCCATTTCTAGAGACTTATGCCATGAATCGGAAAGGCAGATGCAGCTTTCCATGGTGATGTATTACCAGGAGCAAACCTCAGCCCCAGGCTCTGACCTAAGCATTTTACATACACCTCATCCTGTAATCTAAACAACAGCCCTGGGATAAGTCCTGTTACGAATCACATTTTACAGATACAGAGAGAAACTGTTACCCTGAGAAGTCACTTGCCCAAGTCACATGGCCAGGAAAGGGTTCCAACTCAGCATGGCGTGACATTAGCACCCAGCTCCCAACACCCACACTCACCCCCACACCAGGACTTTGTGCATAAAAATACTCAACATATGGAAAAGAAGGAAAAAAAAAAGAGTGATGAACCAAAAAACAGAGTCTTAACTATAGAGAACAAACAGATGGTTACCAGAGGGGAGGTTGGGGAGTGGTGGTGAAGTAGGTGAAGGGGATGAAGAGAACACTGATCATGATGAGCACTCAGTAATGTAAGGAACTGCTGAATCACTGTATTGTACACCTGAAACTAATATAAGACTATATGTTAATTATACTGGAATTAAACTTTAAAAAAGTTGTAAAACCAAAAACTAAAAAAATTTTAAAAATAAAAGCTAAAAACATACTCAACATATGTTTATACATAACTGAGCCCATATGTATGTCTATGTATTTATACGTAAATATATATACACACTAATCCTGAGCTATGTGAAAATTATATGCAGAGAAGAACACTGGAAGCAAATATGCCAATATATTAATAGTGGTTATTCTGGGTAGTGGAATTAGGATGACTGATTTTCTTCTTTAATCTTTTCTATATTTTCTTTTCTTTTTTTAAAGTATACTCCATGCCCGGTGTGGAGCCCAAACGCAGGGCTTGAATTCACGACCCTGAGATCAAGACTTGAGCTGAGATCAAGAGTTGGCTGCTTAACCCACTGAGCCACCCAGCGCCCCTATTCTTTTCTATATTTTCCAAATTTTCTGCAATTAACATGCATTGTTTTGATAACTGGAAAAAATAGAATTTTTAAATTAAAAAAATGTCCTCTGATTGTTCTATCACTTTTACAGCAAGTCCATTTCTGGGGAAAGACTTAGGAAGGAACGGTTCAAGGGAGAGGGATGTGAGCAGCTTGGACTCCAGTTGTTTCTGTCCTGTTAGTATCTAAGACCACCACCAGGTGGCACATGAGGTCCAGGTTTTTTTTGCAGAGGCTGAAGCCAGATGAGGTGTAGGGAAGGTCTACATCAACCAGCATCTGAGTAAAACTGAAGAGTTCCTGCGTGGCTCTATTTGCAAACACACTTTTGCACCTCGTGGCTTTTGCAAGTGTTGCTGTCTCTGCCTGGTGCATCCTCCTCTACACCCCAATGACCCCCTGTCTGGTCAGTGAGCTGTTTATCCTTAAGGCCCAGATCCAAAATCTCCTCCTCCTCTTAGACAAAGTGGTGGAGTATCCAGGAGCACCAGGGTTCCTGGAATAGCGCATGACCAATCTTAATGAGTGAGCAGAAGGCTTCATGTGCAATTTAGGGTTAACTTTCTCAAATAAGTGGTTTCTTTTTGAATAACAATACTAGTCATTGTTCACTGTGCACACGTGTATGAGCAGGGACATCAGTCTTTTCCTGCTCTTGGACTAGAACCGCCACCATCAGCTCTCTTGGGGCTCTGGTCTGCCAGCTGCAGATCTTGTGTCTTGTTAGTCTCCATAATCACCTGAGCCAGTTCTTCATAACCTATTGGCTCTCTTTCTATGCATGCAGTAATACAGAAGTTTCTATGGAGTTTCATGAACTGAGCACATGCATGCAACCAACAACCAAAGCAAGGACCAGAACATCCCCAGAACCCTGGAAGCCCCCATATGTATCCTTCAATCACCACCCCACCCCCACCCCAGGGTAACCACTTTCCTGACTTCTAAGGAGTTAGATCAGATTTGTTTAAAATGTAATAACTTAGCTGACTTCAAGTTTTTAATGAATTCAAGCCATACATGATCCACTGGGTGCAGAGAGGATCAGAATGCGGAATGGTCTTCAAACATAAGGGACAGTGGGGCCCACAGTGGGTGAAGTCTACAGGCACTGGGACTCCGCTTCATGGCAGGCTTTGAAAACTTCATGTGATGTTGATCAGATGAGCACCCCTTCCCACCCCTAGCTCACTTCATGTACAGTCTGTGAGCAAGAGTTGGGGCCGGGGGTGGTGCTTCCAGAGGACATAAGGAGGGTAGCCTGGCAGAGAGCATAGCTGGAGGAAAGGCCCAGAGTGGAGACCTCAGAATGCAAGGGAGCAATGGGGTGCTGGTGGGGGTGGTAAAGACATGGGGAGGTTGGCAGGTCAGTGTCAAAACAAGCTTCTTCCCATAATCATGGGGATCCCTGGGAGGCTTTTGAGTGGAGGACTGACATGGTCAGATTTCTATTTCAGAAAGAACACTCTGAGCATTAAGAAACAGAATTAACTAGCATATACTGGGCTAGACACTGCTCTAAGCCCTTGACGTGGATTATCTAGTCCAGTGCTCACAGCAACCAAGGAGGTAGGTAACATTAGTATCCCCCATTTACATGTCAGCAGTCAGTCCAAGAGGGAGCTAGTGTCCAAACTCACACAGCTGAAAGGGGCAGAGCCAACTGCGGCTCAGAGCCTGACCCTTAACCTGACTCTGCCTTAGGAGAGGGGTGGGGGCAGGACCGCAAGTGGAGAGACCAGCCCTCGATGCAGTTAAGTAGCCAGGGGGTGACAAGCTGGGGACCCTGGGAAGAGGTGTGAGGGGACAGGAGATCTTCCTGCTGTTCAGGCCACAGCAGGCTCCCTTTCCCTGGGCCCCAACATTTGGCCTGGGCTCCCTCTCACCAGCCTCACTCTGGGGTTCCTGGAGACCCCCAGCCTTCTCCTCCCTCACCATCCCCAGCTGCAGATCTTGCGTCTCCAAAGACTCATCCCCAAAGACTCATCCTCTTAATACTTAAACTCATCCAAGGAAGACACTGAGGAGACGGCAGTGAGTCCGGGGCCCCACAGCTCGGGTCTCCACACTGGGAATCCTGATCCTCTGTGGGAGGGTCTCTGGGAGATGTGAGGGCCCTGGCCCCCTCTAGTTATCATGCCAAGGTTGGGCAGGGCTGATCCCAGCTGTCTCCAGCCTCCTTCCCTTCTAGGCCTCTTCCTCCAGGCATCCCTCTCCCCTGCCTTCAACCCCTACGCCTGCCTCCCCTCATCTTGGTGGGTGAGTGGCCACTAGGAGTCCTCTAGAATAGCGGTGCCCTCCCACAGAGCCCCTGTCCTGGGAAAGCTCTTGGGAAAGGCTGCCAGGTGCCAGGTGGGCAGCTGCCCCTGGTGGACAGACCACCCGGAGGGAAGAAGATGGCTCCAGGGAGAAAATAAAGCTGCAGAAGGAGGCCTGCAGCTTTCTTGTCTGCCCCAAGAAAAGAGGGAAGGAAGGAGGGAGAGACGGAGGCAGGAAGGAAACTAATGTTTGCTCAGCAGTTCCAATACTGGTACAAACCTTCATGGTAAAGATCATAGGGTTCTATAGTACAGAGCAAGAGTCAGCAAACTTCTGTAAAGGGCCATGTGGTAAACAGTCTAGGCTTTGCAGGCTTCCATTGCCACTCTGCCCTTGTGGTGAGGGAACAGCCCTAGACAGTATGCAAATGAGTGGGCTAGCAGGGCTGTGCGCCAATAAAACTTTATTTACAAAAACAGGCAGAAAAGATGCTCAATATCATTGGCCATCAGGGAAATGCAAACCAAAATCACAATTAGATACTATTTCGGACCCACTAGGATGGCTATAATAAAAAAGACAGATAAGGGGGCGCCTGGGTGGCTCAGTCGTTAAGCGTCTGCCTTCGGCTCAGGTCATGATCCTAAGGTCCTGAGATCGAGCCCCACATCGGGCTCCCTGCTCGGCAGGAAGCCTGCTTCTTCCTCTCCCACTCCTCCTGCTTGTGTTCCGTTTCTCTATCTCTCTCTCTGTCAAATAAATAAATAAAATCTTAAAAAAAAAAAAAAGACAAGTAAGGTTGGTGAGGATTTGGAGAAACTAGAACCTTCGTACACACAGGGTTCAATATAAGCCAGCCTGGCTACTTTGGAAACTGGTGGGGCAGGTCCTCCAAGGGTGATAAACACAGAGGTACCATGTGACCCAGCAATTCCACTCCCAGGTACGTCCCCAGGAGAAATGAAGGCATATCCACACGAAAACCTGTACAAGAATATGGACAGCACCACGATCCAGAAGAATCCCCAAGTGGAAACAACCCAAATGTCCATCAACCGATAAATGGATAAATAAAATGTGGCATCATCCATTCAACAGAACACTATTTGGCAATAAAAAAGAACGAAGAAATACAAAACATAAGAAATTTCTCAGTATATAATAACATTAATCTCCAGGAACTACGGAGAAGGTGCTCTGCCAAAATGAGGGGGTAAAACAAGAAAGAGGAAGACATAAGATTCACAAAGATTTGTAGCAAAAATGAAAATTAAAAAAAAAAGGAATGAAGCACTGACCCATGAACCTTGAAAACTTTATGCTGAGAGAAGCCAGATGCATGTTGTATGTTTCTGTTCATATGAAATGTCCAGAATAGGCAAATCTAAGAGAAATTGTGATTTCTGAGGGCTGGGAGGTTCAGGAGACATGGAGGCTGAGGGCTAAGAGATGCAGGGTTTTTGGGGTTTTTTTTAGGATGATGAAAATTGATAGTGGTGGTGAATACACAAAGCGGAATAAAACAAAAACTAGTGAATCATACACTTAAAAAATATGCATTATACAGTATATGTCATATTGCAATAGAACGGTTAAAAAAAAATAGTGGGCCAGATTCTTCCCACCAGCCATAATTTGCTGACTTCCGATATAAAATAGAGTAGTCAGACCGGGTTGGAATTTTTGCTCTTTTTTGTGACCTCAGGCAAGTTTGATAACTTCTCTGTTCTCTACCGTCCTCATCTGAAAAGCAGAGTGATAATAATAGTACCTATATCAGAGTGTTGGAAAAATTAAGTGAGTTGAAATATGTAAAGTGCCTGCACATAGAGGATCTATCGATGTTGATGATTATTCTGTTCAGAGCTGAGACAGAGGGAGGCTCTTATCCAAAGTCATGCAGCGAGTAAGTGACAGAGCTGGAGTTCAAGTTTCCGCGTGTCCAGTGCTGAGGATTTCCTTCTAGTTTTGGATCTCTGACTCCTCCATTTCCCGCACCACTCCACAACCAATTAGCCACTGAGTCCCACACTGGCTTCTCTTGGACGCTACCGAATGGACTTTGAGCCAGCTTGAAGGATGTCTTGCCGGGCACGAGGACCACACAGGTGGCTCCGACAGCCCTGAGCCTCTTGAACTCAAGTGTGTGCATCAGTCAGGATAGGCTATGTTATGCTGCAGTGACAAATGTCCCCCAAGTCTCAGCAACTTAACAGAAAAATCTCTCTCTCACCCACACTGTGTATACAGAACAGGGGCCCTGCACAGAGTTATCACGCAAGGTCATAAGACTGATAGACAACACATGCGTCTATGGCCACCATGGGTGGAAAGAAAGGGGACGTGGTGAGTTACACACTGGTTCTTTTTTTTTTATTCTTATGTTAATCCCCATACATTACATCATTAGTTTTAGATGAAGTGTTCCATGATTCATTGTTTGTGCACAACACCCAGTGCTCCATGCAGAATGTGCCCTCCTCAATACCCACCACCCGGCTAACCCATCCTCCCACCCCCCTCCCCTCTAGAACCCTCAGTTTGTTTTTCAGAGTCCATCGTCTCTCATGGTTTGTTACACACTGGTTCTTAAAGCTTCACTCAGAAGTGATGCATGCCGGCTCTGGTTAGATAGCATTGACCAGAGCAAGTGTAACTTCAGAGTTAGAGAAGATAGCAGTCCCCCCATGCGATGGAGGAGGAGAGCCAGAAATGTTTAGTGAACTCTGTCTTGGCAAGCATGGTGCACCTCAGAGAGGGACCAGGGCAGTGGGCCCCACATGGCCCCAGGCCCCGGAATCAAACTGCAAAGGGCAGCGGCGTGGCACCCAGGGAGCTTAGTGGCCTCCGGGGGTTTCTAGGGTGAGGGCAGGAGAAGCGCCGGTCACATGCTAGGCACCCAATAAATCCAGCCTTGCCTGGTCCCAAAAGGACGATGACAGAAGAATAAAACTGGGATATTAAAGGTCACTTAGCCCAAGTTCCTGAATCAGAAATGGGAAAAGAGAAAGGGAAATAAGGAGGGGACAGATGGGGAGTGGGGAGATGGGGGAAATGATCCTCCTTACCTGCCCCCTCCAAGCAACAAAGCCCAAGCACTCAGCAGAATCCCCTGCTGTTCTCTGCGTGGTAGAAAGCAGAGTGTCACTCCCTGTCCTACCACCTAAAGTGACAGGTGTCCCACGGAGAGGACTGTCCTCAAAGACCCAGCCTCCCAGGGGTAAGGCTGATGTACGACACAGAAGTTGGGGCTGGGTGACTCCCTGATGGCCCCACCTGCAGACCCTGCCTTGATGAATGGAATAGACCCCAACTTTGGCTGTGCATTAGGTTCAAAGCAAGGAGATCAGAGGCGACTTCGAACTGCCTTTGACTAACTCAGTTTGCCTTGACATGACAGGTGGAAAGTACTCTCAGTTGTACTGGGAGCCATTTCTAAAGAAGGAAACATAACCACGGCAGGCAGTTACACGGATGAGCCCAGTGCGCCACACCCCTGCCCCAGTCTTGGCCATGTGACTTGCTCTGGCCAATGGAATGTCAGCAAGTATAATACAAGCAGAGGTCTAAGAAGGTCTTTGGCACTAGGTCTTGCTGTCCTGGAACGTTCTCTGATGGAAGCCAGTGCCATGGCAGGACAGCAGAATGATAAGCGTCCCCTGGGGAGACCCCTTGGGATGAGAGGCTCCAGCCCCAGCTGCACCCCCAGCTGAGTGCGGCCACAGGGTGACCTCAGCTATGGTGCGTGGAGCAGAAGAACTTCCCAGCAGAGCCTGGTCAACCCTCAGAACCAGGAAAAATAATAAATTGCCACTATTTTAAGCAATTCCATTTTAGGGTCCTTCATTATGCATCAATAAGTAGCTGACAGAGTGACCTTCTTTTGGTCAAATAAAATGCACAGGATGCATATTGCTCAAGTACTGGGGAGGGTTGCCTTTATGCCTCAGATTTAAGTGACACCCCTCCTTCTTTCCACACAGAGATGAATATGACAAAGCCCCTGGGCCAGGGATGCCCCCTATCCATCCAGAGGACAGTCGCATCCATAAACGACAGCAGAGCTTAAGTGCTATCCGAGGGCAGGCAAGGTAGTCAGATGGGGCCTCTTTGCCAGGATGACCTTTAAATTGACTCCTGAAGCAGATAGTTCACCAGGCAGATTGGGGCAGAGGGGGGAGGACTGCCAGCCAGAGGGACAAGCATGCGCAAAGACAGAGTGTGAACAGCCTGGTGCAGTTGGCCGCCTACAAGCGCCGTGTTATGGCTGGAACATCGCTATATATAGCAAAGTGTGGGGAGAGGAGGCTGCGGAGGCGGACAGGGCCAAGTTATTCAGGGCCTTGCAAGGAGAGGGAGCGCGAACACCATCCTGAGCTCAGGAGGCTTTGCAACCACAGCAGCCCGGGTTAGACTGACATTTCCCAGCACGTCACTCTGACTACCAAGTGGAGGATGGGTTGGAGGAAAGGAGTCTGGAGGCAGCTGCTGAGAGCCTGACCCATTCCTTCCATCACTCAGGACACTTTCACTGAACACCTACTACGTGCCGGGCACAGTTAGAAGGGTGGGGGCCTCGAGATGTTGGGGAGGACCCCGGAAGGCAAGTGAGACGGAACGTCTGAGGTGACCCCAGGCTGTCCCCAGGCTGCCCGACTGAGGGATGGAGGTGTCATTCCCTAAATGGGACCAGAAAGAGAGTCAGGTTTGGGGGACAACAGTGAGGTCAGTGTTGGACACATTGGGTTTGAGATGTCTGTGGAGCTAGCAGGGACGTGTCCAGCCTAAGTCCTCCATTTATGCGATGGGGGCAAAAAGCCTGGCGCTTGGGGGTTCTCGTGCTCTGCGTTTCTTCTCCCGATGGAGCCCTTCGGTGGTGGGTGTGAGAAAGGGGATGGCAGGGGGTCCCAGGGTGCTGGGGGGGCGCTGGGGAAACCCATGGGAATTTGTCTGTACATAGGAGACAGGATGGGAGGAGAAGGGAAGCCGACGAGTCTGGAGAGAGGAGGGGGGACTTCAATACTGTCTGCCGACCTCCAGAGAGATGCCTGCCAAGGGGCGAGGGCACAGGTGCCTCGGTTTTCTCTCTGTAAAATGGGACCGAGAAACCAGATAATCCAAGTAAAGTTCTTATCAAGAGGCCAGAACCATAACAGGCACTCACTAAGTGACCTATGCATTTGCTTTCACTAGCTTGTGAGACCCCAAAAGCAGAGTTAAGGCCCAAGAAACGAGGCTTCGGGGAAGCCTATCCAGCCCCAGGCTGGGAGGGAAGGGAGAGGGAGCCAGGGTCAGGAAGAAGGCCCCAGGAAGGATGGAGAAAGGCCCCTTCTCCCCCCCCCCCCCGCAGAGAGTGGCTGCCCACAGCACACCCCCATCAACTCTGCACCACCCTACCTTGCCGACATTCAGAGGCCCGGGCTGTGCTGTCACCCCACCCCGCCCCCCAGTGGCCCCCTGCACCTTTCTTTCCTCCCTGGGGAGGGGGAGGCCTGCTGGACGGCTCAGGACCCGGACAAATCCTCTCGCTCACACTGGCCCCCCAAGATCGCAGTTCAGGTCTCTGGGGTGCCTCTACCAGTGTCTGCCCACGGGAATCCCACCCATCCTTCAAGGCTGGGCTTAAAGGCCGCTACCTCCAGAAAGCCTGCCCTGACTGCACCTCCCCTCTCTCCCCACGTCCACCTGTCAGAATGATGCTCCCCGGCTCTGAGCGCCCACCTCCCGTCTTCTGTCTCCGATCTCAGGCTTCTCCATGGCAGGGCAGCCTGCCCCAGAGAGGCCACCAGCTCGAGACAGCAGACCCCTGTGAGAGTCATAGCAACAGGTGACGAGCTGTGAGCCCCTCGCACATGCCAGGTGCTGTGCTTAGAGCAGGACGTGCTCTCTCCCTCCGGAATCTTCACTCGGGCCCTGTGAGGTGGGTGGCACTGAGCCCCCCGGACGGAAGCTAAGCTGTGTACTTGACAATGTCTCATGGTCAGTCACAGGCGCAGCTGGGACCTGAGTACAGGCCCGTGTGACACCACAGCAGGGACCTCGCCCGCCTCCCCATCCAAAAATAAGGAGGCCGGCTGTTCCAGCTCAGCCCAGGGCCATCTGCCCGCAGCCCTCGGTGCTGACGCCAGCTCAGCCCCACCTGCTATTCCAAGCTTCGGGCTCCGTTTTCAGAAGGGCTCTGGCCAGCTGTGGGCCTCCCTCCCCGGGGCAGGGCATGAACTGGCCTTCCTCTGAGCTGGGGCCCTCAACAGATGGGTCTGGGGGTCGCATCCGGGACCCATTGGTGGCCCAGGCGGCTGGACCAGCCTGCAGCCCCACCCATCCATGCCCAGCTGCCCCCGCCCTGAAGATGCCACCCGATTTGAGTCTTCTGAGCAAGGATGGGGATTTGAGGCCTCCCAGCTCAACTGACCATATCTCCGGCCCCCAGGAACACCTTGGGGAGGTCCGCAGGCCTCCACGCCGCCACCCTAACTCTCTGCTCCAGCCCTTGCTGCAGGCCCCAGCTTCCCCCCCCCACCCGCCCCGGCGCACTCTCTCACCTCAAGACTAGGACACACGCAGAGAGCCCCCAGCCCCGCACTCGTGGGGCTCCCAGGCTAGTGGAGGAGCCGGAGAACACTGGCGGGGGGCCGGGCTATGACCGTGGAAGCCCTGGGTGCCCTTGCAGTGTGGATGGGCCCCAATCCAGCCTCCCCCCCAGCCCAGGGGGCCAGAGCCCACACTGGCCAGGTGCTCCTGGCCCCTTGTTTCCTCAGCAGCTGTAATTTGGGGCCACGTCTGGAGTTTTGGGGTGTCGGGGGGACAGATGCCCCAGGCCGGCCAGTCTGGCTCTCAGGGGCTGTGCCTCCAGCCTGACTCTACAAACCCTTTAGCTGCTCCACATCCTTCCCCGCTCCCGTTAGCAGGCAGGCTACTCCTCCGAGGAGCCCTCCAGGTGCTCTGCTTGTAGGAATCCCTTACAGCAGCCCTGGGGGAATTGGGTTCCCTTCAATAAACACTTACAATCATAGTGAGAATTGGCAAAAAAGCAAACATGGACCTTTGCCAAGGCTCACAGTGGCCCCGGGAGGGCAGAATTACTACTATCCCCATTTTACAGATGAGAAACTCAAGGTTCTCTTCATTCATTCATTCATCATTCCCCAAGTGCTAGGGTTGCAGTGGTGGCCATGCAGTCGGGACCGCTGCTCTGGACGAGCCCAGGGATGCTGAGTGAGTCGTTCCTAGTGGGACCGGGGGAAGAAATGGAGCCCCCTTGGAGGGAGAAGCGGGCAGGGGTCAGAGAAGGCTACCCAAGGAAGGACAGAGAAGCTGAGACCTGGACAAGGAGGGTGGGAGGCAGCCAGGTAAAGGCAGGTCAGCCCAACCACAAGTGAGAGCCATGACTGGACCCACGGGACTCCAGGTCCAGTGACCTTCCCACCATGCCGTGCTGCCATACTGACTGCCCGTATGGCCAGGCCCTGTCCTAGGCATGAGAAAGAGGGGCTGTGCCACGAATATCCCAGTGTGGGTACCGCTATGGGAGCCCAGGGGAGAGGGTCTGCCCTGGAGGAGTGGGAGAGGTCTAGGTGGGCTTCACCGAGGGGGAGGCGTGGAAGTTGGCCATCAGAGGATGCACAGAAGTCTGCCGGCTAGAGTAGGGCTGGCCATGCAGAAGGACTAGGGTGTGTAAAGGCTCAGAGATGAAAGCATGCTTAGCATTCCGGGGGCGGCACATGGGAGGTGAGTGAAGGGGATGTATTCGGGAAGGGGGTCTCTCAGAGCCTGTGGCTGCATCAGGTCAAGGGAGAAACCTGAAGAGGCCCGAGAAAAATAGGGCAGGAGGAAAAGCTGGAATGGAGAAGGGAGAGAGGAGCCAGCGCTGGGGCTGCGGCTTGGGGAGGGGACCAGCTGCTAGCAATTGAGGCGCGTTGTTGGCTTCTCCATTCATTCCCCAGACTCTCTCAGAAGCTGATTAGCAATTGTTCCTCCAGCTTCTTAAGAGACCAGGGGATTGCAGGGAGGGAGGGAGGTGTGCCCAGAGAAGCTGCCAGGCTTCCGTGGAAGGATCCAGACGCGATTTGGGAGGCAGAGGAGTCCCCTCTGACACCCACCTCTGCCCCCTCCATGGTCACTCCTTTTCCAACCAAACCTGGGAGACGGAGGAGGGGGGACATTCCTAAAAATACTGAGACGAACTGAAGCACCTTCTGAGACAGAGGCATTTAAATCCATGGAGTGGGAGGGTGAGGGGGGCAATAGAAAAAAAAAAAAAATTCTTGGCTCATCAGACAGACCTGAGCTTGAATTTTATCTCAGGGCATACTTACTGCGTGACCTCGGGCCAACAGCCTAGCCTCTCTGAGCCTCCTGGTAAGGTTGTCGGGAGAGTTTTAGGAGGCAGGCAGGCACCTTGGTGGCACACAGTAGGTGCTCAGTGAGTGTGTGACGCAGGAGGCTTGGAGAACTCCTTGTCCTGGAGCCAAGACCTGAAGGGGAAGAGGGCTAGAGAGGCAGGGCTTGGCTCAGCACTGCACAGGGAGGAGCGAGCAGCCCCCCTCGCGGGCCTCCAGACCCCAGGAAGGCTCTTGAACTTGTCCTTTGTCCCTGCGTGGGGAGCTCCCCGGGCGCTCTCCGTGGTGGCTGCACTTCACTCCTCGCTTCCATCTCGGTCCCTCCCTGCTGCTGTGTGTCCCCCACATGTCTCTCTGTGTCTGTGTGTCTGTCTCCCTGGGCTTTTCAGCGCTTCTTTCTACTCACACCATGTGTCTGTGTGTCTGTCTGCTGCGCTTTCTGCCTCAGACTCCGTTTCTCTGTCATTCTTCCCCTTTTATTTCTGTTACCTTCTCTTCCTGAGAACAGAGGCTGCCTGAGTCTAAGAATGGGGAAACCAGGCCTTTCCCCATAATGCCCAGCGCACCCCCCCGCCCCCTGCACACCCCGGTCCTGGCCCCGCGGTGCCTCTGACTAACCCTCTGCCGTGCAGACCTGGCTTTGGTAAGAACAGAGGGCCTGCCCTTCTGGAAGGGCTCATTCCCTGCCTGCTGCCATGGGCCTGACAGAGGCATCCTCCCTCACAGCGGCACTGGCCTAGGACGTCCTATGAACTTGAATTCAGGTCCCCTCTTCCTGCCCTTGCCCTGCATCAGGCCTCATCCTCCCGCTAACCTCCTCACTGTGCTGTGGGCCTCGGTGCCTCCCACCTGCCTAACCTCCCCTCCCTCCCTCCATGGCACAGTGGCCTTCCAACCGGCCTGTCCCTGCTCCAGGACCTGCTGCAGCCCCATCTCCTTCAGGATAAGCCCAGCCCAGCTCACCAGCACCGGCCCCCTGCTGCAGGGCCTGCCTCCCCAGCTGCCCACCCTCTCTGAGGCCACGTAGGCGTCAGCCCTGCCCCCACATGCTCTCCCCTCTCCCGGCTCTTGTGGGCATCTTCTGTTCCTTCCAACTGACAGTCCCACCTTCCTGGCACTTCTAGCCCCTCCAAGCCCAGCTCCAGTGACTTTCCCTCAGCAAAACGTGGGCCCTCTCGGCTCCCCAAACCTGGCCCTCCCTCCGCCTAACCCTCAGCCCTCTGGCTTGTTTCCTGGTCTATGTCCCTTGAGCAACTGGTTTCTGGGGCTGCCTGAGCAGATGAGCCCCAGACCCTGTGGGGGGCTGTCTGCAGCCCCTCCTGCCAGCCAGCCCCGGATGGAGGCTTCGTGCCAGTTCACAGAGGGACGAAGATATTGCCTTCCTGGCAGCCAGCCACCCAGCCAGGGCCCCAGGGCGGCTACTTGGCCAGCAGCAATCCCAGCCTCTTCAGAGCCACCCCAGGGGCCCTGCAGAGGCCCCGGGATCAATAAGCCTGGAGGAAGAGCGCAACTCTTGTGCAAAGCATATCCGTCTAAATGACTGGGTTTACTGAGAGGGGGGTACACACGTGCATCACGTGAGCCTCTGCTCCTTGGCGGGCTGCCTGGCTGCTGGCCATCGCAGAGGGGAAAGGCTGGGGTGGGGAGGCCCCAAAGCTGGCATCCAGTCCTGGCTCTGCCCCCAGCCTTGGGCTGTGTGACCTCCTTTCAGAGCCCTGTTTCTCCATTGTCCCATGAGGGCTAGGACCAATGTTCTCTCTGACCCTCACAGCTCAGATGTGCTGGGCTGTGAAATAAGGACTCCCCCCCAAGTCTGTGCTGTGGTTAACATCAACCCTCAATGCCCATGTTCTGCTTCACCAAAGTCCCTGTGAGGTGGAGGAGCAAGGTGTGGGTGAGGGGCTTTTGCAGATACGTGACTTTACTCCCTTCCCCCCTTGGCTTTCCAGAAGCTAGTGGGCAGTCTGGGCAGTGAGGTTCTCACTGGACACTCACCTTGAGGACACCCTAAGGAGCAGACAGCACAGCCGTTATGGCCACTTGGGGTCCCCGGCTTGGGCTCAGACCCCAATTCTGTCTCTTTCCACTGGTGTTACCCTGGACTAGGGGCTTCTGGACCTTAGCACACTGGCATCCCGGGCTGGAGAATTCTGTGTTGTGGTGGCTGTCCTGCATATCACAGGGTGTTTGTGAGCAGCCCTGTAGCAGCCCCTGAGATGTGACAACCACAAATGCCTCCAAACATTGACAAATGTCCCCTGGAAGATTCCCCCCCCAATTGAAAACCACTGCCTTAGACAAGTCACTCAGTTTTCTTTGTCCTCAGTTTTCCCACCAGTAAAATGACAATTAATAGTGATAAGGGGGAAAGCTCACTTGCAGTAAATGCTTAGTGAATGTGAAGCAATATTCTAAGTGCTTTACACATTTTAGGGTTAATTCACTGAAACCTCACCACAGACCTAAGGATAGGCGTTATTCTCCCCATCCCACAGGGAAGGAAACAGAGACATTCAGAAGCTGAGTAACTGGGGCGCCTGGGTGGCTCAGTCGTTAAGCGTCTGCCTTCAGTTCAGGTCATGATCCCAGGGTCCTGGGATTGAGCCCCGCATCGGGCTCCCTGCTCCGCAGGAAGCCTGCTTCTGCTTCTCCCTCTCCCACTCCCCCTGCTTGTGTTCCCTCTCTCGCTGTGTCTCTCTCTGTCAAATAAATAAAATCTTGAAAAAAAAAAAAAAGAAGCTGAGTAACTCCCCGAGGTCCCACAGCTAAGAAGCAGCAGATTCAAGCAAGGCTGCCTGGCCTGAAACCCCAGGCCCGTCACCAACAAGGTGATGTCAGAACTGACTGAGGCAATGTGTGGATAGTGTGTCTGGAATTGTCCCAGTGCTCACTAAATGCTGTGATTGGCCTCGATGAGCCTCTCCAACCCAAGTGCTGGTCTACTGTCTCTCCTATTGATTCTGAGTCAGCGAACAGTGATTGAGCCACTACTCTATGCCAGGGTTATTGCACTTAATCCCACAAGAAAGTTCTCTCCCGTGGGGCCTGGGTGGCTCAGTCATTAAGCGGCTGCCTTCGGCTCAGGTCATGATCCTCGAGTCCGGGGATCAAGTCCCCCATCGGGCTCCCTGCTCAGTGGAGAGCCTGCTTCTCCCTGTGCCTGCCGCTCTGCCTATTTGTGCTCTCTCTCTATCTCTGTTAAATAAATAAATAAAAATCTTTAAAAAAAAGAAAGTTCTCTCCCCCGGTTGCAGAGGGGAGATGGAGACTCAGAAAGGGGAAGGGCCCTGTCCACCGTCACTCCACCACTGGGCCAGGCGGTGACCTGCTGTTGCATGGCCCTCGGTGGGACTCACGTGGGTACCCAGGTGGTGACAGGTTCCCTCTGCCTCTGCCAGAACTGTGAGGAAGGAAGTGGACCAACTGGCATTGATGCTGAGGAAGAAACCCAGGGTGGGTGTCCCCTCCCTTTGTTTAGACCACACTTTCCAGGATTGGGGCCTGCAGCCTGTAAAGTGTTGCACACAATTGTGATTAGTTGCCAACATTAGGAACATTGAAAATTATGAGCTTCTGTATTGCTGCTTCCCTCTGCAATTTTGGAAGAGGTAGAACACTTGTATAGGTGGATAAGAGCTGGAAGTCCCAAGTCAGACCACGTGGGTTCCAATTCCAGCTCTGCCACTAACTTGCTGTGTGTCCTTGGCTGAGCTACTCAACCTCTCTGTGCTCTGGTGTCTTCATCTGTATAATGGGGATGATACTAATAGTACTTGCTTCGGGTTTGTCATGAAAATTAAATGAGAAAGTGCCCACAAAACACTTCTTTAGCACAGCACTAAACATAAAAGAAGCAGTCAAAATATCAACTACTGTTATTTTTATCATTTACTAGTATTAGTATCAGGCAACTCTGACCCTCCGTTCTCCCTCCCCCAGTGGCAAACCCCAGTCGGAGCTGAGAATAGCCGCCAGTCTGGAGGGCTGTGAGCTCTTCTGTTGTCCCCAGCCCGCCCCCAAGCACAGACCCCAAGCGGAGGTCCTTAAAAGGGCAGCATTGGGGGCCCGAGTCCTGGTTGCCGTGTGACTTTGGACCATCACTCCATGCATCTGGCCCAGGGTTGCCATTTATAAGATGGAAGCACAGTACTTTAAAACCTGAAAGGAGCCAGACACAGGAGGCCACATACTCTAGGGTTCCATCTGTGTGAAGCGTCGCAAGGAGACAAATCCGCGGAGACAGGTAGATCAGCGATTGCCAAGGGCTGGGGGATGGGAAGTGACTGTTACTAACAGGATTGCTTTTAGAGTGATGAAAATGGTCTGGAACTAGGTAGTCGTGAGGGTTGCACAACCTGGTGAGTATACTAAAAGCCGCTGAGTGGTGCACTTTAAAATCGCGAAGTTTATGGTAAGTGAATTATATGTCAATTTTTAAAATTCTGAAATGGAAGTGTCAGGGCCCACCTGGCCTGGCGTTTGATGACGATCAACTGAGAAATGGGCGACAAAGCACCAAGTCCACAGTGGGCGCCCAGAGAAGGTGCGTGCCCCGCACCCGGCCATACCTGGCTTGGCCCCTTGCTTGGAACTGGAGGGGCTCCCTGACCTTTAGCCTGGGTTCCTTCCCTCCCCCAGCGCCTTCTGTGGCCAGGATCTGGAGCGAGCCCTTGTATCCAGAGGCCAAGGCCCCCGCCAGTCTGGCTCTGGTCAAGGACTATCTGCAGGGGTAGGGGCGGCTTCCTTACTGGTTACCGCTGCCCTGGTGTCCTGAGGAGACCCCCGCCCCACAGGAGAACTCCAGGAATCCCCTAATTGCTCCCACCCTGCTGTGCCTGGCCTGTGTCTATTGGTTTCCTGCCTACAAGGCTGAGACCCCATAACCCTTACCCCAGGCAAGGCCTGGCCTTTCTCATCACTGTCTCTCCTCAGGGGCTAGAGCTGTCAAGGGATGAGAGCTCAGTCCTAGTATGCATGACCCGTCCGCAAGTCTGGAGGCTCCTCCACTCAGCCTCAGCCCCCGGGTACCCAACCTGCTCAGGCCCAGCTCCCTCGGGGCCTGGTGGCTGCAGGGTGTCGGTCATGCCCTGCACCTCCTTCTCCTCCAGAATCTTCTATGCGTGCCACGATTCCCTAGGCCTGAAGGTGTTTGGCTATATCATCCAAAATGATACCCAAGACACCTTCCACTGCCATGTCTTCCAGTCCAAGAAAAAGGTGAAGTTCTCTCCCCAAGCCCTTCTCCACCTGCTGAGGAGTGGGGCATACGTCTCATCTGCTCCAAGCCAGGGCCTGCTCTGGACACCTGGGAGGCCTGGAGGAAGGGCCTGGAGGGGGGATGTGTGCTCAGGGTAAGGCACACCCCCCCGAGGACTGGCACGTTCCTGCGAGCACACCCGCAAGCATGCATTCGTGGGCACCCAGTGTGCGTGTACGTGTACGTACCTGCATATGCATGCTGGGGACAGAGGGCCTGTGCACATCTGTAGGCCCACGCTCGTCCCCGTGCCCACGCGCATGACTGTGCACACTCAGGCCTTCACAGGCCTCCTGGTGGGTGTCCACGCACTCGCGGTCACCTCTCTGGGCACGTACATGTGTCTACACGCGTGGCTGCGCAGATGACTCTACTGGGGCTGTGTCTGTCCTTCTGTGGACAAGCTGTTCACACCCGCCTGATCCCGAGGGGCTGTGCTTATGTGTCCCCACCCCCACATCTGTACCCACACGGCTGCTCTGTGTGTGCAGAACCCACAGCGCAGCAGTGAGGACCGGGGCCTGGCCTCGAGGTTTACCGTGAGCTCAGCCTCCAGCACCCGCGGCACATGGCAGACTGGGCCGGTGACCCGCCATGGCCGGCCAACTCCAGCCTCACCATCACCAACAAGAGCAGCACCAGCACCACCCCTGAGCTTCCGGGACCCCAGATCCCGGAGGGCCCAGACAAGCCATTGGCTCCAGCTCCCTCAAGGTCCCCAAGACAGACCCTACAGGAGTGCAGATATAGTTGCGCTAGCCATCAGAATAGGAATGAGGAGGTATTTCCTGTCTGCAGAGTCTCTAGCTCACCTTCCCCTCCCCCACCACACCTGCTGGAGCCTATCTGTCAGCACCTCCCTCTCTCCCCTCCTTGGAGGCCCCCAGGCCGTGGCCCCAGATCCTCAGCTCCTGCAGATGTGGGAGGCTGAGGCACAGGTGAAAGTGGCTAATGGGCAGGTGAGCTGGGTGGGTGGGGGCCAGACCACCGCTTCCCATCCCACTGGCCCAGGCCTGACTAGCTGCCTCGGCACAGGTCCTTGGGGCCCAGCTAAGCGCTGCCAGGGGGTCCACAGGGAGGCCCAGGCCCCCACCACCAGCCCCTCTGCGCCCCCCAAGCGTCTGGCACTGACGGTCCTAGACAGTCATGGGGCCCACCTGGGGACGAGAGGGCCTCAAGAACCAACTCGGCCCACCACCTGGGAGGCCGTGCGCCCAGTGGGAGTTGGGAACTCTGAAGGTCCTGCTCTGAGCAGAACTCAGAAAGACAAGGAAATGGCAGGTCCAAGATGGGAGGGGACTTGCCCAGGGTCGCCTGTCCAGGCAGTGGCCAAGCCCATGTGACTGCAGAGTCTCTTGATTACCCTTTCCCATCCCCCAGGCCAAATTAGGTACCAGGGTCTAAGCAAGTCAGATCCCCAATTTTTCTAAAGCCCCAATGGGCTCCATGAGGCCACCTTCCCAGGGACAGGTGGCTGGCCCAGATCCTAGGGCTACTCTGGGCCTACAAGATACTGTCTAGAATCCTGCGTAAGTCCCCCTGCCAAAGCCCAGAGAGGATTAGCCGCTCGCCCGAGGTCACACAGCAGGAGAGCTGGCGCTGTCCAGCTGGCCCCTGGGTGCTCTCCCATGCCGCTCTCCACAGGCTGCCCTGGGTCGCCTCACCCCGTGTGGGGAAGGGGCCCCTCTGGACAGGCCCTGTCTCTCTGGGCAGACACGCCTGCTCGTGACCAGCTCTGGTCAGCCTGCCACCCCTCCAGAAGCGGTCACCTAAGGCCACACTCAGATACGGCAGCGAGGCCTCAGGCCCGACCCCTCATGCCGGCTTCTCTGAAGATCAGACCGCAGCACCAGGGCCGGGAACCGGCTGTCCCGACCCTCAAGACTGCCACGGCCCCCTGGGGAGGCACCTGGGGTGTCCAAGGATAGGGCAGGCCTGCCTCAGAGGCATGGTGAGGCTGGTGAGATGCGGAGGAGGGTCGCGTGCCTCCTGCCCACCACGGTCCACAGGGCCCCGAGGCCCGGAATGGGCAGCATGTGGACAAGGTCGCGCAGGGGGTCAGTGGTGGGCATGACAAGGAGCCCAGGCTCTGGCCTCCCAGCTGGACTCTGTCTATAGCGCAGACAGAAGGGGCAGAGAAGAGGAAGCGGCGCAACCTTCAGAGACTGCTGTTAAGGCAGGTTTAACCCCCGCCTGCGGGATCATGTAGTCTCCATTCTGCCCACCTCACATATGCCTGTGGGCTTCATTCAGGCCAGCATTCTGTGTCCCCGCCCACATTCCGTGTCTGTACCCGACCACTTGACACACGCGTGTGCCGACAGCTGGGAGGCCGTCCACACTTGTCCCCTGAGACCAAGCCGGAGGTCCAGGTGGGTGATGGATGGGACAATATGACATGAAGGGAATCTCCTCAGGGTCCCAAGAAATTATGGTGTCCAACTGACCCACTTCGCAGGAAAAGAAACTGAGACCCAGGTAGTTCAAGGACACACCAAAGGATCTGGACATACAGCCCTAAAATGCCGAACGCTGGGCCAAGGCATGACCTGTTCTTATGCTGCCCCCTTGTGGCTGGAGGAAGGACTGCCTCCTGCTGCCCCGCGGATCCCCTGCGGCAGATCCCCAGATTCATCCTCTACCTTTCTCCTTCCCAGCCCAGCTCCCCTCCACCCCTGCCCAGGGGTTCCATCCCCTTCCTGTTGCTCAGTTTGGAGGAGCCTTAAGGTCAAGGGGCACCCGAGTTTCCCCACCCCAGAGCAGGACACCTGGAGAGGCAACCAGCTCCGTGATGCTGAGTGAGTGGTTGGCACAACCCCCCCGCCCCCGGCAGCCCCACGGACACATCTGGAGTAACATCTTCAGTCCTCACCTCCTTACCAGCTCTGGTTTTCTACATAATTTTCTTGAAATTCTCGACTTCCTTGGCCCCGCTGAAGAGACACACTCCTGGTTTTCCTCCTACCTCCCTGACTATTCCTTCCCCTTTGTGGGCATCTTGCTCCCTTCTGCCCCTGAATGGTGATGTTCCCTGGGCCCCTGACATCGCTGCTCTTGCCTGGATGTGGGGCTGGATCACCTAGCAGGCAAGCAGGTAGACAGGCAGCCTCAGGGCACCAGCAGACCAGGGATGCCAAAAAAGGGAGACCGGTAGGAAAATGTTAGTTTTTATGAACCCATCCATTTGGTGATGATAAAATTTTTGTAAGACACCTAAGTGTTATGTTTGACAATTTAGTATCCTTCCTTTACACCGACAGATGTAGGGTGAGCACCACCATCTTTTCAGCGCTCAGGGCTTCTAAGGGCCCTGCCTGGGTGATCTTATCTGCTCATTGCTTTTAACTACCTGTCCATAACCTCCCGACTCCCACGTGCATGTCACCAGACCTGATTTCAACTTCCCCCTGTAAACCTTCCACCAGTGTCCCCCTGGCTCTCAGGCTCAACAGATCAAAATCACACTTGTCATCTCTTGTCTGGCCCTCTCATCCAGCACTGATGTTCCCCTGGATAACTTCATCATTATGCTCACCTCCTCCGGCTCCCTCCCACCACAGCTAGTCCTTCACCAAACCTGCTGAGCCAATCTCCTTAGTAGCTCTGGAATCCACCTCCTTCTCACCACCCCACTCCTGCCTTACCCTGGTCCTGGCCACCGCTGTGTCTCCTGGCTGGCCCTCCTGCCCCCAACCTCTTCTCATTGCTGGCTCTCACATGCCCATCTGACCATGTTGCTTCCCTGTTTGAGCCTGTCCCCAGATCCTTGTTATCCCCCAATACAGTCCTTACTCCGAAGACTGGCCTTGAAAGTTCTCGCCCCCTGCGACCTCATTTCCCACCATCCATGATCTCACACTGATGCACCAAGTACGGCGAGGGGCTCAAAGTTTGATGGCTGATGAATAAACTGAACAGGAGGGTGCTCTGGCTGGATGGGGGTAGGATAAGGCTAGATATATCATCCCAAGCTGGCGATGACTTCCAAGTTTGTCCAACCTGACACTTAAGGCCACCAGCCTGAAGATGTTTCCTGATCAACTTGTACACCTCCCATGATGGGGAGTTCCCTCCCTCTCACCATCCCTGGTCAGGCCCTACTGTTAGCAAATTGGGTTCCTGGAGTACATGGGGATGGGAGCAGGGAGCTGGAACTCAAGAGACCTTCATCCTCAGGGACACTTAACTGCCTTTTCCTCCCTGGGAGTCCCAGTTCCCTGGGTCTGGTGTCCCCCATTATGGCTCAGCTGGGGCTCTAGGAAGCTAGTCTGGGCCAGATGGAGAGATTGCCAGAATAGCCACCAGAGGGCAGTGCTGCCCCATGCACGGTCTTTGGGACGGCACTGTCTTTGTGTCTCAAGACTGTGGATCTTTCAGATTGAATCCGTGTGTGTGCGTTGTTGTGTATAACGACTGTGTGAGTATATTACTTTGTGTGTCTTTGGGTGGAGGTATTTGACTAGGCCAGTCAGTGTATGTGGTTGTCCATTTTTGTGCACATCTGGGTCCCCCAATTCCTACCCCGGAGGGAGTGTCTTCATCACTCCGAGGGTCCCAGGGAAGGACAAGGAGCACAGCCTCACTCTGTGCATGATCCTCACCCTCTAAAAAGCTCCCGCCACCATCACCATCACCACAAACCTCAGTGACCACACGTGGGCCTCAGGCACCTGTCGAGTAGGGAGGGCAATGACCCCAGTGAGAAGGGGCAGACGTGCTTGCTGCTGGCTGGAGAACTAGGGCCTAGAGACACAGGCCATCCTGACCTTTGGGGCCCATATGGGCTGGGAGCCCCCCAGGCCCTCCTTCCCAGCCTTACATCTGCTCCTGCCCACCAACACTCTACAACAGGATGGGGTGAATAAAACCCCGTATCACAGAGGAGGTGTGTTAATTTGGCCAGCCATGAACTGGACCACAGGGCAACCGGGTAACTCAGCCCCGGTCCCCAGGCTTCATGGTTCGGGGCCCTGGAGAAGGGTGTGCGTGTACCCCTGCTCACTGCTACAACAGAAGGACATGCCTGGGAATGAGGGTGCTCAGGGGAGGGGAGCTGTCCTCTTCCCTGGGGTGGTGAGAACGGAAGGCATCTTAGGACAAGCTTGGGAAGGGTCTTGGAGGACAGGAGGGGGTGCCAGCCAAAAAGCAGCACGGGCAAAGGCACTCGCGTGTGAGGGAGCACAGCTCCGCCAGGCAAGGTGCCAGGACTCTAGGATGTGGGCGGGTGATGGCTCCCAGAGGCAGGAGATGCACTGACACCAAGGAACCTTCCTCCCAAAGCAGGCTGGATTGGGGGACTGGTCAAGCCACCCCATCTTCAAAGCCAACACCTGAGTGGGATCCACCTCACATCTCCATGGCCTCCACAGGACAGACGGGTCCCCATTACGGTCCCTATTGTCCCCAAGGACCCGGGAACCCAGAGAATTTCTACAGCAGGAGCTGGGAGAGGGGAAGGGGGTCCGGTATCTTTCATGCTCTGGACGGAGAGCCTCACACCCGGAGTAGGAGACCCAGAGAGAGTCAGAAAGTGTGTGCGACAGTCGGAGAAAGAAGAGAGAGAAGAGGGAGAGAGACACGGGCGGGGGGGCCGAGGGGGGGAGACCGAGCAAGGAGGTAGAGGACGCAGGGAAGCGGCGCGAGGAGGGGGCAGGGCGGACCCCGTGGCCGGCAATCAGGCCGGCAGGAGGCAGGTGGTCCGGGGCAGACAATGGCGCGGAGGAGTGCGGAACCTGGGACTAAATTTGGCGTTGCCTTTGCAGGGCGCGGGGCCGCCCGTTCATCTCGATGCAAAGGAGAGACGAAATGAATATGCAGCGCGGGCTGTAATTGGGCCGCCGCGGCCGCCGCCGCCGCCGCCGCACTATAATTTTCCAAACAGGATCTTGCAATCAGGGCCTTATTCATTAGCGCATAAACAATTTTGTTTCTCGGCACTCGAGCCTGTCAATCACGCCGAGAGGGAACATCTTGGCCGGAGGCGCGGGCCCCCGCGCGCGCTCCCACGCGCGCCCCCTCGAGCGCCGCCAAGTGGCTTTGTGCCCGGAGGCCGTGGGGTGCTGGGATGGAGGGGCGCGGGAACACGCTGCGGGGGTCCCCGGGCCGGGGAAGATGGGGAGTGCGCGGCGGGAGAGAGTGCGAGTTTGGGGGGCCCAGCGCTCTAGGTTCGAATCTCGCCTCTGACGTCTTCTGGCTCCGTCCTTGGGCAATCCCCCCTCCTCCTCCCCACCCTCTGTTTGCCCTCTGGGAGATGCGCTAAGTGCACTCACCCTGCACCACTACAGGGGCATCGGCAGAAAGGATGCCTAGTGCTTAGGATGCTGGGGCTGGGGGGAGCTAGGGGTGCTGCAGCATGGAGGGGGTGCTAGGGAGGTGCCCATCTAGTTTCTGTTATTAAAGGGGGCATGGGCCCCCCACAGAAGTCTCCTCGTTGCCCCGACCCCAACAAGAATGGGCTCTGTGACACCACCAGGTGTGTCTGAGGTTCTCCAAAGAGCCGGGCACAGCCCTGGGCTCACCCAAAAAGGGACATGCATGCATGCGTGAACTTGCGTGCTTGCTGGCAGCAGGGTTTGCCCCGGGGCACTTAGGATTCTGCATCAGCGTGTGACTCTAGAAGGGCTTTGTGCCTGTGTTTGTGTGTGTCCTGTGACGCTGTGTGTGTACGCGTGTACGAGTCCATCTGTAGATACGCCTGTGTAAGTGGGGTGGGTTGTGATTGTGTGTGCGGTTTCTTGGCTCCCCACGAGACCACAATGCAGAGTGTGGCTGCCGGGTGATGGCCAGATGACAGGTACTGAGTGAGGGAAGGCTGTGTGAGCAGGGCTATGTGACTGTGTGTGTGTGTGGTGGGGGTGATTCTGTCTGTCTGTCTCTGGATGTGGGGCTAGACCATGTATTTGGGTGGCCCAAGCACTGGGGAGCTGTTTCTTTCAGGACAGATGACAGCTTCTGTTCTCCCCACTTCCTCCCTGGCCACCCCTCCATCAGCCCCACTCCCTGCAGAGTCAGCCAGGATGCCCAGGCTGAGGAGAGGAGTAGCTTTTGCTCTACTGGCAGGCTCTGTGCAGTGGGGGGGGGGGGGGGGGGGGTCACCTACCCATCCCCCTCCAATGCTTCCCTCAGACAGTTCTGAGACTCAGCCCCTGCTGCCTGCTCCATCAGGAGAACCCCAAGGCCTCCAGAATTTCAGATCCAAATGTTCTAATCAGCTCAGTTTTACATAAATAGCATGTTAGGGCTGGACAGGCCCATTGTATTGATGGGGAAACAGAGGTCTGGGACACTAAACAGGAAAGAAGACTTCCCTCGGGCCCCCCAGCAAGTTGGGAGCAGAGCCAGGATTTGAAGTGTCTGACCCCAAAGCAGGGGACAGGGTCCTGACTTCTTCAGACACAAACACAAATACACACACACATGTGCCTACACACACATGCACACCCACACCTCCCAGACCAAGCCTCAGGGCTGGCCAAGAGTGGAGCTGTCCCACTCCCTCCCACTTAGCACCCCCACCCCCTCCTCCTCCTCTTCTGCAGTGCCCCACCCCCACCCCCTATACAATCCCTGCTCTGCACAGAGACAAAGAATTTGAGGATGTGCTGGCAGCCAACTGACAGGCCATCAGTCTCTACCCAGACACCCTCTTCACAGCTCTAGACCCAGCCCGGATGCCACCCCACCCGCTGGTCACCCCCAGCACCAGGCCAGGAAGGGAGGTGGCCGGGGAAGGGGCTGCAGGGGAAGGCACGGAGTCCGGAAGGCCGGAGGAACAGTCTTCAACCTGTGAATCCGGCCGTGCCTGGCCCGGAGGCCTCCCTGCTCCTGCGTGTCTTGCTGCATGGCTGGCCCCGGCCCACAAGGGACCCAGGCTGCCCATGAGGCAGCTGCCCTGAGTGACTCCTGGAGGACAGCCGTGGCACCTCAGCATGCTGGGCGGAGGCCAGAGGTAATGGCTTTGGACGAGGAGGCCAAGGGGTAAAGCCCAGCTCTGCTACCTCCTGGCTGGGCAACCTCAGGCAACTGGCCAGACCTTCCCATGCCTCAGTTTCCTCATCTGTAAAGAAGGGCTGTTTAACTTCCTCAGCACCCACTTGGCACTTGGTGCTTAGTAAAGTCTAGGAGGACAGAAAGCTCAAAGGGAGAGACCCCTTGGGCCAGACTTAGTCCTGGAGCCCAGAACCCAGATACTGTTTGGAGGTCACACTCGTGAGGAAGCGCTGCCAGGCTCCCAGCTCAACCGGATCAGGGTTTCAAAGCCAAAGTCACACGAGTTCGTCTTTCGTGGAAAATGGTCCCTTTCTAAGCCCTGTGTGACCCTTCTTATGAACAGTGTGTTTTGGGGCCACCAGGTGGCCTCAGCCTGGGTGGTCGGCTACCTACTCATTTATGGAAGCAGAACCCAAAGCCTGGAGGGTCAAAGTCTCTTCCCCAAGGTCACCAGCTAGTAAAAAAAAACGTTGTCAGGACTTGATCCCATGTCTTCGAGCACCAAGAACAGTGCCTGTGCCATCCCCGCCCCCAGCCCTCTGCTGCCTTCCGGTTGGGGACACCCAGGCTGGCCCCAGTCCAGCCTCTAGAGCTGCCAGGTCCGCACTGGTCACCAGTCACTGTCCCTTCTGCAGGGTCACTGGGCTGAATGTGATTCAGGAACAAGGTGGCCTAAATCCAGGTGCATCAGGAACTGCTGGTTTCAAGGCCCTGGGGTCACAGCTCAGGCAGCTGGGGGAAAGGAGGTTGAGGAGGAGGGGAGGAAGCTTGTCCCCAGGGAGGTGTAAAGTCCAGAGGCAGGGGTTTCCTCGAGGAAGGCCCTCTGTGGACACCTCCTGTACCCCACTCCTCCCTCCTGGGGGCTTTACTTACTTCTAGGTGACCCGTGCAACATGGGGCAGGGGGAAGGGCTCAGAGGGTAAGCAGCTGAGTGACCTCCAGAAAGACCCTCTGCTTCTCCGAGCATCAGCTTCCCCATCTAGGAGAGGGGGAAATATTCGTATAATTGCCTTATTCTGGCCCTAGAACCTACCACAGTGCCTTACACATAGTAAGTGCCCAACCAAAGGCTGTCACATGACTTAGCAAGTGACGGGGCTGAACCCAAAGAAAGCAGCAGAAAAGGGCTGGGGCTGTCCCGGGTGTTCCCTTCCCCCACCCCCGCCCCAACCCACTGGTATTCTTGAGGTGCCTCTCTGGGCTCAGCCCCACCCAGGACCTCATTAGCAGGGGGTGAGCTCCACAGCCCAGATAGCTGTGAGGTCCAACCCAGTAGCCACGGGCCACATGTGGCTCCTGAGCCCTGACACGTGGCTAGTCCACATTGAGGTATGCTGTAAGCGTGGAATACACACTCGTTTTCAGACTCTGTACCAGAAAAAGAATGTCAAATATATCAGGCATCATTTTTAAAAATTGATAACCTGTTGAAGTGATGGCATTGTCGCCACAATGGGAGAAGTAAACTGCTTTTTTTTTTTTTTAAAGATTTTATTTATTGACAGAGACACAGCGAGAGAGGGAACAGAAGCAGGGGGAGTGGAAGAGGGAGAAGCAGGTTTCCCGCTGAGCAAGGAGCCCAACGCGGGGCTCGATCCCAAGACCCTGGGATCATGACCTGAGCCAAAGGCAGACGCTTAACGACCGAGCCACCCAGGCGCCCATAAACTGTGCTCTTAAACTAGCTTCACCTGCCTCTTTTTACTCTTTACTTTTGTGTTACTAGAATGTTTAAAATGATGTAGGTGGCTTGCATCTGTGGCCTATGTTATGTTTCTATTGCAAAGCAGTGGTCTAGAAGATGCCACAGACCCCAGCCCCAGAGGAGTCAGGGGAAGACCCTGGACATACAGCTATGGTGACCCTAAGGCACCGCCCCCCCCCCGCCCCAGTGCACTCAGGCCCACTGCACGGCTCATGGGGTCTACCTCAGTTTCCCCATCTGACTCTCCAGTCCTTCATGGTCCCAGCATCCTGTAGGCCACCTGGAATCACCCCACAGCCTCATTCATGGGCTAGAAAGCACATGTATGGGGCCACACCCACCAACTGAGAGGGGGCCTCAGGCACATGTCCACCAACTGACCAACTCAACCTTCATCCAACCAACCACTTTACCTTGTACATGTTTCTTAGGCCCTACACCTCTCTCCATCCCTTCTGCCACCTCTTACCCAGGACTCATTCATCCATCCATCCATCCATCCATCTGGCAAGTATTTACTGAAAACCATGTACCAGACACTCATTTTGGTGTTTGATATACATCAGTGAACAAAGCAGACAAATCCCTCTGCTCCTAGTGGGGAAGACAGATAACAAGTAATAAATATTATAAATAAGTGGTATGTGTTAGAAAGTATAAGTGCTAATTTTAAAAAATAGAGCCATTAAGTAAGGAAGCTCGGCCTCCACCCTGGTCCCCCTGCCTTCATTCTCCTGCCTTTGACTAATCCTGCATGGGCTGCTGGTGGGATCTCAGGTCCTACCATGCTACCTCCCTGCCTCCAAGCCCACTCTGGCTCCCCAGTGCCTCCAGCTGAAGGTCCATGCTCCTCAGCCTGGCATGCAGAGCCCCAGGTGATCTGACCCCACCCCACTTCGTCCTACCCAGCCGCACCCTGACTGCTCTCAAGCGCCTCCCTGATGTTCCCTCTGCCGAGACTCCTGTTCTCTCACTGGTCCCCATCCCTAGAAGATCTGCTCACTGTCAGGAAGGTTTGCACCCAGTCCCAAGCAGATCTCTGCATCATAGGCCCGTGTGTATGCTCCAGCTCCACGCTTGCTGCTGCCATAGCTCACTCACGTGCGTGTGGATTCCGTGTGAGCCCGCCTGCCACACACCTGTGTGTTCTCCCCCTCAGAGAGGCCGAACCAGTGCAGGGGCTGCCCAGGTATGTCTTCCCTTCCCAAAGCCTCAGCAGGAACAGCGCTGCATTCAGGAAGTCGCCATGGCAACCGCCTGGCCCTGATGCCATCTCCTGCAATCAGCGCTGGGACCCGGCCACCCGCTGGGCTTCCTGGAGATTTGTTCCCCATGGTGGGGGGCTAGGGGGGCTCCTAACCCTCCCCCTCCTCTCTTCGTCCTCCCCTCCCTGCCCCCAGCATAGCGTGGCAGGGCTGCCAGGCCGGGACAGCAGAGTATTTGGGAGAGGGCCCTCTTGGACTAGAACCAGGGACTGGAGTTCTGGTCTCTTATAAGCCACTGGTACCTTATGTGGCCTTGGATAGATTCCTCCTTTCTCTGCACCTGTTTCCTTACCTGTGAGATGCCTTCCTTATAGGTTGCTGTGGGGTCTGGAGCAATGATGTGGCACAAATTAGGTGCTCAACTAATGGTATTATCAAAATGAAAGGTCTACAACAACCCCTCACCTTTACAGGGCTTCAGAGGGCTTCCTATCTGTTGCTTCACAGCAGCCCTTGAGAAGAATATTTAATGTCAGTTTAACAGAAGAGGAGCCTGAGGTCCAAGAGGTGGAGAGAAGGCTCAAAATCTCTGGCCCCTGCTGGCTGGGGCAGGTCAGGAATGCTGGGGAGCCCAGGAGAAAAGCTCTCTGGGCAGGATAGGGCTTGGGTCCATCTTTTCTCTGCTAGCGTAAAAACAGGCAACTCTGCCTCCCTTCTATTCCCTGACAAGAGTCTGACTCTCATCTCCTGAGCTGGAGCTGAGGAGTAAAGCGGGGCTTCTCCAATCCCAGGGCCCTCCTCAAGTACAAAGAGCCTCCAATTGGGAGGCAGGAGGCCCGGATTCCAGTCCTGACTGGTGCTGTGACCTCAGGAGAGGGAATCATGTGCCATCAATCTCGTGGCTTCACTGAACTAGCAGGTGCAGCAGGTGACCCCAAGGGCACATGCCACTCATACAGGCTGTGTTTCCATTCTGTGTCCAGACCAGCTCATGGTACACACAACCCTGGGCAACAGGGACCTGCGAGTTTGCCAAATGCCAGGTACAGACCTCCGCCACCAACAGCTGGGCCTGGCTCCCCACTCTCTTGGGGAGTCAGGAAACAGAACAGCGCCTTTGTTCTCCCAGCTCCCCCAGAGCTTTGATTGCTGAACTTGGACACTACAGTGTCTGTTTCTCCACTTCAGTCCAATTGCTGCCAGAAACGTCCCCCAAGTGAGGGGAGAGGCGCCACATGCTTGCCATGTGCCTGATGCCCCTATTGTGCCTGTGACCCTGTTTAACTGCCACAACCACTCTGCAAATGATGTCTTCCTGGGTGCATCTGACAGTGTGAAAGCAAAGGCTCAGAGAGGTGGAGTGACTTGCTCAAGATCACACAGCCAGGAAGGGGCAGAAGTGGTATTGGAACCCAGGCTGATTCCAGAGCCCAAGGGAAAGAACCATCCTTGATTTCTGCTTTGCCCGGTCACCTTGTTCCACCCTCAGTGAGAGCTCTGTCCCCTGAACTCCTCTCCCTACTCATTCTGAGGCCCCAGGTGCCACCCATGGCACCCCTTCCCCTCATCCAGGCAGAAAGATGCTTAGACTCAGAATTCCAGAGCATCAGAGGTGAAAGTGCCCTTTGAGTTGACCCAGACAGGCCCTAGCTCACCAGTTCTGCCTCCATACAGGTAAGGAAACTGAGGTCCTATAAAGCAAAGCCTGTGCTGGAGAATTAAAGGTGCAGCTTCCCATCCTGCATGGGGCATGGTGGGAGGCGAGTCCCAACCCACAGGACGCAAGGGGCTGCGGAACTCAGAAAGAGGGGCTTCAGGAGCGCTCTGGAGATGCCTCCAAGGGCAGGCAGGTCTGCCGGTCCGGGCTGCCAGGGCTTGGTGTGGACTGGCAGAGCGGCGCAGGAACAGGCCAGACACCGGGGTGGGGGTTGGGTGGCCCGGCTGAGCAGGGGAGGGGGGGGTCAGGCAGCCTTGGCCCGGATCCCGTCTCCAGCCGCAGGGCCAGCGCGTGAGGCGGAGCTGAAACATTCAAGCAGCTTCCTCTCCTTGGTTGGGAGTGATGTCGCCCATTTCCTGGATGTCCAAGAACCGGCTTCAAACAATAGTGCTGTCAGGAAGCCAGGAAGGGGCTGCTGCCCTGGGCCTGGGCCTGCCCCATCCCTCCCCACCTCCTGAGACCTGGCCAGGCTGTCCCTTACGCTTATCTCTTTGAGTCTGTTGTCTCTGTCCCCAGCCGGCCGGGTTTCTGCGGGCAGGCCACCTGACTTCCCTGGGCCTCGGCTCCCATCAGAAACTTGGGGAGTGTATCCTTACCCAGCAGAACCCACACATTGATCAGAGGATGTAGTGACAACAGTAGCCAGCACACCACACACGGGGGGCACAGGAGGAGATGCTCAGCACGTCGTAGGCACTTGAAAAATGTGACTTGGACTCTGAATCATGGAAAGTGTCAACTCACGTTTTTCAAGCCTACTACGTGCCGAGCATTTCCACACGCACGTGGAATGTGTATGATGGGTTAAGACTGGTAAAGACTGACAGTTGGAGAGTCAGACAAAATCGAGTTTAAATCCTAGCGCTGACATTCAGGAGCTGTGTGACCTGGGACAGTGACATGGCCTCTCTGAGCTTCAGTTTCTTCTAAAATAAAGCAAAATAGGAAAAACAAGAATGCCTATTTGATGGCATCCTTATGAAAAATGAATGGGCCAATAAATGTAAAATACTTGGTGCAGTGCCTGACAAAGAGCGGGCACCCAATAAATGTTAGCTGTTGTGACAACTGCTTCCACAATAGGCCTCCGCAGCAACCCCCATACCTTTGCTCACACGGTCCCCTATCTGCAAACCCTTCCCCCCCCACTGCCCACACATCCAGCTCTGCACAACCTTCTCCCATCTGGCTGCAGCCCCACAAGTAGCTCAGGGTGGGCAAGTCAGAAGTCTAGACTCGGTTCTAATTTTGCGATTATCGGGGCCCTTCCCATCTGTGGGCCTCAGTTTCCCTATTTGTAAAGTAAAGGGAATTTATTGGTGCCTAAGGTCCTGCCAGTTCTCATGCTCCATGAGACAGACCAGTTCCCAACTCGATTCCTGGCACTGGACTTGGCAAGGAGAGGGAGGCCAAACCTGGCGCAAGAGGGTGTCTGCACCCCCAGTCCACCAGCAGGCTGCAACCCCCCCCGAAAGCTGAGAGCCACTCAACTGGTTCAAGCTGTCTCCAGGCTTGGGAGCTGGGTGGGTACTTTTGTCGAGGAACATGGCCTTTTCATTAGCGCCATTGTCCACCAATTAGCCCAAAGCTGACTCACAGGGAACACAGTGCTGGGGGCCGCCATTCAGGCGGGTATCGTGTCCTACTTCTCTAGAAAACCTAGGCTCCACTGCCGGTCCAGCATGCCTCACAACCCCACTGTGGGTGCACCTGTCACCTTAAGAGGGTCACGTTCATTGTACACCTACGTGGTACCAGACGATGTACACTCATCTTGTTACTGAATCAGCAAAACCAGCCTGGAAGGGAAGCACTGTGGTTGTCCTCATTTCTCAGGGGAGGACGCTAAACCTCAAAGACATGAGGTGTGTTTCTCCAGTCCCGCAGAGGCGGGAAGCACTTCATTAGTCACCAGCCAGAGCAGCCTCTTGGACCCTGTTTGCCAAGGAAGCCTAGGGCTCTGTGGTCTTGGGCAAGTCACCTCCCTCCCCCTCTCCTCTCCTCTCCCTCCTCCTACCTCCATTTCTAGTCACTCCCCAACTCCTAACTCACAGCTCCATGCAGAGCAATGACCCCAGGTTTTGGAGCTAATCAGGGTTTCAATTTTGCTTCTGCCAGAGAGAAAATACACATGGTTTCTGGTTTGGGGAAGCTCAAGTCAAGAAAGGGAGGTAGACCAGTAGGCAGAGCATTACCATGTAATCTGACACATAAGGGAGTCGGATTTCCTAGAAATCTCCCCATGGCAACGCAGAGAACCACCTGAGGCCTTTGCCCGGCTGCCCACGATTGCACGGTATGGTTCTGTTGCAAGTCATGCAACTGCTTTGCCCCCACTGCCCGACATTTAGGTTGTTTCTCTCTCTCTCTGTCCATTTTTACAAATAATGCTGCGATGAACATCCCTGTACATATCTTAAAACACCTGAGTCAGCACTTCTGTCGTATACATTTTTACAGATGTGGAATGCTACACATACTTTGTATTTTGGCAGATGCAGCAAATTGTCCTCCCAACATAACGTATTAATGAATCCATTTATGCTCCTGCCCCCAGGCTAGGAGAACAGCCACCCCCCCACCCACACGCATCTGGGTCAATACTGGATGTTACCAACTTTTCAGGGTTTGGCTGAACTAATAAAATGGCATCTCACTATGGCTTTTATCTGTATTGTTCCGACTACTCCTGAGGTTAATCATCTTTTCCTAAGTTTACTGGCCATTCTGATGCTCTCTTCTGCATACTGCCTGCCCACAGCTTTTGTAGGTGACTCTGTTAGGATGTTTGCCTCCCAACCACACTGCCTTGGTTCTGTCTCAGTTTAATCCACTGCTGGCCTTTTGGCTTCCAATGTCCAGTCCCCTCTCATATTCCGGGTCCTGCTGCCTGCTCCCCCAGGTGACCCTCCCCACTCCCACCCTCCACGCTGCCCCAGCCTCCAGTGTCAGCCAGTCCGAACCCACAAGGGCAGAGTGCTTCAGACTGGACTTGGCAATCAGAAGGCAGTCCAAATAGGGGATGGTCTCCAAAGGTTCCTCCTTTAACTCTTAAGTGCAAAGCCTTCATAATAATCCTCTGAACAAACTCAGCCTCAAATAACAAGAAAGTTAAAGAAAACAATTTCTAAATAGATGATAAACTCCCTTAATCTCTCCCACATCATGTCATTTAAATGCCACTGTGGGTGATTTATTTAAAACAAAGCCTGAAACGCCCTTCTCATTTTAGTGAAATTTCCAGAATTAACTGCTCAGGCAAATAGATCTAATCAATAAAACTCCACCATCTCCCCCAACAAGTTGGCTAGCAGAGAAACAATGTTTCATATAACTCTTGGCATGGAAAAGAGCCTGGATACCATCTTAGTCCAATACTTCACTTTACAGCTAAAGAAACTGACTCAGAGGGGAAAGTGTTTTGCCAAAGCCACACAACAAGGTAAGAGATGGAACTGGGAACAGGACCCCCTCACCACCCTCAACTGTGCCCTCTGCTTATCACACTGATAGAGAAGAAAAGATGCCAAAGGCTTTACTTGAAAGTTCATGGGGCTGACTTCACCACTGGGAATCTCAGATGCTTGGAACCCAGCAACACAGTGGTGCTGCATGGTCAACAGACAATCAGAATGAATGAATGAATGAATGAATGAATGGGTGGATGAATGAATAAAGCCTGTACATCAAACTACTGTCACATCACCTAATACTGTAGTTTCAGATGGCAAATGAAAGAAACATTATTATCATCCATTTTAGCTTCAACTCTTCCACCAGAGCAGCAGAATTGATTAAAACAAGGCTTCCAGAAAGGGCATGCCTGCTTAATTTGCATTCAACCCTCAAATTAAAGGAATACCAGCATGCAATTATATTTCTTATTACCATAGCCTAATCTGACCTTTTATGCATTCTCCCTTCAGTTCACAGACAGCATTTTTACTGAGACTGTGACAGAGATTTCTGTGCTCTTTTTGAAAAAAAAAAAAAAAGGCCAAAATCCTGAGGGTTTCCTTCTTTCTCCAATGGTGCTAAATCATTACAGTAGAAACCAGCGCCTCTCTTTGAACAGAAAACACTCTCATGTTTATTCTACACAAAGGGATACACATTTATGGGTTACTAAGCTACTCCCTTTTGGAGAGGCCACTGGCTGAATAACATTCATCCAACAAATAGGTATCAAGCACTGACTATCCACCAGCCACCATGACACGAAGTATGTGCCTTGGAAAATAGGATGCAATTCTTGCTCACAAGGAGTACAACAGCTGTAATGGTAAAGATGCTCTTGAACATGGAGGAAGGGAAGGTGTGGTTCACTCTGGGGGTAGTTGAGGGATGTCTTCACAAAGGAGACAAATTTGAGTTGCATCTTGAGGGAAGGGCTCACCAAGAAGAGGTGAGGGAGAGCTTTGGAGCAGGGGGCGCACATGAGGAAGGGCGCAGGTGTCTGAAATGGCAGAGAGCAGAGTCCAGTATGGATCGAGTTGGGGGGAACAGCGGTGGGGGAGACAGCTGGAGGTATCTCGGTCAGACTCTGGGGAGAGAGAGCCTGGATTCAGATCCAGACAGCCCAACTCTAGATCCCTTGTGCTCAACCTGCATGTTATATTGTGTCATGGGAACAAAGGGGCAGGAAAGACCACTTCGGGCTATAGGAAGGGGACACTTCCTGGGGAAAATAGCACTCGTGTTTGCCTTGAGAGATGGGTAGACTTTCAAGAGGCAGAGATGGGGGGAGGGTTGTTTCCCAGCAAGTAGATGGCAGCATCAGTGATGATTTGGAAACCAGAGAACACTCCTGAGGAATGGCATTTGGGAGACTGTAGGGCACATGATAAGGAGAAGATAATCGTGGGGAGATGGGCTAGGCTAAGGCCAAATCATGGAGTGTCAGAATGCCAGTAAGGATTCGGGGTCTAGTCAACAGCCACTCGGAAGCCACTGAAGGTTTTGGAACAGCAGAGGTACATGCAGCAAGTCAGAGGATGGACTGGAGGGCGAGGGGGCAGTAGGAGACCCATTTGGAAGTAGTGTCGACCATCCAGGCAAGGGGAACAAAAACAAGCTAGGACAGTGACAGTGAGATAGAAGTGGAAGTAACAAATGTAAGAGATTATGGAAGGAACTCAACAGGGCTGGGTGTTGGACAGGAACATGGAGAGGAGTGAGCAGGAGTCAAAAGGTGCATCTCATGTTTGACTCTGGAAGGATGGAGACACCATTCACTCAGATAGGGATGACAGGAACAGGCTGGGCAGAGGAAAAGAGGCAGATAAACTTCCTTTGGAAATGGGAGGAATTGGTCTCATTATTCTCGAGCCGAACCAGCAGGAAGATTTTCTTATTATTTGAAGCCTTGCTCAGAGATCTTTCACACTAACTGCTTTCAAGTTGTTCTGGAACCTTTTACCTACTGAAATTGAGAGACACGTTTGTTCTGAGAGACTGGGGCATTCTATCTTTACTTAAGACTCTTTGGTTCTAGAAGGCTATGATGTGGTGTTATTCCATCAAGAATACAGGAAAGCCAAACATTAGTTTCTTTGTTCAAGGAATTCAAAGCAAGGTGGGGAGGGAGAAAGGCAAGAACTTCTGTCCAACTTGGGCAAAAGTTAAAACATCCTACAATTGAATTTGCAGCTATTAACAGCTCAGGACTTGTTGCTCTGATTCTAGAAAGGTGAATTAACAATCAGGGAGGACCTGGTGCTAGACACTGCAGCAGGATAGATTCATTAGATATAGATCCTCCACTCAGACAGATGGTGTGGTTTCATCCCTTGTTAACCAAAAGTGTGGTCCACGGGCCAGCAGCATCAGCACCAACAAGAAGCTTACTAGCAATCTCAGGACCTACTCCAGACCAGATGAACCAGAATCTTCATTTTAAGAAGACCTCATGTGACTGACTTACATGCAGTGGTATATACTAAGAGTATGGACTTTGGAACCAGATGCAGCTGGGTTTAAGTCTCAGCTTAGCCACTTCCTACTTAGTAGCACTTAACCTGGATTTGCTTCATGTGTACAACCAGTGACCCTATCCCCTGGTTGGACCGTAGAATAACCTTGAGAGCTTTCAAAAACTCCAGGCCCTGGTCATACTGCAGACTAATTAAATCAGAATCTCCGGGGGCAGGAACCAGACATGGGTGTTTCAAGGTCTCCAGGTAACTTGAACGTACACCCAAGGCTGAGAACCACTGACTTCAAAGAGCAAGCGTGGCGACTGGAGCCAGTCTTCGTCTGCATCCCATATCGGCTATTTCTCATGAGGACTGGGGCTTCTCCACCTCTCCCTAAGCTAGAGTTCCTTTGTGAAATGGACATGACAAATAGAAACTCTTTCAAAAGCTGAGCACTGAAAGAGTTGACACGTGAAGCACTTGGCACGATGCATCATGCTCAGTGAATATTTACTACTCATGCAGGTCCCAGCTTCTTTTGCAGAAAGAATCTAAGAAGCAACACATAGCTTGAGGTGTCACAAAGATGCCAATCTGTGAACATGCTCATACTTTCCCCACCAGGGGTGACTTCCAACTACCTGGCCACCAAGAGGCTAATAGATGTTGCCTTAGCTGTTTTTAAATTTCAAGATTCTATTCTTTTTCTACATTAAATTCAAGAATGAGGCAAAGGCAGCCGGAACTTTTGCAGAACAGGTGAGTGTGAGGTCCACCCCAAGTGTTCCCAACTGTGGGGTAGGACGAGGGTGGGGAAGGGGCCACGCCGATCACATAGAGCTTCGTCTTGGAACTGTGCTGACACTTTGGGCGACAGGCCCTCCACCTCCTCTAATGCCTCCCAGCACTCTCCCTGCCTGGACATCTCTAGAGTAGGAGTTAGAAAGGCCTCTGGAAAGGCTTACAGGACAACTGCTTTTTAGAGCACCACGAAAGGAAACCAAGGCCCAGGGAGCTGCTAAGGACTTATGCAGGGCCATGTGCAATTGAAGGCCACCAGCAGAAGGGTGTAGAGCGACCCAGTCAGATGTAGAGGAAATAGCCTGGTAGTGAAAAGGGAACTGAATGAAAGGGAAAATAACGACATAATAGTGCTTTGAACCAGAGCTTTATAAATACTTGTGGCTTTAACCTGCCCAGGAGGTAGATAAGCATGTTGCCTTTAGTTTGTCCTCAAATTCAACCTCTCACAAGAGGTTAAGGAACACACCCAAGGTTGGAATTGACACTCAGACCTCCCGACTTCCTGGCTTTGGAGCTGGGAGCTCAGCCTCCACCTCCCTTGTCTATCAGGAAAAACATCTGGGTTATAATGCTTGAGGATGGGATATCAAGGGGAAGTGGTGGAAGTTTGGTTCTTTAAGAAACTTTGAGCAAGACTGCCGAACACCCAGCCAGGAGGCCCCTCCCATGGCCTGAGTCACAAGTCTCAAACATTTCTTCCCTTCTCCTATCTTGGACGCTTCCCTTGTATGACCTTTGGGGAAAGCTATTTGTCTGAGATATTGGATGGGGAGAGAGGTAAGACTTCAAAATGCGTGAACACAGACAGGTAAGAGGGCCTTCCCTTTACATAGTCATTTCTGCCTGATCAAATGTGGCTCCCTGTTGGTAGGTGAACGCCTACTTAAAGCGAAGAGAGAGGAACAGGCAGGACCACAAGAAGAACAAGCAAAGGGAAGTCATCTTTAAAGGCCAAAAGGTTATATAAAACATAATAAAATACAACTGTTTCCTTTAAAATTTTTAATGGCCAGGAAATGGTATAGAATAACTGCCAAGTCACATAAATTAACTTTTTTGTTAGGTTTGTGATCCCGGAAAGAACACTCTATCAGTCGATGCAAACTGCATGGGAATTTCATCAGTGGTTGTCTGGGCGTGTGACTGAGTGTGGGCCATGGACCCATCTTTACATGGTCCAGAAAAAAAGGCGACTGCCATGTTTGGCAGGCTTCAGCTCTCCTTCTATCTCAGGGTTGGGCTCTGGTCTTGCTCGTGAGTGATAGGGATTCTCCGGTAAAGGTCGATCTGTTTTCACTTTGGTGACCTGTGGGGGGGCGAAGAGGACAGAAGCAAGGCTGAGGTCAGGTGGAACAGTCTGAGACCAAGAACGCACCTCCCAGCGTTTCCTCTCTGCTCCTGCTGCCCCAACTACCCCTCTTTTTTCAAGCCTCAGCAAACCACATTTAGACTCATTTGACCTTTGAACAAATATTCAAGAAAGCTTTCTTTGGGGGGTTTCCATGTGGTAGAAGCTAGGGATACAGTAGGGAACAAGATATACACTGTCCTCAAGGGGTTCACAGTCTACCGACAGAGCCAGACAAGAAAATCAACCAAGACTTCCCAACCAAATTATCACAACTGAGGCATGAACTAAGTGCTGGGACTTAGGATTTAGAGCAAGGACTCTGCACATGTAACCCATCCTGAAGGCTAGGGGCTGGATGATTTCAGAGGGGGTAACCTTTAGCTTCATCTTAAAGGATGCCCATGAGCCAGGCAGGAAGATTAGCAGGAGAAGACATTCCAAGTAAACAGTACATGTGAACACAGAGAGGCGTATCTTTAGTATGGCCAAAGCAAAGGTTGCTTGAATCGTGGCGGGAAATGAAGCACTAAGCAAGCACTTGTTAGAAACGATACTGAGCACCTTATTCCATTTCATTTTCACACTCCCATGAGATCATTTTGCAGAGGTTCCCTGTGGCCACCTGCCTAATAGTGGGAAAACTAATACTCGAAGCTGGATCTGCCTACTATTCCAAAGCCTGTGCTTTTAAATAACGTACTACACTGGTAGTCAGGGCCAGATGACGAAGGGTACTGAGTGACGTGTCAAGTGTTTGAATTTTAATCCAATGGTAACAGGTGCCACCGAAGCAGGGAAGCAATTCAAGCATGTCTGCAGGGTGGAAGGTACAGAAGCTAGATTAGAGGAGGGCAGGACCAGAACTGGGAGAGCCAAGCCAAGAGGCCTGACAAGATGGTATAGCACTACATGATGGTAACAGGGAGACAGATGGAAGGTGGTCACATCCACATCAGCTCTGATGGTCACAAAATCTCCGCCAGAAACCCAGCAGAAATTGTTCTCACTTTAAAGATGAGGAAACACGCAGAGAAATGGAAAGACAAGGCCACAGTTAATAACCGTGCTGTTATGTAGTGGTCTGATCTTCAAGCCACTCCATGTGATATGACTGATTAGTCTTCCCGTATGCACAAATCCAAAAACGATTTACTGTGAATGGAGCTTTCAGGAACACAATAGCACAATTATTACTATAACCACGCCATGAGGCACTATTATCTGTAGTTCACAGGTGAGGACCAGGGAGGCTAACCTGTCCATGATAAAGATACACACTACATGTCAGAGCTGGAGCTGGGACCCAAGTCTTCTGTCTAAAGGTCCAGAGTCGTTGTTTGTTTTTAGAATAGTATTCTCATCCCTCCACCACAGAGATCATTAATGGTTCCTTATTGCTTAATAGAGTTACTCCAAATGCCTCCAGCTGGCATGTGTAGCTCCTTTCAGGAATTCAAGATATGTATGAAATAAATCTAGAAAAATGTTTCTCAAACTTAAAGTAATGAACAGACCCCTTAAAAGGACAAATTATTGTGGAAAAACAAGAAAACAACTTCCTCTTCTGTACCATATCAAAAGAGAAAAGGAGGAGAAGCATGTGGTCAAAGTAATCGCTAGGTACACAACCTTGGGCAACCTACTCAACCTTCAATTTCCCATCTCTCCAATGGACTATTAGCCCACAGTGCAATTAGGATACTACACAGTCAGGTGCCTGATATACAGCAGGTGCTCCAATGTTAACCTTGCCAGGATGGTGGAATTACGGGTGAGAGAGAGCAACAGCCTAGGAAGGTTGGAAACATCAAAGGACACTGACACTGAAGCTGAGGGCAGAAGAGTGAGTAGAAACTGGCCAGGGGCACAGAGGGGAGAAGGGAAACCTGGTGGAAGCAGAATGCAGCTAAAATTTAGGCTTTATCCAGCTAGTCATCACCTTTCTAAAACGAGACTGGATTCTGATTTTAAGTATGACTAAAACTGATAATCCTCTTAAAGAAATAAACTTCTGAAAAGAGGACAATATTTTATAGGTTTTTTAAAAATGTAAACACAAAGATTCAGGAATCTATATACTTTCTTAACAGCATGATTTGTTAATTCTCCTTTGATCAGAGATAGAAATGAGAAAAGGTTGTTTTCATTAGTGAATGTGTAGGTCCCACCACTTTCCAACACAGAGTTATCAACAATTTAAAGTGATTTATTTGTTCAGGGCAGCAAAAGAAGACATCTGAAGATAATCAAGCTGGACAAAACAAAACAAAACCGAACAAAACAAAATTGCTAAGCCATTCATCTACTAATGACACCCAGCTTAAGATCCAACTATCCATAGATACTATACATAAAGAGAAGGGAACAAAGGTTAACTGTGGACCTATGCACTAGGCATTAGGCTGCAGGTTCACAGAGGCTCTCTAGCTTAATCCTCACGGAAAACTAGGAATGAATTCTGGTCCTATTTTGTAGATGTAGTAGGACAGGAAACAGCAATTTGCTCAGGATCCCATAGTGATTCAGTAATACTATCTCCCTCCATTCAAACCTGAGTTTTCCCTCCACACCTTGACACCTATCTGTCCCAGAGGGAATGGATGACAATGAGGCTCAAGAAGCAGGGGTAGGTCGGGGGTGCCTGGGTGGCACAGTCAGTTAAGTGTCTGCCTCTTGATTTCGGCTCAGGTCATGATCTCAGCGTCGTGAGACTGAACCCTGAGTGAGAATCGTGAGATTCTCTTCTCCCTCTGCTCCACACCCTGCCACCTCTCTAAAAGAAAAAAAAAAAAGGCAGCAACAGGGTAGATCAGCGCACAAAGGACCTTGTAAGCCAGAATATTGCAAGCAAGAGCAAGCCCCTGAAAAGTTTCAAAAAGAAAGTGATATTTATTTTCCACACAGATCATGCCTATAGTGAAGATATAATTATAATCCTAAATTCTTCAATTTCAGGTGATACAAGGTCTTCTAAAATCTGAACTGAACCACCCACCCCTCCCAGACATTCACATAGCCTAAGTTAAGAACTCCTGTTCAAGATGTGGGGACAGTGAGAGGATTCAAAAACTAATCCAGGAAATGCTTACCTACAGGAATGGATGATTGTATAAAGGGAGAAAGATGGGGACATGAAGGAAAAAAGACATTCAGGTTTCTGATGTTTCAAGAGATGGTGGTGTCATGACTGAGACAGGAAATATAGAACAAAGAGTAGGAAAACATGCTTTTTAAACTATAGGGATATACTTTTAAAAATCTTAGGTACTGATAAATCTGGCCTGAAGAATCTGGCATACCCTCGATCCTATTTCCTCTCTGAATTCCACGGTAAGTTCAATGCTTTCAACTGCCAGTGCCCCCCTAACATTGTGTTTATCCTCATCTACTCCCTTCTGTTCTCCAATTAGCTAATTAAACAAAAACAAATTTGCACATGCTGGAAGATCTATTTAAAGGAGTATTTCTATTAAATAAACTCCCTTCTGGATTGTGTATAATCACTCCCTCATTAACCTGTTTGGTAAATAACAGATTTCTCCCATCATAACTGTACTCACAGAAGACCCTTTTCTGACCGCCTCTTGCCCTTACCCACCCCTTAGTGAGAAGGCGAGACCCCCAGCAGGAGACTTTTTACCTTGGACAGCTCCCCCAGGTCAGGTCGCACCCAGCCCAGTTTGTCCAGCACACACTCGTCAAACTTAGCCTGCTGTTTGCGACAGCGACGAAACAGCTGCAGGCTGGAATAATCAATGCAGGTCCAATAGTCTGTAAAAGGCTCCGCACAGTGAAGCTTTATCTGCCTGCAAGAGAAGGCAGTGTTAGGGAAGCTCCTTGCAAAATAATGAAAAACAGACAAGTGCGGAAAAGTAAGTATAGACCACAAATACGTAGCCTTGCTTTCTGGAAGGTAGGAGCGTAGATGCTCTGACCTCACTTACAAAACAACTTGGCGATCCTCAATAAGTAGCAAAAGATTTCTGACGAAGAAGACCTAATTTCTTTATGCAGCAAAACTAAATGGGTTGAAATGCAAAAAGATCATGGTCTAAGGCACATATATTTTACACAGAACACTCCTCACTTAGGGCCTAACCTTTTTTTCCTTTAGATCCAATTCTAAAGATTGTCAGTTTAGCCAACCTGGAAGCGGCAGCATAATCTGAGATGGGCACGTTGACAAAAGTCAGAGGTGACAGACAATGGCAAAGGAAGAGAGAGAATTATAAAAGGCAAATACACAAACTAACACACGGAAGATCCTGGGGTCATTCAGTGCAGAGACAAACTTACCCTATGCTCCTCAGAGTTCAAAGTCCTCACTCTATTAATGCACTGAACAAAAACAGATTAATCTGTCATTAACAAAGTTAAATTATATTTGGTATTCTCTGTTAAGAAGCAAGGTAGCATGTAATTCATTTTGTGACCACCAAAAATGGTTGAAGAAAAAGTAACTTCTGTGTATAAGAGATCAGGGTGTGCACAGGAAGGAAGGAGGACTAGCAAAGCCCTACGGAGCTTTTCAGAATTGCCTCCAGCCTCACTGACCAGGATGTCCACGGTACACAAAATTGCACCCACCTCCCCTGAGAAGCACTCTGGTAGTGGGCTACTGTTTCCAACACCAGTTTTTTATTCCTCCGGCCAGCACTGCTGGAGTACTCAGTCTCCATTCTGGACCCTGTTACCCACACCCAACTATTACCTACTGATGCCTATAAAGAGCAACTTTGGCAGTGAGAAATTCCTCTCATGGAGGCAGCTGGGAACCTCAGGAGCTTGTGAAATCCAAATATTGCCCACATAAATGTACTACCTCTGGGCCAAAGCAGCAATGCTTTTCCAAAGTTCTCTTAGAAAAGTTTAAAAAGTAAACACAAACTTGTTAGCAATCAAACCAATGCAAATTCAAGCAAGAATAAAATATCATTATGTACCTATCAAATACTTAAATAATAAGCAATGCTGGCAAGGTATAAAAAGATATCGTGCTGAGGGCAGCATAAACTGACCCAACTTTTTAAAAAAGGGCAACTACAGTCCAAGGTCCATAAACAATGTTCAAAGCCTTTTTATAGAATAATCTCACTGCTGAGAAATTTATGCCACGGAATTAATTAAAAAGAGAAAAAGATCTACACAAAGGTAATCACTGAAGATTTATCTAAAACAATCAAAAACCGGAATAAAAAATGATGTTGTTTTTTTTTTTTTTAAGATTTTATTTATTTATTTGACAGAAAGAGAGAGAGTGACACAGTGAGAGAGGGAACACAAGCAGGGGCAGAGGAAGAGGGAGAAGCAGGCTTCCTGCGGAGCAGGGAGCCCGATGTGGGGCTCGATCCCAGGACCCTGGGGTCATGACCTGAGCTGAAGGCAGATGCTTAACGACTGAGCCACCCAGGCGCTCCAAAAATGATGTTTAATAACAGGAATTGGTCAGGTAAATTAGGGTTGGTTTACCTACCGGTGGAATATTATATAGCCATTAAAAATGACGATCACGAAGACAATCTAGCAATGCGAAAGAACGTTCCCAATAGTTTCAGTGAAAAATGAATTTTAAACCACACACACTGACTTTAAACACAAAAATGTCTTTGCATATGGACAAAGACAGCAGAAGCAAGAAAGAAGGAAAGCAGCTATTATGTGAAGGAAATTTTATTTTTCCCTCTCCCGTCACTGTAGTGGACATCTGTGGGTTTTGCCTAGCCAGCAGTCAGTCCTCATTCTTCTGCAATGTCCTTCTAATTTCCGTTTGGGGAACAATCCCTCCCTATCTCTCAGCAAAGTGGTTTAGATGAATCTAAGTCTACTCCCCACTGTAGTCCTGAACAGGCACAGCATTTTGTCTCCTGAAACACACCTGATTCAAAGATTTACATATGAAATCAAGCAGCCAGGCCAACGAGACTCAGTCCAGGGAGCCCTGCTCATACCACTGGACAACTGGCACGGCTGGTCTACGTCTACTAGGCAAGCAGCACAGCAGCGTGGAGTGGCTCGTGGCCACTTCTGCCACAGCAAGGAAAGAGTCTCTGAAAGTGAACCTGACAGAGAAAAACAGAACCCAAAGATTGGGGGAGGAGAAGAGAGGCAAAAAGATACCAGGTAGTTAAGAAATTACGTAAGCCCTTTGATTCCAGCCCTGCCCAATCCCAGTCCTATTTCTGGACTTTACTGTTACACGAGCCAATTCCCTTCAAGTGGAGCTTCTGTCCCTTTTAATAGAGTCTGTCAAAACATTTCTCGGGGCACCTGGGTGGCTCAGTTGTTAAGCGTCTGCCTTCGGCTCAGGTCATGGTCCCAGGGTCCTGGGATCGAGCCCCGCATCGGGCTCCCTGCTCCGCGGGAAGCCTGCTTCTCCCTCTCCCACTCCCCCTGCTTGTGTTTCCTCTCTCGCTGTGTCTCTCTGTCAAATAAATAAATAAAATCTTTAAAAAAAAACAACAAAAAAACATTTCTCTACAATTACAATCTGGATTTTTTTTTTTTACTTGTAGTATCAAGCATAATGGCCTACTTAATACCTTGACTCTGTACACACTTTTCTCTCCATAATAACTGAGTGTTCTGTAGTAACAGCAATCTAGTGAATACCTGTTAGCAAGCACTGTGCTGAGTTGTTTTATGTACTTTCACAGATTTTTCATAACAATCCTGAATAAGATAGGTATTATTCTATAATTTGGAAATTAAGGTTCATGGATATTAAAGAACACACCAAATAATAAAAACAAATAACACAAATAACTGCATCATTTACTGTGGGCTTATTCTGGTCTATCTGATTTCAAGGTCTTGCATTTCCTACTAAAACTTAAATAGCTGGACGTTCACTGGGATACATATACCTAGATGTTTCAGCCCCTCAGCACTTATGTGAAAGAGTCGTACCTGAAGAAGTCCAGAGCACACTTGTTGACGAGCTTGCCTTCCTCTAAACACCGCCTGGGGTCTTTCTCTTCCCAGCGGCAGAGCATGAACTCTTTGTTGGGCTTATCACACTGAACTCCATAGTGATGGGCGGCAGCTTTGAGCACCGAAGAACTGACTTTCACCTGGGGAAAGAACAACGGGCGACAGACCACAGATTTGTGACCAGGATATCACTTCCTCATCTTCACCTCCTGCTGCTCAAAACAGAGAGAACACAAAAGTAGCACTGGTCTGCCTCCGCCACGAAAATTAAAGACAGGGGGCTGTCATAATAATCCTTTGTGATCTCCTCTGCTTTAGAGATCAAAAGGCTCTTTCACATGCGTGATTTTCTACGCCTTCACAATAATCTCATTAGGTTGACATTAAACTCCCCATTTTAGACATAAGGAAACGGCAGCCCTAACAGAACCCTTAGCTCTCTGACAGAGAAAAGTGGAGCTCTGAAGGATGATGGAGGGCCCAACTCTGTGGAGCTCTGATGAGTCTCCTTTCCAGGAATAAAAGTGATAGAATAGATAAATTTCCCAGAAGACTACAGAATCACAGAAGATGAGACTGGAAAGGATCAGTACGACAGCATCCAGTCCAGAAAGTTATTACTAATAAGAAAGTACTAGAATTTCTGAATTTTTTACAATTATGGACTATATCCAAGGTAGCCACCCCATAACTATGCCAGTCTCTCACTTACCTCCCTGGACATTTTCTTGAGAAACAGTGTAGTTACAGCTCCGCTCACAGGGGACTGCACATAGACCAGGGCCCCTCTAACTGCTGCTGCAGCAAGGGTCCTGCCGGCCTCCCTTTTCCTGGGCCCATACCACAACATCTTCCTTACTGTAACTCAGAACGTTGGCTGGCTGGGAGGATGACCCTCCTCATCATTCTTCCCTTTCAAAATCACTCTGGCTGTTCGTTCAGATGAACCCCCTCATCCAATAATTTGCATTGGAACTACACAAAGCTTAGTCATGTATTAAATTAGAAGGCAACGAGCATGTTTACAATATTGGGTCTCTGCTCAGAGGATCTTTTTCTACTGACCTTATAAAAGCTATCATCAATGGTCACTGTGTGTGTGACCACTAGAATAAAAGCTCCAAGAGGGTAGGGATTTTTTTCAACAGAGATCCGAGACTAAAGATATCAATTCTCCCTAAATGAAACTATAATTAAATGTCGTGTTTACTGTGGCTCGCCAAGCACCCAAAACAGTGCCTCGCACAAGCAGCTAGTGAGTGCTCATCATGTGCCAGGCACCGGGGATCCAACACTCACAGAAGAGACAAGACTACATGAATTATGCCTTCTCACCAAAATAAAGTATGTCCCTCCTCTTATTCAAGTCATTCTTAGGTTCTTTGGTTAAAATTACAGTTTCTATCATATAGGAACCTTGCGCGTTTCTGTTTAATTCCGCAGCATTTTAACACTTTTGATACTAGCTTAATAGGATTTTTTTTTCTATTAGATTTTCAAATTGGTTACTGCTTGTTTGTACACTGTATCTCCTCTCTAGCCAGATCTTACTGAACTCCTGTCAGCTCTGATACAAAACTAATGAGGATTAACAGAAAAAAAACCCCTCCATTTACAAGTAAAAACTACCTCCCTTCCTCTATGATATTTGTATCTTTTTTTCCTATCTTATTGCTTTGACTGAACTCTAGGATAATACAGATGAACAGCAATGGCAGTAGGCATCCTTGCCTTTTTCTAGACTTTAAAGCACAGTTTGGTACAACATTTGCTGTTGTTATCTGGGATGTAGTTCTTAGGATATTCCTCAGTGAGGAAGTCTCCTTGTACTCTGAATTGGCTTTGCTTTACTGTTCTTTCTGGAAAGACTGAAATTTCGAGTTTCTTTTTCATTAATCTGTAACTGTAGAGCACTAACAGATTTTCCAAAACTCTCCCATTATAGATAGAATAAAATCTAGTCTGCCACAGTGTATTATGCTTTAAGATATTATTGGATTTGATTCATAAATATTTTACTAAGGATTTTCATGTAAGAATAATGTTGTAATTATTATTTTTATAGTGCTAAAAATTTTATAATTTTATTTATGTTTTAAAGATTTGTTTATTTTAGAGAGAGAGAGTGTGCATGGAGGGGAGGGGCAGACAGAGTCTCAAGCAAACTCCCCACCGAGTGCAGAGCCCAACACAGGGCTCGATCTCATAACCCTGAGATCACGACCTGAGCTGAAACTAAGAGTCGGACACTTAACCGAATGTGACACCCAGGTGCCCCTATAATTTTATTTTTTATGAATTTCACACAGCTTAGGTTAAATTATTAATAAAATAAATGGCGCAAGGAAAGATGAAGAGAGTAATTCATCTACACACTACCGGAAGAGGAGAATAAAGTTAGGATGATGTCTACTAACATTACAACTGCTATAATTATCAAAGCAAAGACAAACTTATGATACAAGTGAAATCTGCCATGACAAGTCTAATAAATTTGTTTAAAACTCTGTAAGATTTTGTATTACAGTTTTTTATAGTAAGAGTTTATTTAGGTTAATTGAGGGGTATACTCTTGCTTGCTATATTACCTGTAAAGAGCTGAGAGAATAAAAATCAAGACTCAGGGGTGTCTGGGTGGCTCAGTCGGTTAGGCGTCTGACTCTTGATTTTGGCTCAGGTCATGATCTCAGGGTTGTGTGATCGAGCCCCGTGTCAGGCTCTGCACTGGACGTGGAGCCTGCTTGGCATTCTCTCTCCCTCTCCTTCTGCCCCTCCCCCCTGCACACATGCACTCGTGCTCCCTCTTTAAAAAAAAAAAATCAAGATTCAAACTTTTAAAGCTTAATATATTTAAAAAACTAAGTTAGCTATATTTACTTCCTTGACAAATGCCTTAAAGACCTTTAAATGGCTGATTTAATTACTCAAATGCCTTCACAGCTATCGTGTCCAAAAAAGTTATGGCATTCTTTGCCTGACTTTCCTACCAATGTAGAGGTCTTATCAAAATCTAGGCACACCCATGTTGTTGAGCATATAAAATATGCTCTTCCACAGGAAAATAAAAGACAATAACCACTCACCGAATCTCTTTCCTGGGGAAAGAGATGTGCTCAAGATGACACAGCAGGTCAGTGGCAACTGTAGAACTGGAATTCACAGACTCTGACCTTCAATCAGGCCTTTTTGCATGAGATCACCTTCACTGAGGTGGCAAAGGATTTTGGATGTCACCGTCTCCCCTCACCTGCTTCTTCACGAAGACTGATGAGTTCCAACAGAAACAACATCCTTTCATAGCTGCTTACTGTGAATATCCTCTCAAATTCATTCACCTCCCTTTGCCTCAAAGAACACAAAGTTCCAGCATCTTCCTCATTTACCCTCATGACAGCCTCCCCGCACAGCCGGTCTATACAATCTGCGGGTGTGAAAAGGGAGGCAGAAAAAGTCTTACAGTCTACAACCAATCCTCCAGTCCTGCTCTCTTCCTTAAACCATGTCTGCACCTCTTTCTACAGTCTTTAATTTATGCTGTGCCTTCCATTTTACTTAATTTATGGAAAACGGGGAATAATCGTACTTATTTGATAGGACTACTGAGAATTTAAATGAGCTAACACATATAAAAATATTAAGAACAGTGTCTAGCACATCATAAATATTAACTATTATTTCTACTCAAAATTGTCAATGTGTACAGGGAGTTTCCAGCCTAAGCTTCTGACTGCTTCTTCCACAGGCATGTGTTTTAACTCCAAAGTCAACGAGGTCCAAAACGTGTTTGTCTCTCCAATCTGCTCCCTCTGGCTTCCCCAGCCCCACTGTCAGGTTGCAAATCTGACAGACTCTTCAACCCTCTCTGCCTCTGATACCTAAGTCACTGCTAAGTCTGACTTCCAGATAAATCTGTTCTTTTGCTCTGTAAGCACAGTCACCAATTATTTGGGGTCATTAATATCCTCCTCATTATTTCAACAGCCACCAAGACTAATCTCCCTGCTTTTCTTTTCCTCCCTTCAATCCATTTCTTCACAGAGCTGCCAGAGTGATCTTCCTAAAAGGCCAATTCTTACTGTACTCCATTTAAACAAATTAGCAACAAAGCCCTGGAAGGATTCAGGCTTAACAGCAGAATAAAGCCTAAACTTTTTACGGGGTATTCAAAGCCTTCTGGATCCAGCCTTCTCACCCAAGGCACTTCCAAAAAGGGACTTACTGCTGTCTCAGAACATTGAAGTCACTGTCCCCAGAACCCATCTGTGGACACCTGCATTTTCCCATCTCCTTACCTTCGCTCAGATCTAACCCTCGCTTAGAAAGCCCATTACTCCGTCTTGGCCTATAAATGCTATTCTTCAAACGCTATTTAGCCAAGTCTCACATTATGCCCGAGAAATGCTTTCTCTGTTCCCTTTATAGCCTCAGAGAATTATACAGCTGGAATCACTTCATCTTACAAATAAAATAACTATGTCTGCAAATGCTACAAGTGACTAATCAAGGTAACTGAGCAGTTAGGCCTGGAATTTAGATCCAACTTCAAATCCTGCTCTCTTCTCTTAAACCATGTCTGCCCCTCTTCCATAGCATTTAATCATACTTTGTCTTGTAGTTACTTATGTAAGTATCTGTATTTCAATTCAACTGTATGAACGCTAAAGGCAAGTTTATTCCAGATATAGAATACTTGCAGGAAGTTGAACCTCAGATGTTTGCTGAACCAAATTAAAGTTCCCATGAAAAAAACAGCACTCTCAGGCTAACCCAGGTTCACTGTGGGACAAGAAACCAAAGACTGAATATTGAAGGCCCCCACTTTATAAATGTCACTTACTATAAAGTCCCTGAACGTAGCAAAAAGTTCTTCATCTGAGGAAAATAATAGTTGCCATTCTCACAGGCATCTAGGAGTAAGTGAAGTCATGAAAGCAACTTAACTTCCTAACTTCTGGGATATAACTTCTGGCACATAATTTTTAGTGTTGCCCTCCTTCTCCTTTTATGTAGCCTAGACTTTCTACTACCCACTCCTGCCATGACACTCTTGTGCCTTAAAACCTTCCACCTCTCCCCATCACCTCACTTATAAAATAAGTCTGGCCTTGTAGAAGCTGCTTCCCAGTCCTACCAGTCCGAGGTACCCATCTCTCCAGGCTCAGCAACAGCTGAGCTTCCCACCAACCCTAGAGTCACATCAAACAGCACTTACTTGTCTCCCAGACACAAAACGTTCTGCTAAGCCTTCTCACTCTTTTCAGCTTTTGCCCATACCATAATACAAGAGTTTAAAAGCATGGGTTTTACACTCAGACCTGGATTCACAGTCCAGCTCCACCACTTACTAGCTATATGACCCTGGGCAAATGACTTCTACTCCCCAGGCCTGTTTTCTCACCTCTCACATGAAGAGACCAATAATATCCTACTTCATGGTGCTGCTGGCAGGATTTGATGAATTAATGGATGTGAAGTAACTAATTAGCATCCTGCCTGACATCTAGACAAGGCTTGGTCATATTTGCTATAATTTGTATATACTGTCTCGTCTTCACTTCATAGCACAAACTTCACCATATTGTAACTGCCTCGTTACGTCTGTCTCCCCATTAGATTATAAGCTCTCTGAGGGCAGGGACCATCTCTCTTATTCTCTGGTGTTTGTGTATATGGCAATTATTCAATGATATCGCCTGAATAAATGAATGTCCTATTACCAAACACGTTCCCAGGGCTGTGAGCAACTCCACTCTCCAGTATCATCTCCTTTTGCTTCCGCTTCCCAGCTCCACTCCAACACCATACCGATGAGGCCACCTGGAAGCGACTGTCTTTCTCGCTCGACTGTAAAAACCCGGGGTTGTATATTCACTTCGCGGGGAAGGCTGAGTATTAAGGGACATTAAAGTAAAAAGTGGCCCTGGCTGGTGCTTAATAAAAGTACCACTATTATTCACGTAAATGACAAGCAGATCGCTGGGGGTCAGAGTGGGGGAGGAGAGGAGAATGCTACAGAGCCACTGCATGATGGGGTGGAGGTGAGGCGATTCCCGGAGGTGAGGAGGAGGCGTCCGGGAGCGACCTGTGTCTGTGTTGGGGGGTGGGGGGAGGCTCTGCGTGGGGGGGAGCCGGGGCCCACAGTCCAGGGAGACGCAGCAGGGCTGGGCCCAGGCCCGGAAAGCTGCAGCCCTATGCCCCGCTTGCCTGGCTTCCGAACGAGCCTCACCTCCTGCACTTTCAGATCCTCCAGGGTAGGCAGCTCCACTATCCCCGGCATGATGGCGGTAGCCCCAAACCCGAGGAGGCTCCCGCAAACGCGTCGCCCCCGTCTCCTTGAATTCCCCTTTCGACCGCCAAGGGCCACCTCGCGCCTGCGCCTGCGCAGCGGGCCACGCAGGCGCACTACTCTGCCCAACCGCGAGCCACAGAGCGTGCGCAGTGCCTGGAAGGTCCGCGGGCGCTGGGGGCGGGGCTTCGCGTCGGCCCCGCCCATGTAGGTTGTCATAGTGAGACAGGACGCAGTGAGACTCCAGGATCGCAAGGGCTGGAAGCTAGAGGCTGACGCCATGGAGTACACAGGGAGCCAATATATTGGGGAATATGTAGACGGGAGGTAAGGGCCTCATCTGATTCACTATGTCTTGAATATCTGTGACTGGGAAAAGACGGCTGCCTTTTTGCCTTTGCAAAGGACTCTGTACCAGACACTTTGACAAACTTTATTCCTTTTAACCTTAAGGACAACACTTCATGTAGGATTGTTTATTCCCATTTTACAGTTCAGGAAAATGAGACCCAGTGCAGTAAAGTGCCTTGCTCAAGGACACATATCTAATAAGCATCAGAGCTGAGATATATTCATTCCATATATACGTCTGTGTTTGCTATCTGCCAATTTTAGATACGGGGATAAAAATATAAAAAATGTCGAGATCCTTGCTGTCATGGAGCTTACAGTCTAGCTGGTGTACTGCCAATAAGCAAAGAAACGAGAAGATAATTTCAGATAGTGGCTTTGCCTCAATCTTCCCCTCCTCACAGCAACCCTGTGAGATAGATATCATCCTCATTTTGCAGATGGGAAAAGTGAGGCTCAGAGTAACTGTGTAACTTGCTCAAAGTCACCTACTTGGCATTGGGCAGATCAGGGATCAAAACCCAGGTCTGACTCCAAAGCTCATGTGTTTTCTACTATGGAACCCTGCTGCTGAGCTCCTACAGAGGACACATCCAGTTGGGGCAGTCCTTGAAGGCTTTCTGGAGGAGAAAATATTTGAGATGGGCCCTGAAGGTTGGGTTTTAGGTGAGTAGAGATGCAAGGTGAAAAATGTTTCCAGGCAGAGGGAACAGCATGAGCAATAGTTCAGAGGACTTACAAGGGGAGGAGCAGGCTGTTCAGTTTGACTGGAATGTTGGATGTGTCTAGAGGAGAGTAAGAGCCAGCGCTGTTAGGGTGGCTCTGTGTTCTGGCATAGAGAGATTTGAGTACTGTGCACAATTCTGTGAATGGGGGGAGCCACTGATAGATAGCTCCTTGGTAGGGCTGGACATCAGGAAATCTAATTTATTTCATTTCTGTATCCCTCTTCATAGCACATATGTCACTCAGTAAATGTTGGCTGAATGAATGAATGAATGAATGAATGAAATTGTATCCTCACTATGGATTGGAGTCTTTATCTCTTTGTTCTTTTTAACTTACTTTTGATTTATAATGAAGGCTTTTTGCCTTGAGTGAATAAAAGGAAAATGGGAGGGAAGGAAAGAGAGAGGAAGAGAAGGGGAAAAAGGAGGGAGGGAAGCAGAGTAGAGATGGGGAGATCAAATCAGAGCCCATAGCTGTCTTAGTAAAAGGCAGCAGGACCCTGGACCAAAGCAGAGGCAGGGGGGCTGCAGGAAAGACAAAGATGTGGAAGTTTGGGAATTTTCATTGCCAGGACTTGGCAACTGATTGGCTCCCGGTCCCACTCAGAGACTGCCTCCAGTCCCAGCACAGTGCCCAACTCTAGGCTTTGTACCATTTGTGGAAATTGAGAACTCTGAGGAGGGGCTGCTTTGGAGGAAGAGAGGATGAATTTCATTTGGGGTGAGCTGGAGATGTCTGTAGAAGGTCTGAACACTGACATCCAGTTTGCAGTTTAAAAAAAGGGAGCGGAGTCTAACCTCAGAGAAGGGTTTTGATGGAGACAGAAATGGTAGCTGTGATTTCAAGTAAAGACATAAAGGAGAAAAGGCATTCTGTCACCTCCCATGTCTTGCAGTAGAATAAACACAACATCATGTTTGAGCTCTTACTCTATTTGGGGCATTCTGCTATTGTTTCATAGCTACTATTTCATCCAATTATCTCAACTTTGGGGAGGAGTGTTGTCATTATCCCCATTTTACAGATGAGAAACTTAGGCTCAGAGAGGCGAAGGAGCTGGCCCAAGGTCATACAGACACAGAGGTGGAGCCAGGCCTGGCTCAGGTTTGGCGGCCCCAGGTCTGCATGGCTCAGAAATTGTGCCTTGACCACAGACAGCGCTCTTCTGCTCGGGGCCTTGCCTCTGGCATCTTCCTTCATCCCCTCGGTCAGTTCCCTTCATTCCTTACATAATAGCTGTTTACAGGGCACCTGTTTGCACAGAATCATGATTCTAAGAACTGAGGATGCCAAGGTCTTCCTCTCCAGAACTTTGATTAAATAGTGAATATGAGGAATACAATTACAATGCAAGGCAGAGAGTGCTGAGCATCCAACAGAAGTACAAACAAAAGCCTGAAGAAGTTCAGGCTGACTTCCAGCCAGTGGGGGAAGAATAGAGAAGGAATACAGGAATGAAGAAATGAAGGAAAGGATAATTCTTCAGCACTCACTGGATGTCAGGCCCTTTACTAGGAAAATCATTATACATTATCTGGGTTGATCTTAGGCATTAATCTCAGCCATGTCACACATGAAGTAAGTGGTCAACTGGTCAAGCTGGCTGTCCTTGGCTTGGGCTCCTGTAGCGGCCTGCCTCCCCCTACATGACAATTCCCACATCTTCTACAATTGCTTAATTGTGCCTCCCACTAGACCATGAGCCCCCTTGATGGCAGGGACAGCATATGCCTTCATCACTGCTGTGACCTTGTTGTACCCAGCAGACCAAAAACTCAGCACGTGCGGTAGGTGTTGATATGTAGTAGCCGCTCTGTAAATATTTGTTGGGAAAAAAGGAAGGAAGGAAGGAAAACAAAAAGGTTTAGGAAGGTCTCCAAGACGATACATCTAGGAAATGGTGAAGAAAGATTCAGGCCTATGTCCTCTGTCTGAATTTCATCCTTTTCCCAATTCTCTACAAGTGGTGTAAAGGACAGGGGTGGGCTGGTCATGGGGGACAGGGAGGACACAGAACCAGCTGCCAGGAAATCTGGCCCAGATCTCTGCTTCCCAGAGCTTACTGTGTGGCTTTGGGCACATCCCTCCCAACTCTGGGCCTACCAAGGGCTGTGTTATGGGATGTGTGAACCCCAGGACAGCCTCTAGGTGAGGGGGAAGACAAACCAACAAAACTCTGTGCCCCGTCCCCCACCTTCACCAACACAGACCCTCTCATTTTGGAGTTTTTGAGGGAAACAAAACAAAATGTTGTTTTTGAACAGAATATTACTGGGACAGTAAGCCCTGAGGACCCCGAGGGTGAGGGTCCCACTTGCTCTCTTATGCCAGCTCCGATACCCCGGCTGCTAGTCACAGTCTACGGATTTCCCTTTGTGCTTGCAGGATGGAGGGCGTAGCCGAATACATCCTCCCTACCAAAACGAAATACGTCGGAGAAATGAAGGACGGCATGTTTCATGGCCAAGGAACCCTGTACTTCCCCAGCGGGAGCCGCCATGATGCCATTTGGGAAAAGGGACTGGTCGTGAAGGTGATCAGCCTGGGGAGGGGAGGTTGCAGAGGGCAAAGCCTTGGACAGGAAGAGCCCCCACTGCAGAGCACCCCGACCTCTCCATCTGGTGCCCACCTCCTTCCATTCCCCTGCTGCCCTCCAACCGATCTCCCAGGGCTCTGGGATCTACTCCTCTGGATCCAGAAGGGCCCCTGGAGAGGCCATGATGAGTTTGAATCCTATTGTGCCACTAACTAACTGGGTGACCTTGGGCCCATGACTTCCCCTATAAACTGGGGACAATAGTTGTACCTCATATTGCTCCTGTAACAAATGACTATAAACTCAGTGCCTTCAAACAATAGAAATTTATTACCTTACAGTTCTGGAAGTCAGAAGTCTAAAATAAGTCTGTGGTGCTGCATTCCTTCCAGAGGCTATGGGGGAGATCCATTTCCTTACCTTTTCCATCTTCCAGAAGTTTCCTGCATTCCTTGGCTGGTGGCCAGGCATCAATCTGACCTCTGCTTCTATCATCACATCACCTTCTGTCTGCTTTTGTCATCATCTTGTCCTCTATCCCTCTGACCCCCTTGCTTCCCTCTTACAAGGACCCTTGTGATTATATTGGGCCCACCCAGATAATCCAGGAAAATCTCCCCATTTCAAGGTCCTTCACTTAATCACATCTGCAAAGTACCTTTTGCCATATGAGGTCAACATTTTTACAGGTTCCAGCCGGTAGATGTGGATATCTTGGGGGGGACCTTCGTTCAGCCTGCCACAATAGCCCCAGCCACCGCCTGGGACGGTTGTGAGTGTAAATGAGGTGGTATCTCTAAGTGCTGTGCTTGGTACCTGGCATACAGCAGGCACTCAGTGCTAGGTCTTAGTACTTCTGCCACCACCTCTGCTGCTATCATAAGTCATCTAACCCGTCCAATCCCCCCTGGGATTTATGGGCCATGCATACACTTCAGGGGGTCAGTAGAACCTCCTGCTTTATATGCAAAAATTTCTGTGTATCTGGGACTGTGGTTCTCTCTGGGGAAAGACCTACGGCTCTCATCGGTTTCACTAATGCCCACCTTAAAAAGGTTAAGGAGCATTCCTTGTTTTACAGCTTGGAGAATCTAAGCCTCAGGAAGGGGATGTGACTTACCCAAGGCCACACGGTGAATTAATAGTATCGGAATTTCCACCTACGTTTCCTGATGCCCAGGCCAATGCGACCTCTGCGTCCCGGGGATTCCTTCAGCCCTGGGGCAGCAGAAGCAGAATGTACATGTGTGGACAAAGGGCTGTGGCCGGTGGCTGTGGACCGTTTTAGCTATGACTGAATGCTTACTCCGCGCCGGGCACTGTGCCATACGCTTTGCCAGTACGGCCTCATCGAATCAACCCCGTTAAATATATACCGTTAGGGGGCAGTTTTACAAACGAGGAAACCGAGGGTGGGGTCATCTGCCCCGCGTCGTGCGGAGAGTGGCCACATTTTGAGTGCTAGTCACAGAGCCCAGCCCTCTAGCTGTTCCTTCTAACCGTCATGGCCCCCCCCCCCAATAACTGGGAGAACTCTCACTGCTCCTCTGTGGCAACGGGCAGGTGAGGAAGCCACGTCTGGCCATGACACTCGTCCTTCTCGGCAGAAGGGCTTCCTCCACCGGCGCGCGTGCTCCTTGTCTTCCAGGGCACGTACACCTTCTCGGATGGGCTGCAGTTCGACGCCCAGCACTGGCATTACTGCGACAGCTGCGATCGCAGGTTTTACACCGAGATCTGCCATGGCTTGAAGCCTGCAGGTACCGGGCACCCTCCCTTCCCTTCACACCCAGACCGAGAGGGAAACGAAAGGCAGCCTTACATAAGGGGCCACTTGAGGCCCATTTGAGGTCACCCGCAGATCTCCACCGTACCAGCGGGGGGACCACAGGCAGGGCATGCACCGCTCGGTGCCTCGGTTTCCCTCCTGCAAAAGGGGACGATAGCATCATCCACCTCGCAAGTCTGTTGTAAGTAAGATCATGCACGGAAAGCGTTTCCAGCAGGGTCTGGAGCGCAGCGGGTGCTCAGCCCATCTGAGCTGTGGAAACTGAGCCGCCCCAAAGGAGCATGTGCCCTGTGTACCAGGCTCCGGCTGAGGTTCCGTGTGATGCCTGTCTCACAGAATCTCCAGATGACCCCGTCACGCCTGCCTTTCTGGTCCCATGTTGTAGAGGAGGAAACCGAGGCTAAGGACTCCAGACCGGCTTCCCAGTGGTAGAGCTCCCTGGGGGGCCCAGCTCTTCCTCTCCGTGTCCCCTGTATCATCAGAAATGGTGTTCCGTCACCGACAGTGACAAGTGGGCCTAGACTCTGGATTCAGAGAGCAGCCACTGAAGGGGCTCACGGGTGTTTCCAGGGCTTGCGTGCGGTCAGCTGCACCTCAATCAAGAGCATAGGCATTGGCGCAGCCGAGACAATACATCCAAAATGACAAATGGGAAGATGACTGTGCAAACTATCAGAATCAATCCTAACTTATGACATGTTATGGTGGAGTTGACAGAGCCTGGAACTGGAAGGTTCTGGGTTTGAGTCCTCAATTCTCTCTCAATAGCGGGATGAGCCTGGGCAAGTCAGCCTCCATAAGGGCAGAAAGCTCCAGAAAGCACCCAGGTTGGAGTCAGGCAGACCCGAGCTCAAACCCTGGCTGTGTCACCTTGAATCAGATAGTTGACCAGGTGAACCTTCTCTCCCTTTGTCTCCTTTGTCAGCTCTTCCTCCCCCCTCCCCAGTTATTAATTTGGGGGTTCCCAGGGCTCTCTGGCCTTAAGCCCTCTTCCATAACATTCTGTACCCTCTCCCTAAACAAGCCGATTCACCTCTAAGACTTCGTTTATACCATCAGCTTCCAAACAAGGATCAAAATTCCCGAGCCCCAGTTTCCTGCAGCCAGCTCCCCCAACACCTGTATTTGGGACCCTTTACCTTGTCTGCACGGAACTCATTCCTTTCCCCACCAGCTCCTTCTCTCCCAGGGATTGCTCCCTCAGAGACTGTCACCCCATCCACCTGGATGGGCCGAGTCCTGCCTTCTTTCCCCATGCACAAGCAACCACCTGGTCCTGTGGATTCTACCTCTTAAATACATTCCTTCATGCGTTCATTAAATCACCGTTGACTGAGCACCCCATGCACCACACGGGGTTTCCTTCATCCACTCTGGTGCTGCCCTGTCCCAGACCTCCATACTTTCCCCTCCACTACCTAGTCTCCTGAGATCTAGGTTTGACTCACTCTGGGAGCAGTCACTTTCATCTTTGAAGAACATGACTCTGATTGCCACTCTCTGCCATCCCCACCCCTGCCACATACTCTTGAGTGCCTCCTTGCTACCCTCATGAGAAGGTTCCAAACTCTTAAAATGACTTGCATTCTCTGGCCCCTGCCCCAGTGCCCAGCCTCAGCCCACACCACCTTCCCCTCTTGGATTTTCTCTCCTCCCTCGCCGTGCTGGCTCTATCTTTATTCCTTGAAAAGGCCACGCTCTTTCCTGCTGTTCCCTCTGCTGGGAGGCTCTACCCTCTCTCATCACCCAAATAACTCCTTCCCAGCCTTCAGATCTCAGTGTAACGTCCCTTGGTCTGGAGCCCCTTTCCTGAATTCCCACACGAGGCGAGGTCTCCCTGTGGCATACCACAGAGCAGCCAGGGCTGGTTCCCAGAGCTCTGTCATGAGTGCACAGCGTCTCTTCCCATGCCACCTGAGCTCCGTGAGGGCGGGGGCTCTGTCTTCATCACCCCTGTGTCCCCAGTGCCTGGCACATTGCTTGGCACTTAGTAGGCGCTCAGTAAAGAGTTACCCAGGGAGGATAATACTGACATCACAGCAGGGGGAGATGGGGCATGGGGGGTAAGGCCATAACATTAGATTTCCTGAGCACCTACTCTGTGTCAGACACTGGCTGGTCCCCAGGGGACAGTCTCTGCCTTCAAGGAGCTGCCAGTCTAGATCCCCCTTGAGAACTTTGTCCGTGGCTCCTCCTGGGTTAGTTATGACAGGGCCTGGACTCTGTCATGGGCTCCTCACCCCAACAGAAGCCTGTAGGCGAAGAGAGAGCCCCAGGCCTCAGGCCTTCAGCTGTCACACAGCGGCTGGTCTTGTCAAAGGCAGGGCTCTGCCAGGCTCACGGGCAGTGCGGTGACCCTCCCCGCATCCTTCCTTCTCCTCTGGCGACTCCCAACACGGCAACTTCATCCCAAGTACCCGCTGCCTTCCCAGGTCCCCAGGCACTCGGCAGGGCCCTGCAACAGCTGCTTCTCGGCCTCAGGGGCAGGGAGAAGCTCAAGCAGCCCCTTCCCCAGCAGCATGAGGCTCCGGGGAGAGACTGACCGGGAAGCGCTTGGCATGGAGCGAGAGCCCAGTAACTGTGAGCCAACAGGGTGCACACGTGCAGAAGAGCGCCTGGGTGCAGGACCGGACCCTGCACCGGGAGCAGGGTGCTATGCTTGGTGGGCAGCCAGGCCTCAGTCCAGAGAACAGGGAATTACAGGAAACGCAAGTTAGAACGAACCCGAGAAGTTATTTATTCCAACCTTGTACCCATTACTCAGGCCTCAGCATTCCAAGATATACAACACACAGAGCAGTGTGACCTACAAAGTGCACCAACCCCTCTTGAGCCCCTGGTGGTTCCAATGTCAGCAGCCTAACGCACAAGTTTCGCAGCTGCATGCCTTGCTGCTTCCTAGCTGGAGAGTCTGGGGCCAGTTACTGGACCTCTCTGAGCTGCGGTTTTCTCCTCTGTAAATGGGGCCCCAGGGTTGCTGTGAGAATTAAGTGAAGTAGTAGGAGTCAAGCGTTTAATGAATTTCCAGGCACTGGATAAGCACTCACTAAACGACAGCCATTGTGGTAATTCTGGTAAGAGTCAAGGTTGATCCCTGCCCTCCTGACCCATTTCTTCCTGCTCTTCTCCTTACACACGCCTCGCCCCACCAGGTTTCCTGGGTGAGGCCTGATGGCTCACGTCTGGGCTCTGCCCACCCCTTGCATGCCATCCGTCCTCTAGACACGCCTTTCTGTCCACACGGCCGACTGTGATGCATCCTCAGGGTCTCTTTGCCTCCAGAACCTACGCCTGTGTCATGGTGTCCCCAGAAATGGAGGATGGGGTCAAGGGAACAAGTTGGGGGTCTAGTCCCCAAGCCCCTGCTCCCAGAGCCATTTTCAGGAAGCTGCTCTGGGGCACTGCTCCCATTGCTTTTGCTCCACGCTCTGAAGAGGGAACGTTTCGTCACATGGGCAACCGGACAAACATGGACTTGAGGGGGACTGGGTCTCGGTTTGGCCTTGGTGGCCAGTTAATTATCCATTGTACCCTTTCAAGGTATCTCTCAACTCACCGACATGGACCCACCTAGAAAAATCCCTCAGGGCTGTTATGACTGTGGAGATGGCTTCTATAACCCGGCCACGAGGATAGTCAAGGACTATAGGAACCGCTTTCTGAGAAATGCAGGTATGTCCATCCTGACACGCCGGGCCGCGCGTTTTCTCTTCTCTCGCCCACACGTAGCCGTGCGCATATGTTGGTGAGAAAGAAACTTTTACTGACAAAAGACAAAAATTATGATCTGAACGGTTCACAGTCGGGAGTTCTCATGGCTGATGAGTCTCTATGTAGTCATGGAGTGAAGCCAAGGACAGTAGTGGTTAACTGTGAGAGCACAGGAGGGTAGCACTAAAAGGATTAAACTACAGATTTCCGCATGCTTTCCTTTGACTGGTATTTAATGAACACTGTGCTAGATGCTGTGCTTGGTGTGGGCAGCAAAGCTGGGCAAAGCTAGACACAAAACCCCTGTGCTTCGACAGATAGCAGACAAGTACCAGAAAGGGTTGATTGCGTCGTCGGAAAAGCACAACGAAAGGGGAAAACATGGCCCACAATGGGGGTGGCGGGGAGGTAATGGTGGGGAGTCCCAGAGAGGAGGGAGTGATGCTGTGGGAGCACAGAGAAGGGGTACCTCATCCAGAATTGGAAAGTCAGAGGGTTTCAAGAAGGAAATGACAGCTAAAATGAGACCCAGAGAATAATTGGGAGTTGATCACAGGGAAAAAGGTCGAGAAGGTGCGTGATAGCATGTGGTCCAAGAATGCTGGCTGGCCCCTCAGCCAGGGGGAGTACCTTGGAGGATCCAGAACTTCTGTTGGTAAGTGAATGCAAGCTGATCAGACTGAGACTCACAGTAACCAAACTCACAGGAGGCCAATGTACACATTAGAACAAGAACATTTTCCTTTAGCATGGTGATTCCTAACCTTTCTCTTTCCTAGAGTCACAGTCCCACAAGGAATAACAAGAACTATGCACCCTCTTCCTAGAAAAATGGCCACATGTGCACACACACAAACATACATGTTCACACACACGCACACGCATGCACATTTTGCATATAGTCTTTTTTTTTTTTTTAAGATTTTATTTATTTATTTGACAGAGAGAGAGATAGCGAGAGCAGGAACACAAGCGGGGGGAGTGGGAGAGCGAGAAGCAGGCTTCCTGCCGAGCAGGGAGCCCGATGCAGGACTCGATCCCAGGACCCTGGGACCATGACCTGAGCCGAAGGCAGACGCTTAACGACTGAGCCACCCAGGCGCCCACATTTTGCATATAGTCTTAAGAGGGTTCTTCTAAAGACCCGGGTCAAGAAACTCTGCTCTAAAATGAGAAAGAAACTGCCAGGGAGACCAGGAGGCCCGGACCGGCTGATGAGAGCCTCCTCTCCCTACAGGGACATTTACTCGGTGAGTCAGTGGTGATCAGAAAGTTGCCTTTGTAGGGCTGGAATAAGAGCAAAGGGGATTGTCAGCTGATGTGGCTGAACGCTGGAGCTGAGAGCTCAGAGGGCCCTGAGCCACTGGTGCTCCTGGAGGAACATGGCAAATGCTCACACTCCCAGTCCCCTGGCAGTTTCTTTAACGACTTCCGGTTTTCCATTAACAGAGTAGACTGTGTGGAACACTAATTCTTCTGGGCATTAATAGGCTCACTACGAAGTTTCTTGATCAAGGAAACTGAAGAGATGCTGAGTTAAACAATGCTAAACAGTTTCATCTATTGAAGGGCTTCCCAGGGCCATTCACATGCTAATATACTTTGTGCTTTTCCTTCCCAGCACTTATGTGAACTGTAATTAAATCCTCATTTGTGTGAGTAGTTGCTGAACATCTGTCTGTCTCTCCCCCTAGACTGTAAGATCCATGTGAGCAGGAACCCTGTCTCTGTATCAGGCAGAGTCCAGTCAGGAAAACAGAGAGAATTTAATATCAGGAGATACTGGAGAACTGAAAAAGCAAAAGGAGGGCACTGAGGGAGCAGAGAAAGTTACTGCAGGGAGCAGCGATGCCCCCCTTTTCTGGAGGGGAAAGTCTGAGGCTGGGATATTAGAACCTAGAGGGTCGAGAGGGGGACCCCCAGAAGGGGCGACCCAGACCTCTGAGCAGGGCCCACTGCCCAGTGGGGCCTCTGGAGAGAGAGCCTATAAAGCTGATGCTAGGAGCTGGGGGAAAACTGGAAACTGGAAGTGAATCGGCCTTTTGCTGACATGACACTGACAGGAGCACCAAGCCACCCAGAAGAGAACGTGTCCCCTCTGCCTCCGCGTGCATGCCTTACAGCATCTAACTAGGGGTCAATCGGCAGAGCAGAAATGTCAGTCGTGTGGTCCCGGTCCCGACTGCAAAGTGAGAAGAGAAGTGCAGGTTTGGAGCTGAGAGTAGCCTCATCCCTGGCACGGTGCCCCTGCCCTTTGGTTATTGGTCAGCATCCACACACACTCTTCTGTCCTGCAAAGATAACATGTGTGTGTGCCTTCCTGTGTAACTGGTTGCAAGTATCCTTCATACGAAGACAAAGATGCTCTCACTCCCTCCAAGGGGGGAGTTCCTGGGGGCTGAAGGGCGATTGAGCAGGGGAACTCATCATCTGGCTGAGATGTAGGGTGTCAGTCAGGAAAAAGGGACCGGAAGTGACGGGTCTTAAAGAATGAGCAGGGATTTCGTTAGCAGGCATGTTGGGGAAGGGCATTCCAGGTAGAGGAACAGTACATGCAAAGACACAGAGGCATGAAAAAAAAAAGGCAAGGCGTGACTGGGGAATCAGAAATTGTGGCTCCCAGAATCCTCTGGGCAAAAGCCGTGCTTGGTTAAAAAAAAAAAATTGAAAATGTATGATGGGATGAACAGAGCACTGGGGATTTTTAGAGCAATGAAGATACTCTGTATGATACATGGTCACCTGCTCCATGTTATTATACATTCATCCGGACCCGTTGAATGTACTACACCAGGGTGAACCCACCTGTAAACTTTGGATGACTATGAGGTGTAGCTTCAGCAAATGTACCACTCAGGTGGAGAGGGTTGATAATGGGGAGGCCACGCAGGCGTGGGTGTAGTGGGCATACCGAAAATCTCTGTACCTTCCTCTCAATTTTGTCGTGAGCCTAAAACTGCTCTAAAAAAATAGCCTTTGAAAAATGCATCATGAGAATGGAAGGCCATTCTTAGGAGGTTCGGAGAAGGACGGACACTGATGGCCATTTGGTCAACAAACATTTATTGACTAGTTGCTGTGGATCTGACTTTGGGTTTGGTAGCATCACAGAGTCTTCTCTCAGGGAGCAGGAGAAACTGACGGCAGATCCGAGTTGCCACAAGGGAACGTAGTAGGGATACCTAACCTGGAGGTCAGGGTCAGCAGGCCAGGGAGGTGTCCTGGAAAGAGTAAGATCTAACGGGAAGCCTAAAGAAGAGCAGACAAGTGCAGCAGGGTCGGGAAGAGTGAAAGGCAGAGGGAGCAGCATGTACTAAGGATAAGATGGGGGAGAACACTGCACATTTATGGGGCTACAAGTAGTTTGGGAGCAGGAGACAACAATATGTCAGGGCAAGAAGAGCAAGAGAGGAAACGCAAGGGGTGGGAAGGGGGAGGGCAATAGGTTTCCACCAAGGGCAGTGGCAGAACAAGGGAAGGTTTCGGGCAGGTAGAGTAGTAACTGAATCATCATTTAGGGATTTCTCTGGCTGCATATAGAGAAGGGGCCAAAGGGGGTGAGACTAGATAGGAAAGATGGCGAAATGGCAGGAGAGGGCACCCGAAGGGCCTCAGGCCCCAGTGTTGTGTGCCAGAGACCCAGGTTCCAGGTCCTGGCCCAGCTCTCGGGCTGCCTGCTGGCTGACCCTGGGCCAGCGCCTTCCCTCTCTGGGCCCCTCGCTCTTCATCTGTAAAATGAAGGAGTCAGACTGGATAATTTCTAGGGTCCTTCCAACCTTAAGAGTCTACGATGGAGGAGAAAGGTAGCCAAGGGGTATTTTGGTCCTGAAATTATAGGACAGTTGGAGTTGGGAGTGTCCCGAAAACCACTAAAAGGAGTCTCTGTTTGTGGCCACCTAGTCATTACCTTTGACTCACCTCACCCTGCCAGGGACCGATTCGGACTTCTGTCCATCTCCTGTTTTCTCTGGGGCCCTTTCTCCCCTGCATTCTGGTCTGCCCCCATAAACAGTGCTTCCTGCTGGCGTCCTGAAGGTGCAGGGCTGCTGGTGATGCAGGCCCGTGGTGGTGTCTGAGGCCATTCCAGGAGAAACAGAGTGGCCTGAGCTACTGCTGTTATCCAGGACATGCCACCTGGGTGGGTCAGAGCCGGGGACACTCTTTTTATAGGAGGCCATGGGCTGGGGCACCCGCAGAAGGGTCGCCTTTGGTTCACCTTCGGGCCTCTCCGGACGGCCCCGGCTCCCCCCCTCGCCTCGCCCTGGCTTCAGTCCCCAGGCAGAGAAGCTTGCTTTAGGCCTGCCTGGAAAACCTCAGCCTGCTGAACTGCCAATGGCTGAGTGCCAAGCACACTCGACAAACCCGGGTTTGCTAGACTTGAGCTTGGACAATGCCTTTCTTACCTGGGGAGGATGGTACCTGCTTGCTGGATGGTGGTGAGAATTCAAATCCAGCCTTCCACTCATCAAAAAGCTTCTGAGTGCCAACAGTGTGCCAGGCTTTGGGGATCCGGGCCGGCAAGGATCTTCTCAGACCGTGGCTCGCAAACCTTTGGACCCTGACCTGAAGTAAGCAACCCAGCACACACACACACACACACACACATTTGTGGTATTCTTTGTACATAAGATGTACGAGGATATTCTCTATTTTTTAAAAAATTCTGGTTACTATGCACTAAGTGGATTTCACACCCCCCGTAAGGATTGGGACCCAGCATCCTACCATTGATAGATCATTGTCTTAGGCAGCCTTCCCTGACCAACCTCTTCCCAACCCCTCTCTCTCCTGCACCGTTGGTTTAGATGTCCCTCCTCTGTGCCCCCACGAGCCTCCCTAACAGCACTGAGCCCATAACTGTACAAGTATCTTTATTTGCCTTACTCCCCCACTAGAATAGCAGCTTCTTGAGGGCAGGGACCATGGGACTATGTCTGACTCATCACTGGATCCCCTGTACCCCACACAGGTCCCCGGGCATGGAGCTTATTAAATGTTTCTGGAAGAAAGGCAGGTAGGCAGAGGACCTACCTACAAGCCTCTCCTCCTCTTCAACAAATTTTATAAAATTCAGTCCCCGGCACCTAATAGACAACTTACTATTTCAAATAATAAAAACAATCCATTGTGCTTCTCCGCACCTCTAAGTTTTCAAAGCTGCGTAAGCTTTGAAAAGCTTAAAAACTTCAGCGTTAAGGGTCTCAAACCTGTGACCCTCTGGCCAAATCTGGTCTGTGTCGTTTTTGTTTGGCTGGCCCCATGCTTGAAATTGCTTGCGTGTGGTCGCCTCCGTGGGGCACGGACAGCCCAGGTCCCCACCTCTCCCTGCTGTCCGAGCCCCAGCGGTGTCAGTCATTTCTGATGCCCACCTTAACGCTTCTGCACTCGTGAGCAGTGCATCCCCTGGGGCATTCCCACGCACCCAGTGAGCTGGGAACGGGTGAGGCCTGAGATCAGGGAACTAGGGCATGAGTAATGAATGACAGACTAGTGAAGGTGAGGCTGGATTCAAACCCACTACCATCTTACTGCAAGGCCCATGGTCATTCTCCTGCAATCTGCGGCTGCCTCTGTTGGGACCATAAAACCACCCAAGGCAGCAAGTCGATGCAGGCAATATTCCAATCAATACAGCAGACACAAAGCAAAACAGAGACGGAGTTAGGACTTGCCTCCCATAGGAGGCTGGGAGGGGTCAGAGAGACAGCCTGGTGTGGTGGTTAAAAGCCCAGGATCTGCAATCCACACCTCTGGCTGGCCCCTGGTCCCTGGATCCACCACTGGCCAGCTGTGTGACCATGGCTAGCTTACTTCTTGTCTCTTTTTGGAGTCTCCGTTTCCTCATTTGTAAAATGGGCATTCTGGTTAACTTAATCTGGAGGAGTTGTGGTTAGGAAAAATGAGATTAAGTATTCAGGACACCTGGCCCAAGGCCAGTCCGTGTCCAGTGATGGGCAACCGGGACTGTTAGCATGATGATTACTCACTCAGGCTGGAGGAGGTTGAAAAGAGGGAGACCCTGGGATTAGCTGAGATTTCTCTGGGTGCTCGAGTGACAAGGAGGCTCTGGGGAGAAATGAAACTGGATATGCCATGCTGTCGGCCTCCTCAGGGGTTCTGCATGGGAAATTAAATGCTACTGAAATGTTGGGCTCTGCGGGCTCTTGATGATGGTGTTTAGAGGCCCCCCGGTTCATCTATCACCCCATGTTCTGGCTCAACCAGACCAGCTGCTTCCATTAATAAACACACCTCTGTTCTCACCTCCCATGCTTCCCCAGCCCAGGATGCCCATCCCCCTCCTTTCCACCTATCATAGTCCTCCCCACCTCTCTGTGCTCGGCCCCATAACAGGAGGCCACAGAAGAATGGCCTGGGGCATCCACGGCTCAGGGAAGGGAAGCAGGGAAAGGCATGGTCATTGTGGAGGATCCTTGCCAGGCCCTTGCTGAGCACTGTACCTGCTTATCTCCTCGGCTCTTCCCTGCCATCCCAAGTGCATCCCTCGGTTGGCAATGAGGACACCTGGTCTCAGATAGGTTAATACCTTGCCCCTGGTCACACAGCTGGTGACAGAGTCAGAGATGATCCCAACTCTTGCCCCAATTCTGTTCTTTTCAGCTTTGTGTCCTCGTTTATTCCTTACTCAGCCATTTCCCATCCTCCACAGAGCCATGCCTCATTCCTGGCTGTTCCTCCATGGAGCGCAGGTCCTACCCCCCACGGGAGCTCAGTGATATTCCCAAATGGACGAAAAGGCCCATTTTGGAATCTTAAGACAAAAACACCGCAGTCCCCAAAATGAGATGCTACCTTATTTGATAAAGGGTCCTTTATGTACTGTGGGCCAATAAGGACGCTTTCGAAGATATTAGGGATAATTACCTTTAATATGGTGGGAAATTGGGAGATTAACCCTTAGCCTCCTACCCGTCCCTCTCATTCTGCTCAGGAGGGATAAGCCAGAGCCGGGTTAGCAGTTTGTACGTGTGTCTCTTCATGTAGCCGTCGCTTGCCTCAACGTTAGTGGTAGGAATCATTTGCAAAATAACTGCACCACTAATCCTTACTCCCTCCCTGCAATTAATGACACCCCATGCGAGTGTCTCAGATGAAAGGCACATTATTAATATTCAAAGGAAAAAACCCTCGTAACCATTTTAACATATACAACTAACAATGAACTAAATTTGCTTTGTGGAAGACAGAGAGTGAGCATCCCAAATTAGTTTATGTAAAAGCTGAAATTCTTCCCCGAAAGGTCTCAGTACCATCCTCAAAGAATATCCTGATCATCAGAAATGCCGTCAAGATTCCCGCCAACATTATCCCCTTTGTTGTCTGAAATGTCGAATCAAGCACATCTGGCAAATGTCCTAGAGCTCACAAATCTTTCAAACAGCGTATAATTCCCAATGGTTAAAAGAGATAACGCCACCGCTTAATCGTGCTGCTCTTCAAAATAGCACCAACTTTCCTTCAATCAGAAACAATGGCTTGGGCTTCTTAAAAATATCACATACCAGTGATTATTTGCAGAGAGGGCCCCTTCGCGTTTGAACCTGTGGGTTCCAGACAGAATTTAAAATCAAGATCACCAGCCTCATTTGAATGTATGCTCAGTGAAATGGACAACGGGGGGAAGGAATATGAGTCGGGGTCCAGAAAGAGACCCGGCCCGTGTGATTCGGAGGCTTTGGGAGGTGATGGCTGGCTTCCCCCCTCTCACCATGGTGAGAGCCGACCTTGACTGAGCATTTCCCAGGCACCGGACACCCAACTAAGAGGGCGGGGAGTGTTCCTGTGATCCCTGGTTGACAAACGAGGAAATCGAGACTCAGAACTAAGACTAAAGAATCTCCGCCAGGAAACGGCAGGAACTGGGATTCACATTCAGGCTCATCTGCCTCCAGAGGTTTTTCCTCTTCTTTCCACTTTGCCAGGCCAGCACCAAGGTCATTCCATCCAAAGAGGCAGGGGCCTGGAGCTTCCAAACATCACCGATCTGCTTCCCGCCCAACTTTAGGACAGTTGCATAGTGAACACCTAGAAATGAAAGACCACTTGGTCTGAGGTCAGGGAACTAATCTGGAAACATCCCGAATGCCCAACAGGAGGTAACTGAGTAAATAATACAGGGTGTATTCTTACAATAAACCTGGTGCCGCCACTAAAATCGTCAAGGAATGGACCGATTGCCATACAAAGGGACGCTATTTTATTTCGGAGTAAAACGCAGGATAATAAAAACAACCAGCATTTACTGAGTGCTTACTATGTTCCAGACCCTGGCCTGAGCATGTTGCATGGTTTATTTTACTTTATTTCATTTCATCTCATCCTCACGGTAACCCTGGGAAACGGCTGTCTTCATTATTCCCACTTCACAGATGATGAAACTGAGGTGAGGTGAAATGCGTTGCCCAAAGTTACACGAGTAATAAGCGGCAGACCCAGAACTTGGCCCCCGGGGTGAAGCAAACTGGAAGCTGAGGATGGCCTTTGAGCAGGTTCTGGAGTTTACTAGTGAGAGAAAGAAAGCACCAGGGGACCCTCCTTGTAAGAGTGCGGTGGTGGTTCTCTTTCTCTAGATGGTTCTCTGCCCACATTTTTGTTCCAAAACTGGCCAAAGAACAAGACTTGCAATGCTACTGACAAACCAAGACTCCCCGAATTCTGAGGCCTTCACCCGACAGGCGAGCAGCCTGAGGCCCGCCAGTGGTGGCGTCGGGCGGGACCGGCTCCCACCGCCAGCCAGGCCTCCTTCCCCAGCAAACCCGGGGCTGCCTCCGCACAATGCTTCCCTCGTGGTTTTGGCAAAAACGGCCAGGCGAGTCTCCCGCACAGGCCCTCCCACCGTCATCTTTCTGTGACACAAAAGGCAATTTGCCCAAATGTGATAATCACCTGGAGGCTGGCACGCAGGGCCATCCCTGCCTTATCTGTGGTATTGTTCGCAGAGCCGTAATGAAGGCTCTGTGGAGGGATAATATCACACTTGTAACTGCCAAAGAAAATGCCTGCACAGATCACAGCAGACTTGGGCATCTGCTTCAAGCGGAAAGGATAGCAAGGGAAATGAGCCTAGAAAGCTTCTGCTGTGCCAGGGACTCCTCACCTCTGCTTGGCCGCTGGGGAAACTGAGGCTCACTGGCGGGTGCAGCTAGGAAAGGGAGGAATTGGGTTTCGAACCCAGGCCTCTCTGACACCAGAGGCCATGCTCGGAACTGAGGTAGGCTGCGGCCTTTTCTGAGTCCTGAACCTCTCTGAGAACCTGGGCAAAGCTGTAGACCTTCTCCCCAGAGGAGGACGTTTGAACCCGCCAACAGGATTTTGCCCACAGAGGGCGGGATCAGTCCCGGGTCAAGGTCTTGTAGGAAAACCAGCCTGCCGGGCTTACTTACTGCCTCTCCCTGACCTGCCAGAATTGCCCATTGCTCCCTCTGCCCTCACCCCAATTCCAAGAGCCCTGGAAATTCCCCTTGCAGCGGTGTGCCATCAGATTCTGGTAACAATAAGTCCTCACCCCCCCACGGCAGCCTCCTGGAGGCATCCAAAGGACACAGCTTCCCGTTCCGGGGCTGGAGTCAACCCCGGGCTGGCCAGCCTCAGGGTTTGTTTGTTTTGCCTCCTTGAATAGAAGTGACTGCAAGGCCGGAGCCCAGGGGGGCAGGAGCTTCATGTCCCTTCCTCAGCCCAAACTCTGGAACTCACGGCCGTAGGCTCCCCGTGGTGCTCGACCTCCTGGAGAGAGAGAGGCAGGTTTCCTGGCAGGGTTTTGGATCCAGACCCGCCAGCCCCCAGCTCTGCCAGGTGCCGGTCTGTGTGATCTAGAGCTAGTCTCTCAACTTCTCGGAACGTCGGTTTCCTCCCCCTGAGAAGTCAGGGCGGGGGGCGGGGGGCGGGGCGCGGGCGGAGAATAGGACCTTCCTTACGGGGCTGTGGTGAGAGGTACTGAGATGACCAGGGGATACGGCAAAAGCAGGGCCTGGCCCACGAGGAGCTTCAAGTACCGCAGGGATCACAGTTGTGATTATTTACATGCTGGGGGAATCTTTGAAGGGGGGGCTCCTTAACTCCATGCCCCAAAGGGAGGAGCTGGTGTCAAACTGTCCTCAGGCATCCTCCCACCTGCTTCTGATGAGGATTCCAAGACTGGGCCAGGGGCCTGCAGGTCCCCCATCTCTCTATCCAGCCCTTGGCCTTGTTCTTCATCTTCACGTAGAGCCCAGCACCCCTAAGCCTCCCCCCAGACACAGGTCTTCACCAGGGTCTTCCTGGGGGACCAGACTCTGCATCTGCCCCTCCAAACCAGCGTGGGGGCCAGGGGAAGCAGACGCATACACAGTCACAGGATCTGGAATGGGTGCTCTCTGGACAGAAGTGTGGGGCGTATAGGGAGTCGAAATGTACAAGAGACTAGCGAAACTCCTACCCCACAAAATATAGTTCCGAAATGAACATCAACCCAAAAAATAAGTATATGGAAAGAAGTCCAGTATAATTTTCTATTCCTATGATGTTTATGTTAATGTTTGACTTGAAATACCACATATGAGATTCTTGCCCCAAAACACCGGGAGTGCCCCTGCTTTGCTGACATCAGGAGCCGGAAGCACAGTGTGCTAGGGGGACGGAGAGAAGAGCCTGAGTGTGGCCCAAGTGCGGTTGAGATGCCATCCTGGAAAAGGTAGTGTTTGGCTAGGCCTTGAAGGATGAGAGGTGGATTTTGCTAATGGAAGGAAAGGAACAAAGCACAGAGAGATGCAGGGACAAAGGGTCCCCAGGAGGGAGCACCTGAGATGGGGTCTTGTGTTGGGGGTGGAGGAAGAGTCAAGGGGGGGGTCTCCCTCCAGCAGGGATGGACAGACTGGGCTTTGACAAGTATGTAGGAGTATATCTTGGCTGGGCATTCAAGGCACAGGGACCCAATGCGGGGCGGAGAGAGCCTTGAATGCCATCCTTCAGACAGTGAGGACTAGAGGCATGGCGGTGACAGAGAGGTTTTTAATGGAAGCATGTAGTGGCTGAGGGCTGCAGGTCTGGAGATGGACTTGGGTCTGCCCCTGTGCCCACTCACTGGCTGGGTGAGCTTGGGCAGACAACGTCACCTTTCTGAGCCTCAAGACCCTCATCTGTGAAATAGGGATGCTGACAGTAACTTTGCAAGATTCCTGGGAGGACTAAGTTCTAGTCTGCTAGTGCGTTCTGCAGGTTCTTAACATCCCAACACCCCTCCTGGCTGACCCCACTGCCAAAGCCTTAATTCAGCCCTCAGCATCTGCCATCTGGAGGACAGAGGTCCCAACTGCCAGGCCTGTCCCCTTCAGCCCATTGTCCACACACAGCTAGAGAGCAGGCGCGGAAGGGAGCAGTGGTCAGAGTAAAGGCTATGGGGCCCAGGCCAACTGAGTGACCTTGGCCTTGGCATATTGCTTCCCTGAGCTGCCTGTGGAAGGTGGCTAGGCGTCATGAACATGTGTAGTGAACACAAATTCAACTGTGGGTGCTTGAAAAACAGAAGTGGGGAAGCAAGAAGAATAGGAGTACCAGCTGCATTGGTGGTTTGGCACCTTCCGTCCACTTGCTCATGGTGGGGTGTGGGGAGACGTGAATCCATAGGTCTCCGGCCCTGTGTGCCTCCTGTTGGATGAGCACTTTGCCACACACAGGATGATTCTAGTATTTCGGGGTATGTCTTTTTTAACAAGCTGGCTATGCATTTGGACTTGGACAGCAGAAATGACTCTCTCTTCCAACAGTGTCAGAATACCAACTGCTTAGCACTTACTGGGATGTCCTTACCCAGCACGGGGCCTACCTAAGAGATTCCCAAGGGGCGTCATGACTCAGGGCACTTTTCCCTTCACCGACTGACCAGAGCACCCAAAACTCCTACCTGAGACAATACCAGCTGTGCATACGATAAATGTTGATGAGGATTGCGTGACATCAGGCGTGCGAGGTGCAGCACTCGGCGCCTGGCACGTCCAAGTCCTCCCTAACACCAGGTGGCCCTGCTCCCACTCAGATTCACCCCTTCCAGGCACAGCCCGAATCCAAGCCTAAGTCTGACTCTGGAGGCCTTGCCCCAGTCGTTTCAACATATTAGAACAAAATATATCCGCACTCCCACATTAAATATATATTTTTTGCTGTTAAAACCTTGAGGGGATTTTTAACATTTTGCTTGGTAAATTGTTGGACTACCCGTCGGACTGTGATTTCTAGAGAGCCATGGGCATACCAGAGAATTCTTGCAAAATGAGGAAAGCAAGCCTACAAACTGATTTCAAGTGTAATAACATTGTTTTGATTTCTAAATTTAATAATTAAGTCTGAATGCATTAATTATAACATTTGTTATTTTCAGTTTTTTGCAGTTTCCCTTTCTGTATTTTAGAAATATCGAAGATTGGTTTGGTGTCCCCAAACCTCTCACACTTGAACAGGCTTTGAAAAGCTGTGGGTGCTGAGCCCTGCACCTCAGGTTCCCAATGGGTGAAGCGGCCTGGCTTAGTCCAACTCCCCCACCCCGCACCCCCGCCCCTGAGCCCTCCACCCACCCAGCCCAGAAAATGCTCTTTTACAGAGAAAATCACGAGCAGCCCCAAGGCTTCCCCTCCTGTCCCGTGGCGGACCCTGCCTGGGCAACGATCCCTTAGTCAATATTGGCCATGCCGTGGCCTTGGCCTCTGGCCACCTCACTGCCTGCAAAGTTCAAAGCCTCTTGCTTGTCAGGAGTTGTGATGAGGAGCAGAGGGTGTCCCGCCCTCACTGCAGGCTCTGGCTCACCCCGGGCTCACACAGCCCTGCATTTGCACAGGGGGGCGGGCTTTGAGGGTGGCACCGCCCACGGGCTGGGGCGCCAGCTTTACCAGGTACCTCCTATCCCCGCCTGGAACCCCAGGTCACACGGGAGCCGTGTGAGAGTCGGTCTTGACCCCAGGAAAAGAGGGCAGCCCTCATGACAGAGCCCGGCCCGGCCTGGCCTTGTGGGTGAGCACTAGGCTCTCCCTGAGGGATGGGTGGGCCTCCTCCCTCGGCACCTGCTCAAGCACACACGCTCGGACTTCAGGTGCTCATACACTGTCACACGCTGAGGGCCACACACACGCTGAGCACTCGCACACTTGCACACTCAACCCATTCACGCTCACGCACACACCCACACTCACACTCAGGGAGGTTCTCATGCACATTCGCCCAACTGGATGGAAACGTGGCCGTCTGTGACCGTCACACACAGCGTGAGTGTGGCTTCTGCACCAGCACTAGGAGCCCATCCCCTCTGCCCTGGCAGATGAAGTGGGCCAAGTTGTTTCCCCCTTCAAGCCTCAGTTTCTTGTCTTAAATGGGGACGACCCGTGTCACTGCGGAGAGGACAGACATGACCTTTCCACAGAACCAGGCACCTCCCAGGTGCTCTGCCACTGGGAGCCTCTTCCCCTCTCCTGAGGCTAAGATGCCCGGCTTCATCTTGGTCCCCTCCCAGTCCCAGCGGGACGGAGCTGCATAGCAGTGGTGACCACAGGTGTGCTCAGCTCAAGGACGCGCTGAGAGGTGGCAGAATCCGGCTTGTGGGTGCCTGATAACCCGAATCCACCCATTTGCCCTCTCTGGGCTCGCGTGCCCAAGCCTGCCCACCTCGCTTTGAACAAAAATCATTAGCTGAGCTGTGGTCCTTGATCCTTATGATGCTGATCCTTGTGCAAAGACCTCCTCCTCCTCTGGCCCTCTCTCCTCCCCCCCCAGGAACGGAGAAGTCCCAGGATGCTCTGAGAGAGTCCCTTAAGAACACTCTCTTGGGCGCCTGGGTGGCTCAGTTGGTTAAGCAACTGCCTTCGGCTCAGGTCATGATTCTGGAGTCCCGGGATCGAGTCCCACATCAGGCTCCCTGCTCAGTGAGGAGCCTGCTTCTCCCTCTGACCCTCCCCCCTCTCATGTACTCTCTCTCATTCTCGCTCTCTCAAATGAATAAATAAATCTTAAAAAAAAAAAATTGGGGCGCCTGGGTGGCTCAGTCGTTAAGCGTCTGCCTTCGGCTCAGGTCATGATCCCAGCGTCCTGGGATCGAGTCCCACATCGGGCTCCCTGCTCAGCAGGAAGCCTGCTTCTCCCTCTCCCACTCCCCCTGCTTGTGTTCCTGCTCTCGCTATGTCTCTCTCTGTCAAATAAATTAAAAAAAAAAAAAAAAAAAAAAAACACTCTCTTGAAGGTATCCAGTTAGGGAACGAAAGACCCATCAAAGTGGTGATCATAGCTCCTACTTCCTGGGTGCTAACCTGATGCTGCTCCTCCCGGCTCTGCGGGGGGTCTGGCGAAACCCCCTGTGCAGACGAGGAGCCCAGCTCAGAGAGGGAGAATGGCTTGTTCAAGATCCCCCAGCAAGTTGGCGCCAGGGCTCAGCACTGGACCCAGAACTCCTTCCAGTCTATGCTGTGCTGTCATGCGCACCCTGGAGTCTCACCGTGCCAAGACTACCTTGGGCTTTCTTTTGGTTTTTGGCATTTCCTGTGTACCAGGCACTGTGCTAAGCACTTTTCCGGAATGACCTCACTCGATCCAGTGGGCACTTCGTAGATGAGAGAATGAGACCCACCTGCCCGAGGTCTCTGAGTTGGTGGCAGCCAAAGTCCAGGGCCCGTGATCTTGGCCGCCTTTCCTCTGCCTCCCTGCCAGCCACCTGGGAGCTTGGATTGCCCTCCATCTGCTGGGAAATTTTCAGGATCTCTTCTTCCCCACGCACTGCCCGCCCCCCCCCTGCCGTGAGGCAGGCCCTAGGCCAGCCGGGGCTTTGAGCATCCTGAGTGTGCTTGATGCCCCGGAATGAGCCCAAACCACCCATCCCTTCTGTGCGGTGGAGCTGCTCAGTCTGTGGTCTCAAAAAACAAAAAAGGAAACAACAGTCTTGGCCCTGCACTTGGCATATCTGCTCTGCCCCGCTCAGGAGCTCCATTAGCTGAGGGTGGGGAAGAAATTCTTCCCTCTTTGTCCAAATCCCACAGGGTAAGCCTATTGCTGTTATGTCCCCAACTTTACATATTTTTATTCATTCATTCACCAGACATTCTTTAAAGACTTTTTAAGTGCCAGATCTGCCCCAGGCTCTGAGGACCAGGAGTGCATTGGGCCCAACTGCCCCGGGCTGGTGGGGGCGACGGTGACCTCAGCGTGAGTCCGGGAAGATGCCATCCAAGCAGGGCCCATGGGGGTGGAGGACAGCCAGGAGGCCCCTGGGCCTAGTCGCCCACGTTCACTAGCAGCCTCAAGTTTGGAGGGTGACAGCTGTGACAGTTGTTCACCAGACGACTCCAACCTCACAGCCCCTTCCTGAGCCCACGGCCTTTAGTGCGCTGTGTGCTTAACACCGCCTTCAAAGAAATCCTGGAATGACCCATTTATGTTGCCTTTGGGTGTTTGTGTTAAAAGCGTTTGTTAATGATACATGTTTAAACGACACTGCAATTGGTATACTCTCGTCTAGGCCTTTCTTCACTTTTATATACACTAAGGCCCCGAAGTGGCCCCGCCCCCCAGCCCCGAAACTGTATGTGTGACAGGCACAGAGGCCCTGGTGTGCATGCGCACAAGGGTGACTGCCCTACAGCAGGGTGGCTGCATTTTACAGGGTGAGGCCGGGTAGGGAGGCAGTCTGGAGAGCAGGAAGACCTGGATGGAGGGCCTTGAAGTCCAGGTGAAGGAGTGGGGTGCCTCTCCAGGCAAGGCTTCTCAGCAGGGACGTCCATGGTCAGATCTGGGGTCTCTCTCGCCGAAAGTTCCTTTTCTTCTCTATAAGAAGCCCAGTTTTCCTAGTGACATGGGTGACATGGGGGGAGGGAGTGCACGAGGCAGTGAGGTCACTTCTAAAGCTTCAGACCAGAATAAAGAAATCTTTCTGCCCCAAAGGCAGACAGACCTCAACCTGAAGGGTGTCTGAGTCAAGCCTTTGGACAACACCCCCTGCTGGGTCTCAGTCCCCTCTGTCCCCGCACCCCCACCCCCAGCACTGGGCACGGGGCTTGTCCATTCATTCCTTCATTCACTGAACAGATACAGACTAAGCACCTTGTCTCAGCACGCACGATACCATTGAACAAGCATATGGGGCTCCTGGGCTCACCGGAGCTTGCAGTTCGGATGCGGGAGACCGACAACACACAAATAAACAAGACAATTACAGAGAGAAGCCTGTGCTATGAAGAGAAAGTGAAGGGTGGTCACGGGCAGACTGGGGTCGCTGAGGAAGTGATATTTGAGCTGTGACCTGGACACCAAGAAATAGGTGCTCAGGGATAGTTTGCTGATGGTGATCAAGGCAAGCCAAAGCTACTCTTTGTTGGTTGTTGTTTTTTGCTCCTTTCCTATACTGTCCTGGTGGGGAGGAAGTCACTCTGCAGCCCACACCTAAGGAGTGGGGAATTAAGCCCCACCTCCTTGAGGGCAGTGGTCACCGAAATTATTTGTAATTCTTCCGCTCAGGAAATTTGTCTATTCTCCCATTTCTTTCTTTTTTTTTTTTTTTATTTATTCATGAGAGACAGAGAGAGATGGGCAGAGGGGGAAGCAGGCTCCCAAGGAGCAGGGAGCCCGATGTGGGACTCGATCCCAGGACCCTGAGATCATGACCTGAGCCGAAGGCAGACGCTTAACCATCTGAGCCACCCAGGCGCCCTATTCTCCCATTTCTACCAATAACTTTAACGCTGACTCTTTTACTTTGTAGAAATTCAAGAACCCCCATTGGTGTTTCTAGGAACCTAGAAATATTTTTTTCAACTACCAAAATGCATGAAATTAGCAAGGCATTAAGTTGGAGGGTAGGAAAAAAGACAATCATTTCTTATTTTTTCGACTGTCAATACACATTAAGAAGATTTGGGAAATACCCAAAACAGAAGAACCTCTCACGTCCCACTGTTCAGAGATGCCTATTATTCACATTCAATGTGTTATTTTTAATTTTTCTCCTGTGCACGGTTTTTGCCGATTATACTGTCAATGTTAATTTTCTCGCCTCTTGCCACCTTTTTATCATATCAAAAACATCTCTATGTTGCTATACAGACTTCATAACCCGACTTTTTCAAGAGCTGCTAAATCACAGCCCCCCCCCCAACCCTGCCACCAAACTTAGCACAATACCTGGCCAACAGTCCCCGTTTACAAATTGGTTGTTAAATGAACACACAACAAAGTAATCATTCTCTTGTTAGAAACGTAGATTATTTCAGTTTCCTTGATTCTCAATAATACTGAGACAAATAGATTATTCCCTTAGGATAGCGTCCCAGAGGGGAATTATGGGCCAACAAGGCCAAAACTTTTCAAGATAAATGCACCAAACCAGAAATCTCCCTCCCCTTCCCCTCGGAACCCCCGGCAGTTGTGCCCAGGGTAATAATTTACAATTGATTAAAGAGTTTGCGGGGTGTGTTTTTTTCCCCATCTTTCCCCCCCTTCCTCTCCCCTCTCCCCTCCTGCCCAAAAGGGGGGAAATTATCTGAGAAGGTGAAGATGTTCTCAGACAATCATATTAACATATTCCAACAATTGCAATTTGCAAAATAGTAATCACAACTCCCGGGCCCTGGGAGGCATTAATCAAAGCGGCAGGTTTAATTCCATTTTAAATATTGATGAAACGTGCTTCGGCAGCCTCACCCTGGCGTGGCGGGGCCAGGGGAGCCTCGGCGTAGCGCAAAGGAGGTGGAGGGAGGGTTGGTGAGCAGCTGCTGGGAGGGGAGGCATCTGTGATTCAAATTGGTGGCTGTGCCGCCAGGTAGAGAGCGAGAGGGGTAGTGAAGAGGCTGTTAAGTCCATTGCTGTCAATTTGTAATGATCAGGGAGGGGCCTGAGGGCTGGTTTAGCACAATAAACCCAGTTTGTCTGGTTTCAGGGGTTAGCACTGAAGAGCTTGCAGCTGCACTGATTCGAATAGCCCAGAGACTTCAGAACTGTAATTATCAACCAGGCTGCTCGCGGTGTGGCAAAAGTGGGCTTCACTTAACTCCTTGTGTGCCACCGCTGTCCCCGCCCCCGGGGCTGACAGCCACGCGTGGATTCCCCAGCAGCCTCCCCAGGAGAAATAGAGGCCCACCAGCTGCCCAGGGCAGTCCTCGAAGGCAAGAGCGTGCCAGGCGTCAAGCCTCTTTCCTGGGGTCACATACAAAGGAGTAGTGGGGAGGAGGCCAAGGAGGCTAGCTCTGTGGGGGCAGCCTCGCCTTCTGGCACCCTTGTCACATCAGCCCTGGCGGGGCGGGGGGGGGGGCGGGGGGCGTCAGGCTTTGGAGTCTGATGGGCCTAGGTTTGAATTCCACTGGCTGTGGAGGTGAGGCAAGGCTCGTCACCTCTCTCAAATGGGGGTAACCTCCCCTACCCTCCTGGGCTATCACAAAGACTCCACAAGACGGGTGTTTGTAAAGCTCGGACACACAGTAGGCTGTCAGTAAGGCTCCATCTCTCTGAGCCTGGGCCTGGTGCTTTCCCAGAAGAGGAAGGGGGCAGGGGGATCTGATTGGGAGGGCAGGATTTGGGCTGGCCCTCCATGTTTGAGCTCTCGGGGGTGGGGTGCCCTTGATCTCTGGCTACCGCCATGTGTCCCCGAGGAGGACCCGTAGTCCGTGCTCCCATCCCTTAGGCGGAGGCAGGTCAGGAGAGGACACTAAAGCCGTTCCAGGGTTGTAGCCCTGAGGAGAACAGCTTGAGGGCAGGGGTTTGGGCTAGTTCTCTTTGTCCCCAGGGCCTGACACAGAGGTGAGGCAGGAATGAGGCAGGGACAGCCTAAGAACTCAGGCTTAGCTGGGAGCCTTGGTTCACGAAGCGCGGGTGCGACTCTGGGACCCTCCCCCTCGACGTTCTCCCAGGAGTCGGGGAAGGGGTGGGCCCAACAACGTCTGTCCTGGCAGTATTTCTGGTAACTGGAGGTAGCACGCTTGGGTGTCCTGCCCCGGAAGGGCGGATAGTAAAACATCACAGGGAAGCCACCACAGAGTATGAGGCAGCAGTAAGAGGTAAAGGACTAGATGTACACTGAGCAACAAGAATAGATCTTGAGGGCGCCTGGGTGGCTCAGTCGTTAAGCGTCTGCCTTCGGCTCAGGTCATGATCCCAGGGTCCTGGGATCGAGCCCCCC